>NC_092333.1:428230000-428835000 GCF_046630445.1 Rutidosis leptorrhynchoides | reverse complement strand
AATGGTATGCATGCCATCAACTTTCAATGTAATGAAAGTTTGTATTTTAAAAACGAATGCAATGTTTGTAAAATGTATCATATAGAGGTCAAGTACCTCGCGATGTAACCAATTGTAATGTATTCATCCAGATGAATTAGGACGGGTTGTTAGATAAAACTATTCACAGAGACTATCCATGTAATCTTTAACTAATTAAATTACAAAAGTCAATTCCTTCTTCCTCACAGGGACAATCACATTTTAAGACCTCAGAAAAAACACCCAGACAACACACACACAAAACATGATGTCTCATGGATGAAGCAAGTTACGGAACAGTCTTTTTATCCAGGATAATATACCAAAGATAAACACTAGATAAAATTGTTCATTTCGTCCATGTGTTTTCCACTTTTTGCTCGTTTCATCCCTGTATTTTATTTTCTACATTTTTCATCCTTACAAGCATTTTAAAGTCCCTATTTCATCCCTCACCCCAGTGGCGATGCCTGATTTTGAAGAAGTGGTAGCACAAAATAATTTTTGAAAAATATCGAGTCATCAATTTTTAATTAATACCGAACGTTTCAGTACAAAAGTTAAAAAAAAAAGCTACATTTTACTAAAAATATCCCCTGTGATCTTTCTTTCTTTGAAAACGATCCATAACCGCTTCATCCTTAAAACTAGCGAGTGCTTCTCTTTCTATGGCACCAGAAGACAACCATTCAAAAAATCATCATTCATTCGATTGCGCAAATCTGATTTTATAAGCTTCATTTTTGAAAAGCACCTCTCCACCGTAGCGGTTGCCACGGGAAAAATCAAAGCTAGCTTTAATAAGCAATAGACATACCGAAATGAAAGATGTTTTCCACTTTCAACCATCAATCTTGAAAGGTCGACAATTCCTTTTAAGTTAGCAAATTTTTCATCTTGACGCACAACCTCATAATAGACATCAAGTTCACGCTTAAGATGTTCCCTATCCGCTTCACTAAAATCCATAGGATACATCTCACTAATTTTCATTAACTTTGATGAATCAAACATATCAAAAGAATTACGTGGACTTAAAGCCGCCATATAAGTAAGCAATTCAATGCTAACCTCACTAAATTGGTCACTAAACTCTTGAATTATCATATCTAAAACCATATTAAAGATATCAACCTTGAAGTAATGTTGATTGGTAATATTCGTCTTTCGGTTTCTTGAGACCACATATTGTTCATCCATGTTCAACCTTTCAAGATCATTTTTTTGACAAAAATAATATACATCCTCTAATAATCCATCAAACCCGTTATCTCTAAAGTTTTGCAATGATCGTTTTGTTCCTTGCACCAATGAAACCGCTTCTTTGATATTTTGATCCTTTCTTTGAAGAGCTTGTGACAATACATTTGTGAGGCCTAAAATGTGCAACATCAAATGCAAATAGAAAACAAAATCAAAGGTTACAAAATATGATAGAACGCCGGATGCTTGAAGGTGACTCACCCCATTATCTCCTCCGTTTTTAACATATTGAAGAGCCTTGACAACTTCAGGAAATAAAGATTTCAAACTTACCATTGTTTTGTAATGAGAACCCCATCTTGTATCTCCGGCTCTTATAAGAGAAAGTTCTTGATTTTCCCCCTTCCCGTTTCTACTTCACCATTAGCGATTTCTCGACGTAGTCTATCATTCTGAGCATCTCGAATCATATCTTTCCGTTTACACGATGCAGAAACTATAATTACTACCAATGCTAGTTTATCAAAAAAATCTCCAACCCCGTCATGATGTTTCGCAACTGTCACAACCACTAGTTGAAGTTGATGAGCAAAAAAAATGTATATAATAAGCAGAACTATTATCTTGTAAGATCAAGGCCTTCAAACCATTGAATTCTCCACGCATGTTGCTTGCTACGTTGTAACCTTGACCTCTTACCTATTCAAACAATGAAAACACTTAAAAGATAAATTAATTATAGTTTCAGTGTAGCAGATAAAAAGAAATCACTTACACATCTTACCTGTTTCATACTCATTTTATGCTCAGCAAATAAAGAATCTATGGCATCCTTAAGCGTTAAAGCAGACGTGTCTTTCACGTGAACTACACCAACAAATCTCTCCTTAACAACTCCACAACTATCAACATATCTCAAAACCACGGCCATTTTCTCCTTTCTAGACACATCACTAGACTCTTCAACTAACAAACCAAATACATCGTTACCAATTTCTTCAAATATAGATTTGAGTATTTCTTTAGCAAAACAATCAACAATGTCTTTCTGAATATCCGATGAAGTGAGTTTACAATTCTTTGGAGCTTTTGACATAGCCTTACGAGCATTCTCATTTTGACTTCCAATTAATTTCAATGTTTCTAGAAATATGCCTTTATATATAGAGCCTTCACTCTCATCATGACCACGAAATGGTAATGCATTATGCATTACGTATCTAACAGCATCAACTGAACATTGTAATCGGATTCGATACTCTTGCTTTTCAATATTACCCTGTCTTTGTAAAGCAACAGCTATGGGTTGTTTTTACTTCATTAGATCTTCACATTTTTGGCGTGCTCTATTATGAAAACTATTAATATCACCCTCATGAACATCAAGTCTCTCTTCTTGCTCCAACTACGAAATCCATCAATCACAAATGCATCACTCCCACCTTGTTTCCAACATTGATCTCTAAACAAATAACATCATAAACAAAATGCTTTGTCTTCCTTTACACTACACTCCAACCAACAATATTCATCAAACCAAGATAGGACAAAACATCTTTCTTTAGACCCTACTTTTGTTACCGGGAATAAATGACCGTGTGGTTGACAAGGTCCTCTTTGTAAATAGAGTATTCTTATTTCGTCTCTTTGGTTGGGGTCATACTCTGATATTCCTTTTCTATTCCCGAGATCCCAAGGAAGATCATCTATATCAATTTTTTTCGGTATGGAAGGAGTAGACATAGGTCTTGAAAAATTATTAGAAGTATTTGCATTTGAACATCCTTCAACACCAGATGTTACTTTTCTTTTTACATATCTTTCTAGTGTCCTTTGCATCTATATAAATTAGAAGCAACAGTAACTTGTGATTATATATAATTAATAACTTACAAATAGGCAGAACATATATATAAATATATTATTGTTATAAACTACTCAAAAAGTCAAAATTAGGCAACTAAATACAGTAATATGTTAATATGGAGTATGTGATGATATAGAACACAAAAAAATACACACTATATGGTCTAATGGTCATCTGATGCAAATCGCCAACATACATCCATGTATATATTATATTTATATAGTATAATATTTAATTTAATTATTATTATTATATATATAACATTACATTCACCCACAAATTTATATACCAAAAAATAAAGAAACATCAACAGATCAACTATTGGAGTAAATGACTAGATGAGTAATTAAACAATTAAATATTCAATTGTTTTCAGTTTTACACATATGAAAAGGTATTTGTCCTGTACTATATTTTAACAATTTATATGTAAGAATTGTACCATTAATCCTTGAAACAAGATGTACAATAGTCAGAAGGTCTACAAGATCCCCTTTTACCTTTTGTTGGTTTTTGAAAAATCTCTACAAATAATAATAATGATAATAATAATAATAATAATGTTGTGATAAAGTAAATGTGGATGACAGCTACTCCTAATTATAAGTCAAATAATGCACAGTAAATAATGTATTATAAATACCCCATCAAATGTAATCATGTAACTTGCTTGAATGATATATATATTTCATATACTCTCTCTCTCTCTCTCTCTCTCTCTCTCTCTCTTTATATCTTCTAATAATTATCAATAGTCCACAGTCAAAAAACCACGTCACTAAAGGTAGTTATAAACCTAATGAATTATAACACGTCACTAAAGGTAGTTATAAGCCTACTGAATTATAACACGTCACTAAAGGTAGTTATAAGCCTACTGAATTATAACACGTTATCAGCACGAAGTGCTCCGTATAATCAAGGTAAATATTATTATCATCATAACTAACATTTATATTTATGTTATTTAAGTTATATATGGTCGGTTATACCGCCTGAATTATATTTCTGTAATCTAACTTTTATTAACTTCACTAACATTTATATTTATGTTATTTAAGTTATATATGGTCGGTTATACCGCCTGAATTATATTTCTGTAATCTAACTCTTATTAACTTCACTAACATTTATATTTATGTTATCTAACATTTATATGCAATTAATCATTATTTATTTCATGCATACTAATGTTTATTCTTAAATTTATTATTTATGCATAATATGTTTATTCTCTTAATCTTCGTATTTATACTAAACGTATTTATACTAAATGTATTTTATAGTAATCATATTTATACTAATAAAATTCTTTTATTAAAATTATTATTAATATAACGAGTACATAACAGTCGTTAACGTCAACTAACGACGTTACAACAGTCATGTATACATAATGGTTGTTAACGTCAACTGACGACGTTACAACGACTATATTTTTTAGATATAAAATAAACATCTCCGTTTTTCACATTTTCACAAATCAATCTTCATTTTCTCAGATTACCACTCTCAAAAATTTTTGTAAAGATGATTCACACAAGGATGATTTTTCCTATTGTATTGGTCATATTAACTATCATCATTGTTGCTAATATACCACCGGGTGAACCTATATTCTATCATGCCCTTGTGGTTTTATTATTTGTAATCATACCATTATTTTATTGTTTGCTACTTATGAATTTAAAATGATTCTAATTTCATGTTGTTAGAAATTGATTATGATTATAATTTATGTTGTTCATCTTTCTGAAAATAGAAAATGTCAAACTTATCAAAGCTTGAGTTTGATGCCCTAGACGTATCGGGAACAAACTACACATCATGGGTCATGGATGTAGAAATAAATCTTAGATCATTGGATATTCTAGAAACTTTAAAAGAAAACAATACTTGATCTAATCAAAATAAATTAAAATCAATTGATTTTATTCGCAAACATATTGATATCACCTTAAAACATATGTATCTCACTATCAAAGATCTACATGTTTTATGAGAAAGTATCAAGAGTATATTCGATAATCAAAAGGAAATATTACTCCCAGCTGCGAGGGAAGAATGGAGAAATCTAAGGTTCCAAGATTTTAAAAAGGTAAGTGAATACAGCCCGGCCATGTTCAAGATCCGTTCAAAGCTTCAATTCTGTGGTCAAGAAATAAGTGATGCTGATATGATGGAGAAAACTTTCTCTACAATGCATTCTGCAAACATAACTATACAAGAAAATTTAAGATTGCAGAATTACAAAACTTTTTCCAAACTTCAAACTTATCTCTTAGTTGCAGAAGTGAATAAAGAATTACTGATGAAGAATCGAGAATCTCGTCCTACGGGTGCGCTAGCATTCCCCGAAGCTAATGCTATTAAAAATAATAATAATAAAAAAAGATATGCACTTGGATGAGGACGTGGGCGAGGTCGTGGTCATACTGGCCAAAACCATCATCATGGAAATTACCATAACAATAATAAAAATCATAACTATGTTCGAAATCACCCTTATGGTAATGGTCGTGGTGGTGGTCTTGGTCGTAATGTTTACGGTGGTCGTGGTCATGGACAAAGAAATAATAATCCACAAAATTATAAATTTCAACTACCATACAATCCCACAAATCATAATGTTGAAGGAAGCTGTTCAAAGAATATTGAAGATTCTTGTTATCGATGTGATAAAATTGGACATTGGTCTAAGAACTGTCGAACAAATCAATATTCTGTTAATCAATATCAAGAATCCCTAAAGGGAAAAGGAAAAGAGTCAAACCTTGTGGATGACCTTGATACAAAAATCACTGAGCCAACAAGTGACTACTTTAATGAATAAATTTTCTATTATATGTCCATATCAAATAAACGGATATAGATTTACGATCTATACCATATCTACTTTACTATATCTTTCCTTATTTTGTACTTTCGTTTATAACATATTTTGAATGTAATATATTGATGAATTATGTACTCATAATTTGTTTCTCATATTTTGAAGTTCATGATGTACACTACCGGAGTGCAAAATTAGTCAAATGGTGGGGATCTTTGTATTGCAGACAGTGGTACCACACACACTATACTCAAACCTAAAAAATATTTCACTGATTTTAAAGCAACAGAAGGAATGGTACATACTATATCAGGTCCTGCGGATTTAATAAAAGGAATGAGAAAGGCAAAATTCATTTTACCAAATGGTACAAATTTTCTGATAAAAATGCCTTATTTTCTCCCATGTCAAAGAGAAATTTGTTAAGCTTCTCTGACATATACCAAAATGGATATGATTATCAGTCAGTGACTACAGAAAATGATAAATACTTAAGTATCACTGACAAAAAGCATGTGATTGAAAAACTACCAAGACTTAGTTCTGGTTTAAATTATACATATATAAATGTACCAGAAGCACACATGGTAGTTAATGAAAAGGCATGTGATCCTGTAATGATCAATCTGTGGCATGAAAGATTAGGCCATCCAGGATCAACAATGATGAAAAGAATAATTCAAAATACACATGAACATCCATTGACGGATCAAAAGATCCCTCATGATGCACTTATCCCATGTACATCATGCTCATTTGAAAAATTGATAATAAGACCATCACCTCTTAAGGTTGAAAAAGAATCACCAATGTTTCTTGAAAGAATTCAAGGTGATACGATACAATTTTACACAAGATATTTATTTATTTATAGAATGGATATACTTAAACCTTGCTACAACACTTATAAGCAGTGTACCTAATCGTACAGTAGTGTAGTTTTTAGTAAGTCCGGTTCGTTCCACAGGGAATCTTTTAGACAAAGCTTAACGCTATATTAGTTTTATTTTATAAAAATACAAATATATATATATAAGTAATATTATTATTATAAAGGGGAGTTTTTACCGTTTAATGACCGGTTTGTCGATTTTAAAAACTTTAGTCGCAGTTAAAACCTAATGTAAAATATTAAATAAATAAAAGACTTAATTTAAAGCGTAAAATAAATAACGATAATGAAATTGCAATAAATAAAAGTGCGATAAAATAAACTTGCGATAATTAAAAAATGCGATAATTAAAAGTGCAATTTAATACAATAACAATAAATAAAAGTGCGATAATTAGAAGTGCAATTAAATATAAAATAAAGGAAATTAAATATGAAATAAAAGAATTATGCTTATTTAAACTTCCGTAATCATGATGTTTGACGTGCTGATTTTAGTTTTATGCCCATGGGTTAATTGTTCTTTGTCCTGGATTATTTAATATGTCCATACGGATTTGTCCATAATAGTCCATCAGTCATAAATATAAAGAGCGAAAGCCTTCGTCAAATTATTCTTATTCCCGAAGTCAAATATTCCAACTAATTGGGGATTCGAATTGTAACAAGGTTTTAATACTTTGTTTAATGAATACACCAGGTTATCGACTGCGTGTAAACCAAGGTTTTACTACTTTGTTAACAATTACACCAATTACCCTTGAATGTAATTTACCCCTGTTTCAACAAGTATATTAACTATTAATCCAGTTCCGTGTCCGATAAAATGAAT
The DNA here is from genome assembly GCF_046630445.1 of Rutidosis leptorrhynchoides. Taxonomy (NCBI): domain Eukaryota; kingdom Viridiplantae; phylum Streptophyta; class Magnoliopsida; order Asterales; family Asteraceae; genus Rutidosis; species Rutidosis leptorrhynchoides. The sequence goes on along the minus strand of NC_092333.1, from coordinate 428,827,352 downwards.
AATTATTGGTATTTATAGATATCCCGCCCACCGTACCCAGTCAAGCGTATGTGGTTATATATAAATACGTCAAATTATAAGTTTGTATATTAAATTAACAAGGTATTGTTTAGTTAATATAAAACCCATTAATAGCCCATAGTCTAATTTCCACAAGTGTCGTTCTTTTATCCAAACCCCAATTATGGTACAAAGCCCAATTACCCAATTTTTATATTTTTAGCCCAACATCATGATTACTTCGGTATTAAATAAGCATAATAATAACTTAGCTACCAGATATTAATGAAAATAATATAAACATAACTTACAATGATTAAAAATAGCGTAGCGTTACACGGACAGAATTTCGACTTACACCCTTACAACATTCGCTAACATACCCATATTATTAGAAATTAAAATTAAAATTAAAATTAAAATATAAATATTTACGTATACATATATAGAGAGAGATAGATTTTTGGATATTAAAAGCGTCGAATTGCGCTGGCTTTTATAGGAATTTTCGTCCAGGGAAGCTCCGCGACTCGCGGTATTTTTCTTCTTCAAACTCCGCAACTCACGGAGTTTGTTTTTATAGCTCACTCCATTTTGGATCCTTTCTTGCAGACGGTTTTTAAATATAATATAATATATATATTAATTTTAAGAATTAATTATATATTATATTATATTCATGTGCATAGTTGACTTGTAATTTTTAGTCCGTTGCGTCGAGCGTTGAGAGTTGACTCTGGTCCCGGTTCCGGATTTTTGAACGTCCTTGCGTACAATTTAATATCTTGTACTTTGCGTTTTGAATCTTGTACTCTTGTAATTTCGAGACGTTTCTTATCAATAATTGGAACCTCTTTGATTGTATTTTGTACTTTTGAGCTTTTTGGTCGTTTGCGTCTTCAATTCGTCAAATCTATCTTTTGTCTTCACCTTTTATTATTTAAACGAATATCACTTGTAAATAGAACAATTGCAACTAAAAGCTTTTCTTTCTTGAGGAATAATGCTATGAAATATATGTTCGTTTTTAGTATTATCAAATATTCCCACACTTGAGCGTTGCTTGTCCTCAAGCAATATAGTCTTGAAATACTAGAATCACTTCTTTATTCTTCACACTTTGTACATCAGTAATTTCTATACGGTGGTATAAACAATGGTAGTAACGATGTGGTTTACAGTCCCACATGACTTATAAAAATTTAGATCCTTAAAGAAATAGGATCTTTATGAAAACATTTGATCTTTTGAAAATTTCATTCTAGCTTTTACCCTAGATAAGTTTTCCGGAATAACCCTTCACCGGTGTTTGTAAATTCTTTTTGTGGGTTTGGTGGGTTTCAGATTTAAAAATTTTAGCTCAAAATTTGTGGTTTTATGTCACCCACTTGCTAACCTTGTATTGGGAAAACAACACGTCCAGTATACTTGCTCCTAATATTACCTTTTGGTAAACTACCGTCCGGTTGTAAAGGAAAGCGTTGAACAAGCAACTGTTAAGGCAGTGTCCCCTGACATGCTTTTAATTATGGTCTATAACGTGTCGAACGCAATTACTATCCTTGGTAGGAGCAATAGTAAAGCTCACCCTTATAATTTTTCGGTCTGGCACAAGGTCCTGTCTTTGACCATACTATGCAACCACCGTTCTTACGGTTGACACCCGATTTGGTTCAGGTGACCTAATGAATTCCAGTTGAATTCCTAGGATTTTACGTTCAATGGTAATGAACGCATTGAAAATGGGTTTTTAGAAAACAAATCGGTTTGTAATTTTGATCAAAATATTTTCTCGTTCAAGCTCGAGTTTAGATATCATTGAATTCCATGAGTTTGAATTCTCAATCTTTAAGGTCAATCTCAAGGATTGAGTAATATCAGTCTTAAAAGCTGATTTTTGATCTTTAAGGAGATTATCTTTTCTGGGAATCTGATTCATTAGTCTTATCCAGCTAATTTGCACGGCGTCCTCCCCATTTTACGAGACAGATCCTCTCATGGTTAGGATAAGTCTGACCACTTGGCGACCCTGTTTGATGCTGAGGTCAGTGGATTTCCTGCTGATTTTAGAGATGACTTTTCTAGATTTTTCGTCAACCTACAGCTGGTCTGGACGACAACTTCATGACCTAAATCAAAAAGTGCGTTTCTTTTTCGGAAGACTTTACTTCTTTTTAATGATGGAATTGATTCATCGTGTAGATCCATCTTTCTTACAGTAAATCGGGTAAAAAAATTTAGTTTAGTCCAAAGCAAAAGTATCTTTAATATGTGACATATGTTTAAAATAACTTGGTAAATTTTCCCACACTTGGCTTTTATTTTTCCTTTTTATTGTCTTCTATTCCATTTTAAATGAATTTTAACATTTTGGTTTGTTTCTCAATTTATTTCCTTTCCAAGGTAACGACAATTTCGGTATTAACACCTAGTTTTCATCGTTCATAAATATGTATAAACATGATTTTGAATTCATTTAATTGAAAATTTTGAAAAATTTTACTAGAATTGGGTAGTCAGTATATAAGACTAGGGCTGTTCTTTATTATCAGAGAGCACTAGATTCTAATACAACTACTGCTTTACTAGTATTTTTAATGGTAACCAAGTGTTTAAGATAAAAATTTTAAAAATTCGAAAGAATTTAACCCCTTCCCATACTTAACATCTTGCAATGCCCTCTTTTGCAAGAAATCAGTAACAATTTAAATTATTGAGGGTGATTAGCGTAGAAAAATGATTAAATTTTACCAAAGTTTTCAAACATATTGGCGTTTGTTTTCTGAATGATAAATGGTGCATATCATTTGTTCATTCCGTCTTGTTGTTACATCACATATATTTTTGCATCTTGTCATCAAAATTAGTTGCTTTTGCTGAACTTAATGCCAGTCTTTGAAAATGCGTTGTTTTACCCTGTTGTGTACATAAGATAAACTGCAAACATATATACATATTTTTGAAGTTTGGTATATTACCCCACATTCAAAAATTATTAAAATCTAATAATAAAAGTTAGAAAATTATAAAAACTATTACAATATCAACATAATTGTTAAATGTAGTAACATTACAAAAATAAAATAAATAAAACTAAATAAACTAGGGTTGTTACTGATACCAGTAGGGGTTTCATGCATAACCGTATGTGTTATAAAATGCTTCAGCTGGGTTATAAGTAGGATACGGTGGTTGCATCTCTATAGACCAGGGAGGAAATATGGGCGTTGGAGTAGGAATATAGTTTCTACCTACATGTTGGCAATGAGCTATGATTTGGTTTTGATGAGCTTGCCAATCTTCAAATGCTCGATGTCTAGCATTTTCATACTCTTGTGAAGCTATAAACCTTTGCATTTCTGTCATTTCATTTCCCCCTCCCACATTACCTGGCTGTTGATTTCTCTCAACCTGTGGATGTCTTCCATTATATTGTACTGCGGCGTTATTTCGCCTCTTCAAAACCTTAGCACCATGATATACATTTAAACCAATTGTATCGTGGGGTTCTGGTTCTTCGACTAATAATCCCCCCGACTTATATCCACATTGAGATACTCAGCAATTAATGTAATAAATATACCACCTCCTATTATACTGTGCGGTCTCATCCCCCTAACCATGGCTGATAAATAATAACCCACACAATAAGGTATACTTACAGCGCTTTGTGGGTCTCGAATACACATGTGGTAAAACAAATCCTGTTCATTTACCTTTTCCTTATTTTTCCCTCGCTGTGTAATCGAGTTCGCTATAAACCTATGAATCACTCTTAACTCAGCTCTATCTATATCCAAATAAGAGTAATTTCCCCCTTTAAATTGGTGATGGCTAGTCATTTGACTCCATACACCATGCGTATCAAAATTTTCATCAATCTTCCTACCATTTAATATCAACCCTCGACAATCGGCAGATGCTAGCTCCTCAGGCGTATATATACGTAAGGCCTGAGCCATATCTAGTAGAGACATGTGGCACATCGAACCTCCTAACAAAAATCTAATAAAAGTACGATCGGTTAAACTAGCTACCCGATCATTTATTTCTATACTACACAATAATTCTTCACACCATACTTTATATACAGGTCTACGCATGTTGAATAATCGTACCCAGTCATTAAAAGTAGAATTACCATACCTCTGTGTAAGTAATTCTCTAATCCGTTCGCCCAATTCTACAGCTTCTAAAGGTTCTCATTCTATGACCCTAGGTACTTCAACAGCTTTAGAATGAAGAGTGTGCAAGGCCCTTTGGTATTTTGGATAATCTATCCAACGTCTGTCTAATCTCAAGTTCGGGTGCAAATTTTCCACGTGCATATCTGAAAATGTCATAACTGGATGAGGTATATCTTGTTTGTAATAGTTATCAACATCCTGTTGTTCCACATTCTCAGGAGGAGCAATGCGAGCTTGGGATGAAGATTCACCCCTTTCAGTCTGCAAAACACATCAAACACAATTTTTGTGCATCCAAATATGCATTAGTGTCAGCAAAATCATCAATCAAAATAATTACAATGACATGTTCAATTTATATCAAACTTATGCTCATTTTTATTTTTTTTTATCAAATCTACACTTTTTCAAATAAGCATATACGAAAATGTTCGCCAAGTTCATAAGCATTCAACACAAATAACATGTCAAAATAATCATTATTAGTAACTAAACAAGTTTCAAATGGCATTATCTCTCAAAAATCAAGTTCATGAATTTTAGACTTGAAAAAGTCCACTTTAATTCTCAAATATCATGTTTAGGCTCAAAGTTTGGATCATTTAACTACCTAAACATGTTACACTACTTAATTTAGCAATAATTCATGACAAAAATCGGCCATAACCTGTTTATATCAAAAAGCCCCAAATTGCTCAAGAACACAAACCCTAGATTACTCAAAATTTGAAGTTTAAGGCTTCTAATCATGTTAAATAGCATCAATCTAGGTTATACAAGCATAATACATAAGCAATTTAAGCATAATTACACTAAAAAGCATCAAAATCGAATTGGGTATAAAATTGCTCAAGAACACTAATTTTCGGATTAAAAGGTGTTTTGGTGTAGAAATTTACCGTTTTTCTTGAGTAATTCCTTGATAGCATCCTTCTCAACATGATTTTAGTAAAAAATGTGATGATTTTTGGTGAAACAATTCGATTTTGGGAGTGTTTTTTCGATTTATTTCGCAGTTTTTGTGTATGGTTTGTGTGAACTGATCTGTTTCTGGCGTTTTTATTTTTTTCTGTATTTTACACCCTCCGCGAGTCGTGGCACTTTTGTTCTTCAAACTCCGCAAGTCGCGGAGTTTGACCCCTTTTTTTTTATAAAAACCTTAACTTATAATTAATTAATTAATTTTAAAATTTTGTTTCCCTTGTTATTTAGGACGAGGTCGTTTCGGATCGATGTCCTAGTCCGTCCCTCGACAAAATTTTAAAATTTATCTATTTAAAGCGCGGTTTTAAAAGCAAAGATTTTTTTTTTTGGGTTTTTTAATTTTTTTGGCATACTTTAAATCAATAAGATAAATAATGATAATAAAAGTTCTCGTCCCTCCCTCGGGTAGAGCAATTTCGGTTCAATGACCTAGTCTTTAACTCACGACGAATTTTAAAAATCATATTTTTAACTTAGTGAAATAAAGTAAATTTTTGTCTTTAAATTCACACCAAACTTAAATTTAAAATGCATAAAATTAAAAATTCATATTTTAAAAATTAAAAATTCACACCAAACTTATATTATATTTTTGTTTTTATACATATAAACTTATATTGAAAATATTAATTCTCCAAATATTTACAATTTTTAAATATATTGGTTTTAAAAAGTTTACAATATTATTTTAATTTTTATATATTAATTTTAAAACATGGTAAAAATAAAATTAAAAATCTTTTTGGCTTTTATCTCACTTTAATCAATCAAATATTATCAAAAACATGCGCCCCTCTTTTCGATAAAGTAATTTCGGTTCCATGACCTAATTTAACTCATGACGAATTTTTGAAATATTTTGAGTTGATTGATTAAAGATATTTATACCTTAAGAATAAACGTTAAATTTCGCAGTGATGTAATAAATTTTTGTATGATATCAATAATTTCAATCGCAAGACCTAATTTCATCGAATACCAATTTAATACTTTATAGCGAACAAATTAGCGTTTATTATCAAAAGGTTAAAAATAAAAATAAAATAAAAACTGTACAGACTTACCTGTGAAATATATTTCTTAGTGATATGCTCTAGCCCACTTATAAGATAGTCGGACTAATTGGTTTTCCATGGCTACATAGGCGTAACCTCGAGCATTTAATGTTTTATCTTCTAAACATATGAACGGTCCATCTCTGCATAAAGTAACAAATTCGGTATTTGAATAGGTTTGATTATTTGGACATTTACCTTCGTGTGACCATTTTCCGCATTTGTGACATTTTTCAAGGTGTCGTGCTCTTCTTTTCGCTGCGGATTTTGATTTTCCTTTACCAAATTGTAACTTATTATCTTCGCATCTGGATTCTTTTCTTACTCCGTCCAATTTATCTCTGATTAATGATACTATTTCACTCGGAAGTGTGTCATTATTACGTTTAGTGATCAAAGCGTGTAGCATTAGACATGGTTTAGTTCACAGGAAGTCTTCATTTTGTAAAAACCTAAAAAAAATAAAAATTCAGAATGGGGGGAGAAGACTAGTTCTTTAGGGTCTGCTAGGGAAAGACCATTCGGGTTCCATTTTCTAGAACTACACGAAAACAGAAAATCTAACTCTAACAGAAATACATAAACCTCCCTACACTTAGTTAAAATTGTGATTAACATTATTTTCAATTGAATCATCAACAACTTGTATATCTTTGACTTTTACTTCAATCCATTTGTTGATTTCCTCCGTAACCAACCGCACTTCATCTATGAGAGAAAAGATTGATGCATATAGTTATGCATTTGAAAACACTCGGAACCTGAGTAAACGTTTAACATGTGTCTGTGCTAGCTCCTTTGGCATTGTTATTACCGAAAATAACATTGCAACTATTTTTCAAATTAGCCAATTTTGTCATAGCTTCAGCAAACCAACTTCGACTTTTCAATCGTACTAGTCTTATTATAACCTTGATTTATACGATTGCCCTTTTCGTCATCGTTACCGTGGAACCGTTTATATTCCACCACATTAGTAGTAAAGTTACCAGCAACCTTGTTGATCTTTGAATTTCCGAAAAATCATTATATTCATTGAAAACCCTATCATATACTCATCCGCATCTTGTAACGAGAATTGCCATACCAAATACCAAGAAGCATTAATCATTAATTCTCGAAATTCGCAGCGTTCCTATGTCAATAGTTATATATCTATATATCTATATATAACGTATATCTTCGGGACTGATAAATTTCAATTCGGAATCTCTGAATTCCTGAAAAGCACTCTAGCTTACAAATCAGATCTCTGAGTTCTGAAAAAGCTGATGAAGCAGTGAAAACTGAAGACTGTCTTAACAGTCAAAAGTTTAATGATAAAGATTGGAGTGTTGAAAAAGCTCACAGATTTTGATAAACAAATTGAGCAAACCATGAAGGAGATTCTGAACAAATCACAAGAACTAAACTTATACATAAAGAATCCTGATGATTCTATTTCTGATAAAATTTTTAGCGGATGCCTTGCTCCTTAATCGCTCTAAATCATCGTGAATGAATTTCTTCATCACACTTTGAATTCAAAATTCTAAGATATTATCGTATCTTTCATTGTAAATATCCTCAATATTTCTGAAGATATCTACATAAATATTCTTGTCCGATATTAATTATCTCTCCGCTCTATCTGTGTTATATCATAAAAGAAACTGTTTTAGTTTCTAAAATTCTGAAAAATTTGAATTTCGAACTTAAAATCTGAATGTTTTTTAAGTAGTGTTGGGAACTGATGCATGAGTTAGTATAATATAATGACACTTGATCAACGTGATTATATTATAGTAAGTCATGCTGAGTTTCTAACGGAATGAGATGATTCACATATTATAACGTCATCATGTGCTATGTTACACGACTCTTACATTCAATCTAATCTCTAAACATATCAAGAACATATTTTTTTGATAGTTCTATCTTTTCTTTTGGATTCTAGTAATTCAACCAATCAAGATCGTGCTATTACAATCTCTCTATTAGAACATCAGTCATGTTCATTTAAAAAAAATCATATCTACAAATTCTGGATCATTATTCGCTTGACTTAAAGTCGGAAAGAGAAAAACAAAAGAATGGAACTCCAAAATATAAAGGAAACGAAGAAGGTGGATTTATAGTGAAATATTCCTTAATTACCGTTGAAGAAAATCTTTTAGATTTCAAAGATTTTCTTCAAATTCCTTGATTTCCGGAAATCAACCGTGACTACGTCACCGGACAAGACAAATCTGCATTTATTCATTTCACTCTTGTGTGATAGCTTCATTCGTACTCTTCGAATAATCGAATTGTTTTATCCATATTACTCAATAACGATAAAACTCTATTTATCAACTCATATTCTTCATGAAAACATTTTTATTGTTATCCATGACCACCTCACTCAAATTTCGGGATGAAATTTCTTTAACGGGTAGGTACTGTGACGACCCGGAAATTTCCGACCAAATTTAAACTTAATCTTTATATGGTTTCGACATGATAAGCGAAGTCTATTAAACTGATTCTCAAAATTTTGAACTGTTTCATATATGCATTTGACTTTCGACCGTTCTCGACGATTCACGAACAATTAATTGTAATTAGTTATTTGTTTATATGTACATATATATATAAATGGAAATTGGAAAAATAATTTGATATATTATGTGTTGTCGTTAATAAAATTAATTATGTTAAATAAAAAAAATAAGATATTATAATAAATATTATTTAAAGCATAACTATATATAAATAAAGTATATTAAAAATAAATATTAAATGATTGTAATACTCGTTTGATGTTTCGATTGATATTAAGTAAGTTAAAATCAAACTTATGTGATTTTAAAATAAACAGTGATCCGAAAATGAGTTTTATAAATTATAGACTTAGTAAAAATGTATTTAGGAGCTATTTGTTAAATTTTAAAACTTTTTATATTTTACTTGGGGTTGGGAGTGAATAATTAATGTAATTTTATTTCATAATTAATGAGTAAATTTTATACCATAATGACCAAAATAAATAAATATAGTTAATCTAAAAATTTGGGATTTTTCTGAAAGAATTTTTTTTCGCCACTGATTATCAACAGACCACGATTTATTATTCGAAATAAAACTGTCGGTAGATATTTACATACTACTATTATTAATCACGTTTATGATTAGAAGATGCGAATATATTATATATATATATATAAATGTGTACTACGTTGCAACTAGTGTCATTTTATATATACATATATGACTTTTGATCAAACCTCACATTCTTTCATTTGTTTCTGTCGACACTTATCTAACACTTCACTATCTCATTACAAACTACCTTTATCTCTATATCTCTATATATTCCTTTACATAATATAGAGTTAGTTTTATACTAACACAAACAAAAATCTCATCACTTGAAACCACCCTAATCACCACCATGGTTTATCGGTTGCAACTAAGATCATCCTCCACCCTCACCACCGGACCTCCGGTCACCAACCCATACCGCTATTGCACCAACTACCGTCACTATAAATATATCTCTCCCTCTCTCTAAAACCTTTGGATCGTGAACCACTCCAAGGATCACCACCACAACCAAAACCATATATCTTGTTGTTATGTTTTCTTGATCGTTGCCAACCCAGGATCGGAGCACCACCGTTGAATATGAACATAGACTGTGATTGCTGTAACTACTGCCGCTACTATTATATACGGAGTAATTTATTTTCCGTTCATTCTCATCAAACAAACAACCAATATCACATATAAACCTACATGTTACTTTCATTTTCTAGTTCTACTTTTGTTTTGAAGGTAACCCAAAGACCACCCCACTATCAACAAACTTCACCATTACAAAAACCCATTTGATCACCTTTATCATTTTTTTGTTTTTTTTGTTTTATGTTTTGCTATTACTTTGAATATTGATGCTGCTGTTTCATCTTGTTTCCCTGTTTCAAACTCGCAACCAAACCATCACGAATACCTTCGTTATTAAACTGCTGTACCTACTGCCATAACTGAACAAAACACCTTATCATAAATTACCACTGAATCATCAATAAACTGCTGCTACCGTAGGTGTTCTGTTTCCATTCGAAAACCACACACATTCACCATTTTTTTTTTGTTTGTAAAACTCAATCACCAATTTAAAACGCCACCTTTAATTGCTACTTCTATTTTTAATTCAAACAAAATCCAAACACCCACTTTTGTTTATCAAACCCATTTGTAAACACCATGAAGACTTGTTGATTTTTGTTGTTTGTTATGAAACCATGATCGATGTTAATGATATCCTGATAATGATGATCATGGGATGATGATAAAATTTATGATACACAACAAGTAAAGATGACGTTGATGATGATATATATATGATACGAAAATGTTTCTGTTTCTGCTACCACAACTGTTCAAAAATTCCTATTACAAAATTCAAAAACCACAAAAATTGTAATTGGATCATAATGCATGGCGTATCCCTTTTCCTTGGTGGCCGACCACCAATCAACAAACATCCTCACTTGCAAAAAAACTACAAATGTATTTTTCTATTCCAAATCCCGGTTCTATTTTTGGACCACGTATTTATGTGTTTTGTTGAGCCTTGAAACGGCTGTTGGGCCACGAACTTGTGATTAGTTTGTTGGGCCGTAAATCGTTGGTGACTTTGGGCCTTTTCATTTGATAAATGGATTACAAAAGTTAATGGACTGATGTATAGTTGGGCCGATTAATTGATGATGGGCCAAAACAAAACGGGTTAAAGGTTTATAAGTTGGTAATAAATACAGAAAAATGGAATTTGCTTGAGTGGTTTAGGAGTGTTTGCTTTATTCAGGAGGTTACGGGTTTGAGCCCTGTCTTTGCCATTTTTTTTTTGGGGAAATTCTTTAAGGTAGTATTTTCTTATTTCTACTTATTATTATCATTATTATTATTATTATTATTATTATTATTATTATTATTATTATTATTATTATTATTATTATTATTATTATTATTATTATTATTATTATTATTATTATTATTATTGTTATTATTATTATCATTATAAGTATTATTATTTTTAGTATCATAATTATTATTATTATCTTTATTGAGTATATTTACTAATATTATTATTGTAAAATAATACAACTTTTTATTTATTATTATTAATATTATTTTATCAAATGATTTTTAGTTATATAACACTATAGTTAATACATATCAATATTAACGTTTTGTAATAAATACTAATTATTTTACTTAAAGTACATAAAATAGAAATATTTAAATTAGTTATTTTTGAAACATATAATTTACTAAAATAACAATTATATCACTAATAATATATATAAATTTGTTCGAATACAATTATATGTGTTAATATATATATATATATATATATATATATATATATATATATATATATATATAAATGATATAGGTTCGTAAATCTGAGGCCAACCCTGCATTGTTCAGTTTCGTCGTATGAATATTTTTACTACAAAATATTGTAGAGTGAGTTTCATTTGCTCCCTTTTTACTCATTACATTTTTGGGCTGAGAATACATGCAAATGCTTTATTAACTGTTTTATAATATTTATATGCGTGAGTTTCATTTGCCCTTTTTACTCTTTACGTTTTTGGGCTGAGAATACATGCAAATGCTTTATTAACTGTTTTACAATAAATATATGCGTGAGTTTCATTTGCTTCCTTTTTAAATGCTTTTGCAATATATATTTTTGGGACTGAGAATACATGCGCTGCTTTTATAAATGTTTTACGGAATAGACACAAGTAATCGAAACTACATTATATGGTTGAATGATCGAAATCGAATATGCCCCTTTTTATTAAGTCTGGTAATCTAAGAATTAGGGAACAGACACCCTAATTGACGCGAACTCTAAAGATAGATCTATCGGGCCCAACAAGCCCCATCCAAAGTACCGGATGCTTTAGTACTTCGAAATTTATATCATGTCCGAAGGAGAATCCCGGAATGATGGGGATATTCTTATATGTATATTGTGAATGTCGGTTATCAGGTGTTCAATCCATACGAATGATATTTTTGTCTCTATGCATGGGACGTATGTTTATGAGAAATGGAAATTATGAAATCTTGTGGTCTATTAAAATTATGAAATGATTATTTATGTTAAACTAATGAACTCACCAACCTTTTGGTTGACACTTTAAAGCATGTTTATTCTCAGGTACGAAAGAAATCTTTCGCTGTACATTTGCTCATTTTAGAGATATTACTTGAAGTCATTCATGACATATTTCAAAAGACGTTGCATTCGAGTCGTTGAGTTCATCAAAATTATTATTAAGTCAATTATAGTAAGATATATTACGAAATGGTATGCATGTTGTCAACTTTCGATGTAATGAAATATTGTCTTTTCAAAAATGAATGCAATGTTTGTAAAATGTATCATATAGAGGTCAAGTACCTCGCGATGTAATCAACTGTTGTGAATCGTTTATAATCGATATGGACTTCGTCCGGATGGATTAGGACGGGTCTCTACAGGTGGTATCAGAGCGGTGGTCTTAGCGAACCAGGTCTTGCATTAGCGTGTCTAACTTATAGCTGTTTAGATGCATTAGTGAGTCTGGACTTCGACCGTGTCTGCATGTCAAAAGTTTTGCTTATCATTTCGTGTCGAAAATTACCTGCTTATCATTCTTAGAGAATCATTTGCTTATCATCCTTAGTCTAGACACATCTTATTGCATTGATTGCATGATTAGTGTATAGAAAAAAAAATTCATATCTTAGCATATCTGCTACTTCATATCTTAGCGTATCTATTACTGTAACTTTGCCTGACAACTTCCGTAGATTCCTCCGTAACTTATGGGATGTTAGTATTATATATGCATATGTAAATTATGTATTGCAGGGTACTAATCTACATCCTATAATCTATTTCTTATCGAAAATCCTTCTTCCAATCGTACGAGATGAATCCCTTAACCAGTTCGAGTCCCTCAGATTCCGATAGCTATTCCGATAGTTATTCTGACAGCAATTCCGATATGGAGTTTCACCTAAGCTCCGAAAGCAGTGTCACCAGAATGAATCAATCAATCATCCATCCCCAATTCATAAGATGAGTTCGTAGTCTACTTAATCATTAGAGACAAGAAGAATCGATCCCTTTCACCCACCATATTGTTCGCTGGGCGAAGAACTTGAAACATTCACTGGCAAACCAAACCGAAACACCATTTTCACCCTCATTTTCCGAATATCTCGCCATGATTATTTGCTATCTAAAATTTTAAACCTCATTCATCCGCTCGTCCGAACCGACAATCATCCCGGCGTAATAGAAGAAGTCAATGAGCTTTGCGCCCGAGGAGTGACTCTGGAGAATATGGTGCAAAATGTACCAGCTTCAGCAACATCACCACCACCAACATCAACATCCGCATCCCATACCTCAACATCTTAATCTATACCTCGAACATCAACGTCATACGCACCATGGATACCAAGGAGTACCAACAACAACCACATCATCACACGTATCAACCTCGCAATCTATACCTCAAGCATAATCATCATTCTACGAATCGTGTTAAGAATCGTTCTACATAAACTATCTTCGTCCTTCATGGTGATCATGTAATCTCTAATATTTTAGAGATTATGTACTCTAGTTCTAGTCGTAAATCTGATGAATTTAATATCACATTGACTCATTAAATCTATAATTACGTCTGAAGAAAATATATATGTATATATGTTTTCATAAAGATTGTAATTAAAATTTTTATTGTACAACTGTTAATGGTGAAAATATTTTAACGGGTAGGTAATACCCGAGAAATATTTAGATTTCGCATTAATAAGTTACACTGTACATTCTTCAAATCTGATTCAACAGTCATTTACTATTCCACTTACAACCAATGATATACGTATCCGTTCACCGCAGAATAACCCTTTTCATTCAATTTCATAATTGGATTTTGATCTATCAGAATCTAACAAGTGGCATAATGAAGAAAACATTTGACAAAATAAAAATTTGTTAGAAACAAACAAATTAACTATGGAAAATTTTGTTAAGAATCCACGCTAACAAAATCCTAGTTAACTGTTAATTCCTTATTACATTTTATTATCGCAATTTATTTATCGCAGTTTATTTATCGCAATTTATATTCTCGCAATTTTATTTATCGTCATTTAATTTCTGTTATTTATTTTACGCACTTTAAATATCGGGACACGTATACAAGGTTTTGACATATCATATCGACGCATCTATATATATTATTTGGAATAACCATACACACTCTATATGTAGTAATAATCGAGTTAGCTATACAGGGTTGAGGTTGATTCTACAATAATATATATACTTTGAGTTGTGATCGAGTCTGAGATACGTACATGGGTCACGATACGTATTAATTAATTCGAATATTATATATTAAACTATATATGAATTATTGGATAGTTAACTGTGGACTATCGACTATGGACTAATAACATTGGACAATTAAAATGAATTAAAATATTGATTATAACATATGAAACTAAACAATTCTTCAAGTTTGCCACTTGATTTGATCTTAAACCTCATTTGTATCTTGACGATTACAATCTGCGTTCAAACCATTCATGATTCTTGAAAACACCTCAATCGAGAGGACGAACCAACCGCACTTCATCTATGAGAGAAAAGATTGATGCATATAGTTATGCATTTGAAAACACTCAGAACCTGAGTAAACGTTTAACATGTGTCTGTGCTAGCTCCTTTGGCATTGTTATTACCGAAAATAACATTGCAACTATTTTTCAAATTAGCCAATTTTGTCATAGCTTCAGCAAACCAACTTCGACTTTTCAATCGTACTAGTCTTATTATAACCTTGATGTATACGATTGCCCTTTTCGTCATCGTTACCAGGGAACCGTTTATATTCCACCACATTAGCAGTAAAGTTACCAGCAACCTTGTTGATCTTTGAATTTCCGAAAAATCATTTTATTCATTGAAAACCCTATTATATACTCATCCGCATCTTGCAACGAGAATTGCCATACCAAATACCAAGAAGCATTAATCATTAATTCTCGAAATTCGCAGTGTTCCTACGTCAATAGTTATATATCTATATATAACGTATATCTTCGGGACTGATAAATTTCAATTCAGAATCTCTGAATTCCTGAAAAGCACTCTAGCTTACAAATCAGATCTCTGAGTTCTGAAAAAGCTGATGCAGCAGTGAAAACTGAAGACTGCTTTAACAGTCAAAAGTTTAATGATAAAGATTGGAGTGTAGAAAAAGCTCACAGATTTTGATAAACAAATTGAGCAAACCATGAAGGAGATTCTGAACAAATCACAAGAACTAAACTTATACATAAAGAATCCTGATGATTCTGTTTCTGATGAAATTTTTAGCGGATGCCTTGCTCCTTAATCGCTCTAAATCATCGTGAATGAATTTCTTCATCACACTTTGAATTCAAAATTCTAAGATATTATCGTATCTTTCATTGTAAATATCCTCAATATTTCTGAAGATATCTACATAAATATTCTTGTCTGATATTAATTATCTCTCCGCTCTATTTGTGTTATATCATAAAAGAAACTGTTTTAGTTTCTAAAATTCTGAAAAATTTGAATTTCGAACTTAAAATCTGAATGTTTTTGAAGTAGTGTTGGGAACTGATGCATGAGTTAGTATAATATAATGACACTTGATCAACGTGATTATATTACAGTAAGTCATGCTGAGTTTCTAACGGAATGAGATGATTCACATATTATAACGTCATCATGTGCTATGTTACACGACTCTTACATTCAATCTAATCTCTAAACATATCAAGAACATATTTTTTTGATAGTTCTATCTTTTCTTTTGGATTCTAGTAATTCAACCAATCAAGATCGTGCTATTACAATCTCTCTATTAGAACATCAGTCATGTTCATTCAAAAAAAATCATATCTACAAATTCTGGATCATTATTCGCTTGACTTAAAGTCGGGAAGAGAAAAACAAAAGAATGGAACTCCAAAATATAAAGGAAACGAAGAAGGTGGATTTATAGTGAAATATTCCTTAATTACCGTTGAAGAAAATCTTTTAGATTTCAAAGATTTTCTTCAAATTCCTTGATTTCCGGAAATCAACCGTGACTACGTCACCGGACAAGACAAATCTGCATTTATTTATTTCACTCTTGTGTGATAGCTTCATTCGTACTCTTCGAATAATCGAATTGTTTTATCCATATTACTCAATAACGATAAAACTCTATTTATCAACTCATATTCTTCATGAAAACATTTTTATTGTTATCCATGACCACCTCACTCAAATTTCGGGACGAAATTCCTTTAACGGGTAGGTACTGTGACGACCCGGAAATTTCCGACCAAATTTAAACTTAATCTTTATATGGTTTCGACATGATAAGCGAAGTCTATTAAACCGAGTCTCAAAATTTTGAACTGTTTCATATATGCATTTGACTTTATACCGTTCTCGACGATTCACGAACAATTAATTGTAATTAGTTATTTGTTTATATGTACATATATATATAAATGGAAATTGAAAAAATAATTTTATATATTATGTGTTGTCGTTAATAAAATTAATTATGTTAAATAAAAAAAATAAGATATTATAATAAATATTATTTAAAGCATAACTATATATAAATAAAGTATATTAAAAATAAATATTAAATGATTGTAATACTCGTTTGATGTTTCGATTGATATTAAGCAAGTTAAAATCAAACTTATGTGATTTTAAAATAAACAGTGATCCGAAAATGGGTTTTATAAATTATAGACTTAGTAAAAATGTATTTAGGAGCTATTTGTTAAATTTTAAAACTTTTTATATTTTACTTGGGGTTGGGAGTGAATAATTAATGTAATTTTATTTCATAATTAATGAGCAAATTTTATACCATAATGACCAAAATAAATAAATATAGTTAATCTAAAAATTTGGGATTTTTCTGAAAGAATTTTTTTTCGCCACTGATTATCAACAGACCACGATTTATTATTCGAAATAAAACTGTCGGTAGATATTTACATACTACTATTATTAATCACGTTTATGATTAGAAGATGTGAATATATTATATATATATAAATGTGTACTACGTTGCAACTAGTGTCATTTTATATATACATATATGACTTTTGATCAAACCTCACATTCTTTCATTTGTTTCTGTCGACACTTATCTAACACTTCACTATCTCATTACAAACTACCTTTATCTCTATATCTCTATATATTCCTTTACATAATATAGAGTTAGTTTTATACTAACACGAACAAAAATCTCATCACTTGAAACCACCCTAATCACCACCATGGTTTATGTAGTGACCCGAACTTTTCCATGTTTATATATATTAATTGAGATTGATATTTACATGATTAAATGTTTCCAACATGTTAAGCAATCAAACTTGTTAAGACTTGATTAATTGAAATATGTTTCATATAGACAATTGACCACCCAAGTTGACCGGTGATTCACGAACGTTAAAACTTGTAAAAACTATATGATGACATATATATGGATATATATATAGTTAACATGATACTATGATAAGTAAACATATCATTAAGTATATTAACAATGAACTACATATGTAAAAACAAGACTACTAACTTAATGATTTTTAAACGAGACATATATGTAACGATTATCGTTGTAAAGACATTTAATGTATATATATCATATTAAGAGATATTCATACATGATAATATCATGATAATATAATAATTTAAAATCTCATTTGATATTATAAACATTGGGTTAACCACATTTAACAAGATCGTTAACCTAAAGGTTTCAAAACAACACTTACATGTAACGACTAACAATGACTTAACGACTCAGTTAAAATGTATATACATGTAGTGTTTTAATATGTATTTATACACTTTTGAAAGACTTCAATACACTTATCAAAATACTTCTACTTAACAAAAATGCTTACAATTACATCCTCGTTCAGTTTCATCAACAATTCTACTCGTATGCACCCGTATTTGTACTCGTACAATACACAGCTTTTAGATGTATGTACTATTGGTATATACACTCCAATGATCAGCTCTTAGCAGCCCATGTGAGTCACCTAACATATGTGGGAACCATCATTTGGCAACTACCATGAAATATCTCATAAAATTACAAAAATATGAGTAATCATTCATGACTTATTTACATGAAAATAAAATTACATATCCTTTATATCTAATTCATACACCAACGACCAAAAAAACCTACAAACACTTTCATTCTTCAATTTTCTTCATCTAATTGATCTCTCTCAAGTTCTATCTTCAAGTTCTAAGTGTTCTTCATAAATTCCAAAAGTTCTAGTTTCATAAAATCAAGAATACTTTCAAGTTTGCTAGCTCACTTCCAATATTGTAAGGTGATCATCCAACCTCAAGAAATCTTTGTTTCTTATAGTAGGTTATCATTCTAATACAAGGTAATAATCACATTCAAACTTTGGTTCAATTTCTATAACTATAACAATCTTATTTCAAGTGATGATCTTACTTGAACTTGTTTTCGTGTCATGATTCTGCTTCAAGAACTTCGAGCCATCCAAGGATCCGTTGAAGCTAAATCCATTTTTCTCTTTTCCAGTAGGTTTATCCAAGGAACTTAAGGTAGTAATGATGTTCATAACATCATTCAATTCATACATATAAAGCTATCTTATTCGAAGGTTTAAACTTGTAATCACTAGAACATAGTTTAGTTAATTCTAAACTTGTTCGCAAATAAAAGTTAATCCTTCTAACTTGACTTTTAAAATCAATTAAACACATGTTCTATATCTATATGATATGCTAACTTAATAATTTAAAACCTGGAAACTCGAAAAACACCGTAAAACCGGATTTACGTCGTCGTAGTAACACCGCGGGCTGTTTTGGGTTAGCTAATTAAAAACTATGATAAACTTTGATTTAAAAGTTGTTATTCTGAGAAAATGATTTTTATTATGAACATGAAACTATATCCAAAAATTATGGTTAAACTCAAAGTGGAAGTATGTTTTCTAAAATGGTCATCTAGACGTCGTTCTTTCGACTGAAATGACTACCTTTACAAAAACGACTTGTAACTTATTTTTCCGACTATAAACCTATACATTTTCTGTTTAGATTCATAAAATAGAGTTCAATATGAAACCATAGCAATTTGATTCACTCAAAACGGATTTAAAATGAAGAAGTTATGGGTAAAACAAGATTGGATAATTTTTCTCATTTTAGCTACGTGAAAATTGGTAACAAATCTATTCCAACCATAACTTAATCAACTTGTATGTATATTATGTAATCTTGAGATACCATAGACACGTATACAATGTTTCGACCTATCATATCGACACATCTATATATATTTCGGAACAACCATAGACACTCTATATGTGAATGTTGGAGTTAGCTATACAGGGTTGAGGTTGATTCCAAAATATATATAGTTTGAGTTGTGATCAATACTGAGATACGTATACACTGGGTCGTGGATTGATTCAAGATAATATTTATCGATTTATTTCTTTACATCTAACTGTGGACAACTAGTTGTAGGTTACTAATGAGGACAGCTGACTTAATAAACTTAAAACATCAAAATATATTAAAAGTGTTGTAAATATATTTTGAACATACTTTGATATATATGTATATATTGTTATAGGTTCGTGAATCAACCAGTGGCCAAGTCTTACTTCCCGACGAAGTAAAAAATCTGTGAAAGTGAGTTATAGTCCCACTTTTAAAATCTAATATTTTTGGGATGAGAATACATGCAGGTTTTATAAATGATTTACAAAATAGACACAAGTATGTGAAACTACATTCTATGGTTGAATTATCGAAATCGAATATGCCCCTTTATATTAAGTCTGGTAATCTAAGAATTAGGGAACAGACACCCTAATTGACGCGAATCCTAAAGATAGATCTATCGGGCCCAACAAGCTCCATCCAAAGTACCGGATGCTTTAGTACTTCGAAATTTATATCATATCCGAAGGGTGTCCCGGAATGATGGGGATATTCTTATATATGCATCTTGTTAATGTCGATTACCAGGTGTTCACCATATGAATGATTTTTATCTCTATGTATGGGATGTGTATTGAAATATGAAATCTTGTGGTCTATTGTTACGATTTGATATATATAGGTTAAACCTATAACTCACCAACATTTTTGTTGACGTTTAAAGCATGTTTATTCTCAGGTGAATATTAAGAGCTTCCGCTGTTGCATACTAAAATAAGGACAAGATTTGGAGTCCATGTTTGTATGATATTGTGTAAAAACTGCATTCAAGAAACTGATTTCGATGTAACATATTTGTATTGTAAACCATTATGTAATGGTCGTGTGTAAACAGGATATTTTAGATTATCATTATTTGATAATCTACGTAAAGCTTTTTAAACCTTTATTTATGAAATAAAGGTTATGGTTTGTTTTAAAAATGAATGCAGTCTTTGAAAAACGTCTCATATAGAGGTCAAAACCTCGCAACGAAATCAATTAATATGGAACGTTTTTAATCAATAAGAACGGGACATTTCAGTTGGTATCAGAGCGTTGGTCTTAGAGAACCAGAATTTTGCATTAGTGTGTCTTATCTAGTTTGTTAGGATGCATTAGTGAGTCTGGACTTCGACCGTGTTTACTTGAAAAATGATTGCTTAACAAATTTTGTTGGAAACTATATATTTTTAACATGTGAATATTATATGATATATTAATCTCTTAACGCGTTTGATATTATGTGATAGATGTCTACCTCTAGAACAAGTCCCATTGACTCACCTAATAATAATGAAGAGTCAAATGTAAATTGGAATGATTCGTGGACTGATTCACAAGTTCCCGAAGAGGAACCGGAAGAAGAGTCGGAACCGGAAGAAGAATCGGAACCGAAAGAAGAATCGGAACCGGATGAAGAAATAGAACTGGTGGAGGAAATAATAAAACGGTTAAGTAAAAGAAAATCCTCAACCAACCGACCAAGGTTAATTATGGTCAATGGTGTTTCCGCCAAGGAAGCAAAATATTGGGAGGATTACCAATTCTCCGATGAATCAGATTCCGACGAGAATTCCGATGATGTTATAGAAATTACCCCAACTGAATTTAAAAAGGCAAAAGAAATTAATAAGGGAAAGGGCATAAAAATAGAGAAATCTAATTCCAACCCCGATGAACTTTATATGTATCGTCAACCCCCGAAGTCCTTAAGTTGTAACAATGACCCGGGAACCTCTAAACCACCAGGTTTTTCTAAACCAATGTGGACAACGACAGTTAGTATTAGGGGAACATCATATATCCCTAGAAACTTGGCAAAACGAACCAAAACCGAAGAAGAAGAAACGAGCGAGTCGGAATAAGATAGTTGTATTCGTGTGGTGTAATATATGTAATATAGTGTGCTTATGCTTTATGATATATGTAAAAATTGCTTGTATTAATAAGTATTTTTTTATGAATCTAACTCTTGTCTATTTTACAGTTTAAAAACACAAAATGGATAGACAACCCAATATTTTAAGAGACCTACCCGGAGACATGATTGATGAAATCTTGTCTAGAGTCGGTCAGAATTCTTCGGCACAACTATTTAAGGCGAGATCAGTTTGTAAGACATTCGAAGAACGTTCCAAGAATGCCTTGGTTTATAAAAGGCTTTCGTTCGAAAGATGGGGGATATCACATTGGGAAATCCATAAGTTACGATGTGTTTACTTTGACGCATATATTGCGGGGAACCCAAATGCTATTTTTCGCAATGGGTTAAGAAATTATTTTGACTCAATATATCCGAATATTGGACTTCGTGATTTAGAAAAAGCGGCTAACATGCAACATAAAGAAGCATGTTATGCTTACGGATTAGTAATGTTCGCTTCTCACCAAAGTGAGAACAAGAACATCGGGCTACAACTATTAAACAAAACATTCCCACAAGTGACGGAGTCGGTAATTGGGGTAAGAAATGAGGTTTTTAGATTGTTACGGGACTGTTGGACATTACGTAACCCTCGTCCCTTTGACGACGTTACAACACGCTGTCTTATCAACGGCCATAACGGTTATGTTCCACAAGACCAAGGATGGGAAGTAGTCCTAGTAAAACCAGAATGCATGACTTGTTTCTGGACGTATGAATTAAGTGTCTTTATTGCCTTTGCTGAACGACTTGTGTACTAGCTAGAATTATCTTCACAACTATCTTGTATCAAAGTTATTGCGTGCTATATTTCATGCTTTATGTAAAATAAGCGGTATTGTAAGTTTGTAAAATATTGTATAAAAGTTTGAACGCGAAATATTATTATAATCAGTTTTTCATATAGAATTGTAGTAGTTGAATTGTATATTAGCTACTAAGTATGAACTTAACGGGTAGGTACTACCCGAATTTAAACTTATAAAACGCTAATATGAAGAAAAAGCTTTTATAAATGAGTTCATATTATGCTACGAAATACTATTAACTACTCTTAATATTCTGTATGATTAACTTGTTCCATTTGAATATTTTGAAGGAAATGGCACCGACTACTCGACACACCGTGAATATGAATGAAGAGGAATTCTGTACTTTTCTAGCTTCAAACATAGCCGCAGTACAGGCTGCGCTACATACCAACAATAACCTTGGATCTAGCAGTACAGGAAATCGTGTAGGATGCACCTACAAAGAATTCACTGCCTGCAAACCTTTGGAATTTGATGGAACCGAAGGAACGATCGGATTGAAACGGTGGACCGAGAAGGTCGAATTGGTGTTTGCCATAAGTAAGTGTACTGAAGAGGACAAAGTGAAGTACGCTACGCATACCTTCACAGGTTTTGCGTTAACATGGTGGAATACCTATCGAGAGCAAGAGGGACAAGATGATGCTTATGCACTACCGTGGTCAGCATTCAAGCACTTGATGAACGAGAAGTACCGTCCCAGAACCGAGGTCAATAAGCTCAAGACAGAACTTAGAGGGTTACGAACCCAAGGATTTGATATTACCACGTACGAAAGACGATTCACAGAATTGTGCCTATTGTGTCCGGGAGCGTTCGAAGATGAGGAAGAGAAGATCGACGCATTTGTGAAAGGATTACCGGAAAGAATCCAAGAAGATATAAGTTCACACGAGCCCGCCTCCATACAACAGGCATGTAGAATGGCTCACAAACTAGTGAACCAGATTGAGGAAAGAATTAAAGAACAGACGGCTGAAGAGGCCAATGTGAAGCAAGTCAAAAGAAAGTGGGAGGAAAACGGTGATAAGAATCACCAATACAACAACAACAGCAATTACAACAATAATCGCAACAATTATCCCAACAATCGCAACATCAATCGCAACTACAACAAACGGCCCAACAACAACAACAACAACAACAACAACAACAACAACAACAACAACAACAACAACTACAACAATCATCCCAACAACAATAATAACCGCAACAACAACAACAACAATCAGAAGCAGCTATGCCAAAGGTGTGAAAAGTATCACTCGGGGTTCTGCACCAAATTTTGCAACAAGTGTAAAAGAAATGGTCATAGCGCGGCGAAGTGTGAGGTCTACGGACCAGGGGTTAATAGAACGAAAGGAACAAATGGTGTCGGAACGAGTAATGGCGGAGCAAGTAGTGTCGGAGCAAGTTGTGCCAATGTAGTTTGTTATAAATGTGGAAAACCGGGCCACATTATTAGAAATTGCCCGAACCAGGAGAAAACGAATGGACAAGGCCGTGGAAGAGTTTTCAATATTAATGCGGCAGAGGCACAGGAAGACCCGGAGCTTGTTACGGGTACGTTTCTTATTGACAATAAATCTGCTTACGTTTTATTTGATTCGGGTGCGGATAGAAGCTATATGAGTAGAGATTTTTGTGCTAAATTAAGTTGTCCATTGACGCCTTTGGATAGTAAATTTTTACTCGAATTAGCAAATGGTAAATTAATTTCAGCAGATAATATATGTCGGAATCGAGAAATTAAACTGGTTAGCGAAACATTTAAGATTGACTTGATACCAGTAGAGTTAGGGAGTTTTGATGTGATAATCGGTATGGACTGGTTGAAAGAAGTGAAAGCAGAGATCGTTTGTTACAAAAATGCAATTCGCATTATACGAGAAAAAGGAAAACCCTTAATGGTATACGGAGAAAAGGGCAACACGAAGCTACATCTTATTAGTAATTTGAAGGCACAAAAACTAATAAGAAAAGGTTGCTATGCTGTTTTAGCACACGTCGAGAAAGTACAAACTGAAGAAAAGAGCATCAATGATGTTCCCGTCGCAAAAGAATTTCCCGATGTATTTCCGAAAGAATTACCGGGACTACCTCCACATCGATCTGTTGAATTTCAAATAGATCTTGTACCAGGAGCTGCACCAATAGCTCGTGCTCCTTACAGACTCGCACCCAGCGAGATGAAAGAACTGCAAAGCCAATTACAAGAACTTTTAGAGCGTGGTTTCATTCGACCAAGCACATCACCGTGGGGAGCTCCTGTTTTGTTTGTCAAGAAGAAAGATGGTACATTCAGGTTGTGTATAGACTACCGAGAGTTGAACAAACTTACCATCAAGAACCGCTACCCACTACCGAGAATCGACGACTTATTTGATCAACTACAAGGCTCGTCTATTTATTCAAAGATTGACTTACGTTCCGGGTATCATCAAATGCGGGTGAAAGAAGATGATATTCCAAAGACTGCTTTCAGAACACGTTACGGTCATTACGAGTTTATGGTCATGCCGTTTAGTTTAACTAATGCACCAGCTGTGTTCATGGACCTTATGAACCGAGTGTGTGGACCATACCTTGACAAGTTTGTCATTGTTTTCATTGATGACATACTTATTTACTCAAAGAATGACCAAGAACACGGTGAACATTTAAGAAAGGTGTTAGAAGTATTGAGGAAGGAAGAATTGTACGCTAAATTTTCAAAGTGTGCATTTTGGTTGGAAGAAGTTCAATTCCTCGGTCACATAGTGAACAAAAAAGGTATTAAGGTGGATCCGGCAAAGATAGAAACTGTTAAAAAGTGGGAAACCCCGAAAACTTCGAAACACATACGCCAGTTTTTAGGGCTAGCTGGTTACTACAGAAGGTTCATCCAAGACTTTTCCAGAATAGCAAAACCCTTGACTGCATTAACGCATAAAGGGAAGAAATTTGAATGGAAGGATGAACAAGAGAAAGCGTTTCAGTTATTGAAGAAAAAGCTAACTACGGCACCTATATTGTCATTGCCTGAAGGGAATGATGATTTTGTGATTTATTGTGACGCATCAAAGCAAGGTCTCGGTTGTGTATTAATGCAACGAACGAAGGTGATTGCTTATGCGTCTAGACAATTGAAGATTCACGAGCAAAATTATACGACGCATGATTTGGAATTAGGCGCGGTTGTTTTTGCATTAAAGACTTGGAGGCACTACTTATATGGGGTCAAAAGTATTATATATACCGACCACAAAAGTCTTCAACACATATTTAATCAGAAACAACTGAATATGAGGCAGCGTAGGTGGATTGAATTGTTGAATGATTACGACTTTGAGATTCGTTACCACCCGGGGAAGGCAAATGTGGTAGCCGATGCCTTGAGCAGGAAGGACAGAGAACCCATTCGAGTAAAATCTATGAATATAATGATTCATAATAACCTTACTACTCAAATAAAGGAGGCGCAACAAGGAGTTTTAAAAGAGGGAAATTTAAAGGATGAAATACCCAAAGGATCGGAGCAGC
The DNA here is from genome assembly GCF_046630445.1 of Rutidosis leptorrhynchoides. Classification (NCBI taxonomy): domain Eukaryota; kingdom Viridiplantae; phylum Streptophyta; class Magnoliopsida; order Asterales; family Asteraceae; genus Rutidosis; species Rutidosis leptorrhynchoides. The sequence continues at coordinate 428,801,277 of NC_092333.1, read as the reverse complement.
ATCTTAATATTCAGGAAGACGGAACCCGGTATAGGGCTGAAAGGATTTGGGTACCAAAATTTGGAGATATGATAGAAATGGTACTTAGAGAAGCTCATAAAACCAGATACTCAATACATCCTGGAACGGGGAAGATGTACAAGGATCTCAAGAAACATTTTTGGTGGCCGGGTATGAAAGACGATGTTGCTAAATACGTAGGAGAATGTTTGACGTGTTCTAAGGTCAAAGCTGAGCATCAGAAACCATCAGGTCTACTTCAACAACCCGAAATCCCAGAATGGAAATGGGAAAACATTACCATGGATTTCATCACTAAATTGCCAAGGACTGCAAGTGGTTTTGATACTATTTGGGTAATAGTTGATCGTCTCACCAAATCAGCACACTTCCTACCAATAAGAGAAGATGACAAGATGGAGAAGTTAGCACGACTGTATTTGAAGGAAGTCGTCTCCAGACATGGAATACCAATCTCTATTATCTCTGATAGGGATGGCAGATTTATTTCAAGATTCTGGCAGACATTACAGCAAGCATTAGGAACTCGTCTAGACATGAGTACTGCCTATCATCCACAAACTGATGGGCAGAGCGAAAGGACGATACAAACGCTTGAAGACATGCTACGAGCATGTGTTATTGATTTCGGAAACAGTTGGGATCGACATCTACCGTTAGCAGAATATTCCTACAACAACAGCTACCATTCAAGCATTGAGATGGCGCCGTTTGAAGCACTTTATGGTAGAAAGTGCAGGTCTCCAATTTGTTGGAGTGAAGTGGGGGATAGACATATTACGGGTCCGGAGATTATACAAGAAACTACCGAGAAGATCATCCAAATTCAACAACGGTTGAAAACCGCCCAAAGTCGACAAAAGAGCTACGCTGACATTAAAAGAAAAGATATAGAATTTGAAATTGGAGAGATGGTCATGCTTAAAGTTGCACCTTGGAAAGGCGTTGTTCGATTTGGTAAACGAGGGAAATTAAATCCAAGGTATATTGGACCATTCAAGATTATTGATCGTGTCGGACCAGTAGCTTACCGACTTGAGTTACCTCAACAACTCGCGGCTGTACATAACACTTTCCACGTCTCGAATTTGAAGAAATGTTTTGCTAAAGAAGATCTCACTATTCCGTTAGATGAAATCCAAATCAACGAAAAACTTCAATTCATCGAAGAACCCGTCGAAATAATGGATCGTGAGGTTAAAAGACTTAAGCAAAACAAGATACCAATTGTTAAGGTTCGATGGAATGCTCGTAGAGGACCTGAGTTCACCTGGGAGCGTGAAGATCAGATGAAGAAGAAATATCCGCATCTATTTCCAGAAGATTCGTCAACACCGTCAACAGCTTAAAATTTCGGGACGAAATTTATTTAACGGGTAGGTACTGTAGTGACCCGAACTTTTCCATGTTTATATATATTAATTGAGATTGATATTTACATGATTAAATGTTTCCAACATGTTAAGCAATCAAACTTGTTAAGACTTGATTAATTGAAATATGTTTCATATAGACAATTGACCACCCAAGTTGACCGGTGATTCACGAACGTTAAAACTTGTAAAAACTATATGATGACATATATATGGATATATATATAGTTAACATGATACTATGATAAGTAAACATATCATTAAGTATATTAACAATGAACTACATATGTAAAAACAAGACTACTAACTTAATGATTTTTAAACGAGACATATATGTAACGATTATCGTTGTAAAGACATTTAATGTATATATATCATATTAAGAGATATTCATACATGATAATATCATGATAATATAATAATTTAAAATCTCATTTGATATTATAAACATTGGGTTAACCACATTTAACAAGATCGTTAACCTAAAGGTTTCAAAACAACACTTACATGTAACGACTAACGATGACTTAACGACTCAGTTAAAATGTATATACATGTAGTGTTTTAATATGTATTTATACACTTTTGAAAGACTTCAATACACTTATCAAAATACTTCTACTTAACAAAAATGCTTACAATTACATCCTCGTTCAGTTTCATCAACAATTCTACTCGTATGCACCCGTATTCGTACTCGTACAATACACAGCTTTTAGATGTATGTACTATTGGTATATACACTCCAATGATCAGCTCTTAGCAGCCTTTGAAAAACGTCTCATATAGAGGTCAAAACCTCGCAACGAAATCAATTAATATGGAACGTTTTTAATCAATAAGAACGGGACATTTCAGTTTATCGGTTGCAACTAAGATCATCCTCCACCCTCACCACCGGACCTCCGGTCACCAACCCATACCGCTATTGCACCAACTACCGTCACTATAAATATATCTCTCCCTCTCTCTAAAAGCTTTGGATCGTGAACCACTCCAAGGATCACCACCACAACCAAAACCATATATCTTGTTGTTATGTTTTCTTGATCGTTGCCAACCCAGGACCGGAGTACCACCGTTGAATATGAACATAGACTGTGATTGCTGTAACTACTGCCGCTACTATTATATACGGAGTAATTTATTTTCCATTCATTCTCATCAAACAAACAACCAATATCACATATAAACCTACATGTTACTTTCGTTTTCTGGTTCTACTTTTGTTTTGAAGGTAACCCAAAGACCACCCCACTATCAACAAACTTCACCATTACAAAAACCCATTTGATCACCTTTATCATTTTTTTGTTTTTTTTTGTTTTATGTTTTGCTATTACTTTGAACATTGATGCTGTTGTTTCATCTTGTTTCCCTGTTTCAAACTCGCAACCAAACTGTAACGACCCGACCAAAACCGTTATTGACGGCGCCGTTAACTTAGGTCCCGTTGCGTGGTCGTAGTCTCTATATGAGACTCGTTTGACCAAAATTATGTCGCATTCATTTGAAAGGTACAAGACTTGCAAGTTTAGTTTACAAAACCGTTCGACAACAAGTCTAAGTTTACAAAAGTCATAAAGTATAAATGAAATAACTTGCGACATAATTAGTTTAAAAACACAGTTGCTATAAATAGCGTAAGTATGTAAACAAAAGTTTGAATCCAAAGGTGCTATCACTAGCGTATGTATGTATGTATCTTGACTCCAAGCAAATAATCAGAGTGTATGCATGTATGCTTGACCCCAAGCAAGTATGAGTGTACGCGGAAGCATGTATCAAATAGCCAAGTATGAACCTGAGAAACATATAGAAAACTGTCAACGAAAAAAAACGTTGGTGAAATCATAGGTGTTTGTAATAAACGTTGTTTTTGAACCACAAGATTTAGTATTCCCATAACGTTGATTATCATAATCGTTTGCATTCCAAAAGTATTGTTCGCGAGCACCCAATTATCAAGACTTAACGTTTCCTTCCATAGAACCCCATCACAATAGTGTTAGAACATACACTGTTTCTCGAAAATATATTTCATCCGTAGACGGTAGCGAACCGTCCGTAATGAGGGTTTGTCAAACCCGTATGGCCACACAATATAAGTTCTCGCTTACACCCTGCAAGTGTAACTAATGATAATCGAATTGAGGATTTTTGTTCTAACTCGCTGTGGAATGTTTGTTTTCCTTGTACTTGTGTTCAAAGTATAAAAGTAAGTAGTACAAAATGTAACAAAGTATATGTTTCTCAGCCCACAATTTAAAAGTATAAAAAGTTGTTGAAAAGGTGGGACTATGATCTCACCTCGAGTGCACGAGTATAAATATACTTCACAAAGTAAACGTGTGCATGAAAGTTGCTTAGCCTTGACCTAAACAAGTAAGTTATATCAATTGACCGGTTACAACACAAGGTCGGGCGAAATGTGTTCAATTAGTCCTATGGCTCGTTACGACTCGATTAATATAGCATGTGAATCAATTTGTCAAGTTTCATGCACGATACAAGTAATTAAGCACGTTAGAACGATCGTATAATTGTTTGGTTAAGTTTGACTAAAAGTCAAACTTGGTCAAAGTCAAGGTCAACGGGGTCGGGTCGGGTATCCGACAATTTTCCCATGATGAGAAATCATTTATGAGCAGAATGGCCAAGTTTCATGTTAATCGGAGTTACGGTTAAGCGGGAAACATTTTGTGAAAGGAAAAATAAAAACTAAAATGAGCTGGGCATATGCGCGGCGCGCAAAGGGTTGCGCGGCGCGCACCCAAGTGTAAATCCTGGTCAGAACTTAACCACGAAGGCAAACATCTGGGATTTCTAATTTTGCGCGGCGCGCACTACCTGGGAAACATGTTGTTTGCAGAAAATTGGTCTAAGTCACGACCCAAAACACAATTTAACACATTTCATGCACCGAAAATATTTAAAACGCATATCATATATCATTAGAAAGGTAATTTGACAAGGAAGATAACTAAATGCATTTACTCAATCAAAACCAAACAAACTCATATCAAAATCACCATTAATGCTCACATTTATTACTTCCAAGTTCATAAATGCAATTTAATGATTCGGAAATTTAATACACCCATTTAATACGCCGTTGTGTAGATAATCACGCATACAATGTATCTAAACACTTACAAACAACATTACATGTCATTCAAAGCATTACAAAACCATTTCAAGTTCATGAAACCCTAACCCATATTCACCAAATTTCATAATCAAGTTTATGAACTAATCCATGTCAACCTACATACCAATTTGAAGCTAGTGATGTTAGGAACACAATTAAAACATCAACTTTTAACATCTAACAACATATGATCATCCTAAATTCAAGAACAACGCACCAAAATTCAAGTTCATGCTAGTTACACTAAAACAACGAGATCGAGCATATAAATTACACACACGACATCACAATGAGCCATAGACACTAACTAACACCATTTCAAGTCAAAAACACGAATTTATAGAAATCTAGAGTTTTTAGAAAGTTACCCAAAATCGGTGTGGTTAGTATCAAATCGTAGAGAATGATGAGAGGATCAAGAATATGTAGTCGGATTTGTTGTGAGCTTCCAAGATTGAATTTAGATGATGAATGAATGGAATGGGTTTATGTGTGTGTTCTTGAGATGGAGAGAAAAGAGATGAGGGAGATGATGGAATGAATGAATGGTGGAAAAATGGGTTGACTAGTTGACCTAGTCAACTAGTTTGCCCATTTGGCAACTCCGGTCCCTCGAGTTTCAAAGCGGGTGCGGAATTAACCAACGAATATTTTAAAACGCTCGAGTAAACGGGTGATGTCAAAATTAAATAGCGGGAATATAATGAACGTTACTCACGGAAACTATTAATTTAAATACGAAAGATTATGTTTTTTAAAAAAAAAAGACGGTGTTAAAATTAAATTTAACGGAAAAACGCGGGATGTTACATTATCCACGCCTCAAAAGAAATTTCGTCCCGAAATTTAGTTGGAAGTAGTAGTTGTTGAATCTTCCTCGAGATCTTGTGTTGCCAATTCTATAAAAGAGTGAAGGTACGTCCTTGGGCATTTCAACGAATTTTGACGGTCGGGATTTTAGGTTGTTTTAAGGTTTGGTTTCACGATTCATGGTTTCAACCGGTCCTCCTAGGGAGTGAAGTTTATCGTCGATAGTAAGCTCATCAAAGAAGATAACAAGTTCTTGTTTCGCAAAACACGTCTTTAAGTTGATTCATCGAATGTAGGATAAACGGAGACTCAAAATGAGTCGGAAAATCTAAACGGCTAGCAACGGGTCCAAAACGCCCCAAGATTTCAAAAAGGATTAAAATATCACGGATTTAGCTTTCTATGTTTCCCGAAACGGATTACACCTCCTCAAAGTGCGACTTTTAACGTGACGCGGTTTCCCATGGAATTCGAAAGGTTTACGTGTAACATCGGCATAGCTCCTGGTGATTACGAGTCGCGTTGGGTCTTGCTTGAATATGAATAAATCCTCTCGATTGCTCATGAATAAGCTCGGCCCCGGTGAATTGATCATCGTTTACTTGGTTTCGACAAAAAGGAGGATGACGTTTCCGGTCACATGTGGTTTCAAAAGGTGTGACGTTAAAACTCGAATGAAGATCATTGTAGTACGAGGATTAAGCTAAAGGAAAATACTTTTCTCAAGTAAATTTGAAGTTAGTAATACAAATTCGTATTACGGTTTCCAAGGTTTGAATCATATGTTTGCTTGGTCCGTCGGTTTGTGGATGATACGCGGTACCCATGTTTAAACGTGGTCCCGAGGCTTTTTGTGAGGCACTCCGAAGTCTAGAAATGAAACGAGGATCTCGATCCGAAACAAAGTACATTCCGTAAGGTATATTTGAACAAGTTTGTTAGGACAAGTTTCTCAAGAAAATTCGCGTCGCGGAAGATTTATCGGTTTCCAAATACGTTCGTCGAGACTATTCACCCTCGAGGCGAATACTAGTATAACGTGAAGAGTCTCTCTCCATTGAGAATTTAGAATAATGATTTCCTTATACGGAAGTACGAGTGTAATACGAGAGAAGTTTCCACCTCGGTGTGAGCGTAACGAGTAAATTGTAGTTAATCAATAAGACTGTGCGAGGACGAGATAGTATTCATGTATAACGTATGTTTGAAGTTGAAAGAATTCGTCATTCATTCGGAAACATAAATATGGTTCGACAATATTCGAAGGTGTGTCCCCGGTATGGTTGTTGTCAGTACTTTCGGAGTTTTCAGATGTCCAAACATGAAAGGATGAAGTCATGTACATGGCACATGGTGGTGATTAGGTTGATCGAGTCTAACCACCATCACGTGTCATTAGAACTTTGGTATGTCTTACCGTAATATAACCACGTTGATCGAGTGTCGTTATATTACGCTAACTCATACCTCCATTCCCACATCACTCTATAGATTCAAGTTCGTGTAATCGTGAAGTTTAAAATAAACAAAGTGTAACGACGTCTCTAACGTGACTCGTATTGAATCGAAAGAATTAGTGCAACTATAAAGAAGCGTTCCCCGAGGGAAGTGTATAAATGATTGTTCACGTCAATGTGGTTCGAGTCAAACAATAATGTATTTAGGTATGAAAAGAGTAACGAGTCATGATAACGAGTAGTACGCAACCGTAGCGATAAATAGTGATGAGGATACTCATCTAGAGTAGTGACGGTGACTTTACGATACTCATGGATAGTAAGATGAGACGGGGTGAATAACAACCAAGGAGTCCGAGTTCCCGAACCAAAGTGGCGGGATACGAGTTCGTATGATGAAAGTTGGGTATCATTAAAATTTTTCCTATGAATGATTCAAGTATAATGCACAGGTAGTCAAGTAAGTGCTATCTATAGCAAATGTATGTCAGAATGCAATGTCTACTATCCGGTTGTAGTCTAGACTCACTAATGCGTCCTAACGACTCTGTTAGACACACTAATGCACGTCCTAGTTCCCTACAACCAACGCTCTGATACCACTTGTAACGACCCGACCAAAACCGTTATTGACGGCGCCGTTAACTTAGGTCCCGTTGCGTGGTCGTAGTCCCTATATGAGACTCGTTTGACCAAAATTATGTCGCATTCATTTGAAAGGTACAAGACTTGCAAGTTTAGTTTACAAAACCGTTCGACAACAAGTCTAAGTTTACAAAAGTCATAAAGTATAAATGAAATAACTTGCGACATAATTAGTTTAAAAACACAGTTGCTATAAATAGCGTAAGTATGTAAACAAAAGTTTGAATCCAAAGGTGCTATCACTAGCGTATGTATGTATGTATCTTGACTCCAAGCAAATAATCAGAGTGTATGCATGTATGCTTGACCCCAAGCAAGTATGAGTGTACGCGGAAGCATGTATCAAATAGCCAAGTATGAACCTGAGAAACATATAGAAAACTGTCAACGAAAAAAAACGTTGGTGAAATCATAGGTGTTTGTAATAAACGTTGTTTTTGAACCACAAGATTTAGTATTCCCATAACGTTGATTATCATAATCGTTTGCATTCCAAAAGTATTGTTCGCGAGCACCCAATTATCAAGACTTAACGTTTCCTTCCATAGAACCCCATCACAATAGTGTTAGAACATACACTGTTTCTCGAAAATATATTTCATCCGTAGACGGTAGCGAACCGTCCGTAATGAGGGTTTGTCAAACCCGTATGGCCACACAATATAAGTTCTCGCTTACACCCTGCAAGTGTAACTAATGATAATCGAATTGAGGATTTTTGTTCTAACTCGCTGTGGAATGTTTGTTTTCCTTGTACTTGTGTTCAAAGTATAAAAGTAAGTAGTACAAAATGTAACAAAGTATATGTTTCTCAGCCCATAATTTAAAAGTATAAAAAGTTGTTGAAAAGGTGGGACTATGATCTCACCTCGAGTGCACGAGTATAAATGTACTTCACAAAGTAAACGTGTGCATGAAAGTTGCTTAGCCTTGACCTAAACAAGTAAGTTATATCAATTGACCGGTTACAACACAAGGTCGGGCGAAATGTGTTCAATTAGTCCTATGGCTCGTTACGACTCGATTAATATAGCATGTGAATCAATTTGTCAAGTTTCATGCACGATACAAGTAATTAAGCACGTTAGAACGATCGTATAATTGTTTGGTTAAGTTTGACTAAAAGTCAAACTTGGTCAAAGTCAAGGTCAACGGGGTCGGGTCGGGTATCCGACAATTTTCCCATGATGAGAAATCATTTATGAGTAGAATGGCCAAGTTTCATGTTAATCGGAGTTACGGTTAAGCGGGAAACATTTTGTGAAAGGAAAAATAAAAACTAAAATGAGCTGGGCATATGCGCGGCGCGCAAAGGGTTGCGCGGCGCGCACCCAAGTGTAAATCCTGGTCAGAACTTAACCACGAAGGCAAACATCTGGGATTTCTAATTTTGCGCGGCGCGCAGGTATGTGCGCGGCGCGCACTACCTAGGAAACATGTTGTTTGCAGAAAATTGGTCTAAGTCACGACCCAAAACACAATTTAACACATTTCATGCACCGAAAATATTTAAAACGCATATCATATATCATTAGAAAGGTAATTTGACAAGGAAGATAACTAAATGCATTTACTCAATCAAAACCAAACAAACTCATATCAACATCACCATTAATGCTCACATTTATTACTTCCAAGTTCATAAATGCAATTTAATGATTCGGAAATTTAATACACCCATTTAATACGCCGTTGTGTAGATAATCACGTATACAATGTATCTAAACACTTACAAACAACATTACATGTCATTCAAAGCATTACAAAACCATTTCAAGTTCATGAAACCCTAACCCATATTCACCAAATTTCATAATCAAGTTTATGAACTAATCCATGTCAACCTACATACCAATTTGAAGCTAGTGATGTTAGGAACACAATTAAAACATCAACTTTTAACATCTAACAACATATGATCATCCTAAATTCAAGAACAACGCACCAAAATTCAAGTTCATGCTAGTTACACTAAAACAACGAGATCGAGCATATAAATTACACACACGACATCACAATGAGCCATAGACACTAACTAACACCATTTCAAGTCAAAAACACGAATTTATAGAAATCTAGAGTTTTTAGAAAGTTACCCAAAATCGGTGTGGTTAGTATCAAATCGTAGAGAATGATGAGAGGATCAAGAATATGTAGTCGGATTTGTTGTGAGCTTCCAAGATTGAATTTAGATGATGAATGAATGGAATGGGTTTATGTGTGTGTTCTTGAGATGGAGAGAAAAGAGATGAGGGAGATGATGGAATGAATGAATGGTGGAAAAATGGGTTGACTAGTTGACCTAGTCAACTAGTTTGCCCATTTGGCAACTCCGGTCCCTCGAGTTTCAAAGCGGGTGCGGAATTAACCAACGAATATTTTAAAACGCTCGAGTAAACGGGTGATGTCAAAATTAAATAACGGGAATATAATGAACGTTACTCACGGAAACTATTAATTTAAATACGAAAGATTATGTTTTTAAAAAAAAAAGACGGTGTTAAAATTAAATTTAACGGAAAAACGCGGGATGTTACACAAACCATCACGAATACCTTCGTTATTAAACTGCTGTACCTACTGCCATAACCGAACAAAACACCTTATCATAAATTACCACTAAATCATCATTAAACTGCTGCTACCGTAGGTGTTCTGTTTCCATTCGAAAACCACACACATTCACCATTTTTTTTTTTTGTAAAACTCGATCACCAATTTAAAATGCCACCTTTAATTGCTACTTCTATTTTTAATTCAAACAAAATCCAAACACCCACTTTTGTTTATCAAACCCATTTGTAAACACCATGAAGACTTGTTGCTTTTTGTTGTTTGTTATGAAACCATGATCGATGTTAATGATATCCTGATAATGATGATCATGGGATGATGATAAAATTTATGATACACAACAAGTAAAGATGACATTGATGATGATATATATATGATACGAAAATGTTTCTGTTTCTGCTACCACAATTGTTCAAAAATTCCTATTACAAAATTCAAAAACCACAAAATTGTAATTGGATCATAATGCATGGTGTATCCCTTTTCCTTGGTGGCCGACCACCAATCAACAAACATCCCCACTTGCAAAAAAACTACAAATGTATTTTTCTATTCCAAATCCCGATTCTATTTTTGGACCACGTATTTATGTGTTTTGTTGAGCCTTGAAACGGCTGTTGGGCCACGAACTTGTGATTAGTTTGTTGGGCCGTAAATCGTTGGTGACTTTGGGCCTTTTCATTTGAAAAATGGATTACAAAAGTTAATGGACTGATGTATAGTTGGGCCGATTAATTGATGATGGGCCAAAACAAAACGGGTTAAAGGTTTATAAGTTGGTAATAAATACAGAAAAATGGAATTTGCTTGAGTGGTTTAGGAGTGTTTGCTTTATTCAGGAGGTTACGGGTTTGAGCCCTGTCTTTGCCATTTTTTTTTTGGGAAATTCTTTAAGGTAGTATTTTCTTATTTCTACTTATTATTATCATTATTATTATTATTATTATTATTATTATTATTATTATTATTATTATTATTATTATTATTATTGTTATTATTATTATCATTATAAGTATTATTATTTTTAGTATCATAATTATTATTATTATCATTATTGAGTATATTTACTAATATTATTATTGTAAAATAATACAACTTTTTATTTATTATTATTAATATTATTTTATCAAATGATTTTTAGTTATATAACACTATAGTTAATACATATCAATATTAACGTTTTGTAATAAATACTAATTATTTTACTTAAAGTACATAAAATAGAAATATTTAAATTAGTTATTTTTGAAACATATAATTTACTAAAATAACAATTATATCACTAATAATATATATAAATTTGTTCGAATACAATTATATGTGTTAATATATATATAAATGATATAGGTTCGTGAATCTGAGGCTAACCCTGCATTGTTCAGTTTCGTCGTATGAATATTTTTACTACAAAATATTGTAGAGTGAGTTTCATTTGCTCCCTTTTTACTCATTACATTTTTGGGCTCAGAATACATGCAAATGCTTTATTAACTGTTTTATAATATTTATATGTGTGAGTTTCATTTGCCCTTTTTACTCTTTACGTTTTTGGGCTGAGAATACATGCAAATGCTTTATTAACTGTTTTACAATAAATATATGCGTGAGTTTCATTTGCTCCCTTTTTAAATGCTTTTGCAATATATATTTTTGAGACTGAGAATACATGCGCTGCTTTTATAAATGTTTTACGGAATAGACACAAGTAATCGAAACTACATTATATGGTTGAATGATCGAAATCGAATATGCCCCTTTTTATTAAGTCTGGTAATCTAAGAATTAGGGAACAGACACCCTAATTGACGCGAACTCTAAAGATAGATCTATCGGGCCCAACAAGCCCCATCCAAAGTACCGGATGCTTTAGTACTTCGAAATTTATATCATGTCCGAAGGAGAATCCCGGAATGATGGGGATATTCTTATATGTATATTGTGAATGTCGGTTACCAAGTGTTCAATCCATACGAATGATATTTTTGTCTCTATGCATGGGACGTATGTTTATGAGAAATGGAAATTATGAAATCTTGTGGTCTATTAAAATTATGAAATGATTATTTATGTTAAACTAATGAACTCACCAACCTTTTGGTTGACACTTTAAAGCATGTTTATTCTCAGGTACGAAAGAAATCTTCCGCTGTGCATTTGCTCATTTTAGAGATATTACTTGGAGTCATTCATGACATATTTCAAAAGACGTTGCATTCGAGTCGTTGAGTTCATCAAAATTATTATTAAGTCAATTATAGTAAGATATATTACGAAATGGTATGCATGTTGTCAACTTTCGATGTAATGAAATATTGTCTTTTCAAAAACGAATGCAATGTTTGTAAAATGTATCATATAGAGGTCAAGTACCTCGCGATGTAATCAACTGTTGTGAATCGTTTATAATCGATATGGACTTCGTCCGGATGGATTAGGACGGGTCTCTACATATTTTGGTTGGTTTTAATTTACCCATGCCTAATCTTTTGTATAAAGAAAGAGGCATAATATTTGCACTTGCTCCTAAATCTGCGAGTCCATTATATACAGCACCATCATTAAGCAAGCAAGAAATGATAAATTCACCCGGGTCTCCTGCTTTAGTAAGTCGAGTTGGTTTGTAAACCTTTTTCGGGTGTTCTTTTCTTGGTTCTTTCACTTCTATTTGAACTTCTTGTTCACATTTTTCTTCGTTTCTTGGAATGGGAGGTTTGTATAAGAATTCTTCTTCATCACTCAAATTTGACTCCTCCCTATATTCCAATTTTGATTTTTCATATGTTGTTGATAACATATTTATGTTTTCATTTTGAAGGTTTTCTTGGGTGGTGAAATTATGATTAACTTCATTGTCAACTTCCATCGGACCATGTATGTAATGTTTAACTCTGTGACCATTAACTTTAAATTCAATCCCATTTGAATTTATTAATTCTACTGTTCCGTATGGGAAAACTCTTTTGACTATGAATGGTCCAGACCATCTTGATTTCAATTTTCCAGGAAATAGCTTGAATCGCGAATTGAAAAGAAGAACTCTGTCTCCTTCTTTGAATTCTTTTGAACTTCTGATTCTTTTATCATGCCATTTCTTCGTTCTTTCCTTATAGATTAAGGAATTTTCATATGCTTCATGTCTTAATTCTTCTAATTCGTTTAATAGACTTAACCGTAGACGTCCAACTTCATGTAAATCAAGATTACATGTCTTCAAAGCCCAAAATGCTTTGTGTTCAATTTCTACTGGAAGATGACATGCTTTTCCGTAAACGAGTTTAAAAGGTGTGGTTCCAATTGGAGTTTTGTAGACTGTTCTAAAAGCCCAGAGTGCATCCTCCAACTTAATGGACCATTTCTTCGGATTTGTTCCTACGGTAATACGTTTTAAAGCTCGGTTGGTATTTTCAACTTGTCCACTTGTCTGTGGATGATAAGCAGTGGAGATTTTATAAGTTACTCCATATCTTTTAAGAACTTTCTCAAGTTGATTATTACAGAAATGAGTACCCCGATCACTTATTAAAGCTTTCGGTGTTCCAAACCTTGCAAAAAGACGTTTTAAAAAGTTGAATACAACTCGTGCATCGTTAGTTGGGAGAGCTTGTGCTTCCGCCCATTTAGATATATAATCAATGGCTACGAGAATATAGAGATTATTATGAGATTTTGGAAATGGACCCATAAAGTCAATACCCCAAATGTCAAATACTTCACATACTTGAATGACATTTTGTGGCATTTCATCACGTTGACAAGCATCACAGGATTTGCAAAGAAGGTGTGCGTCTTTGTAAATTGTAGGCCAATAGAATCCAGCATCATAAACTTTTCTTGCTGTTAGCTGAGGCCCATAATGCCCTCCTGTTGGTCCTGTGTGACAATGGTTTAAGATTTTACTAGCTTCATCTCCGAATACACATCGGCGTATTATTCCATCTGGACAACTTTTAAACAGATGTGGATCTTCCCAGAAATAGTGTTTTATATCACTAAAGAATTTCTTCCGTTTTTGGTACGATAATCTTTTTTCAAGGAATCCACAAACTAAGTAGTTTGCATTGTCTGCAAACCATGGAATTTCATTATAATCTATCTTCAATAGATATTCATCAGAAAAGTTGTCTTGTATGGCCGATTCATTTAGAACTTCTAATTTGGGATTTTCAAGACGAGAAAGATGATCAGCGGCGAGATTTTCTGCTCCTCTTTTATCTCGGATTTCAATATCGAACTCTTGTAAGAGTAAGATCCAACGGATTAATCTTGGTTTGGCATCTTGTTTCGAAAATAGGTATCTAAGAGCAGAATGGTCGGTATAGACCACCGTTTTAGCTAGAACGAGATATGAACGAAATTTGTCAAAAGCAAAGACAATAGAAAGGAGTTCTTTTTCAGTAGTTGTATAATTTGTTTGTGCTCCTTGTAACGTCTTACTAGCATAATATATAGGTTGAAATCGTTTTTCAATCCTTTGTCCTAAAACGGCTCCCATTGCAAAATCACTTGCATCGCACATAAGTTCAAACGGTAAATTCCAATTTGGTGTTATCATGATCGGTGCATTAGTGAGTTTCTCTTTAAGAATATTAAAAGATTTGATACATTCTTCTGAAAAGATGAATGGAGCATCCTTTTCTAGGAGTTTATTCATAGGAGTGGCAATTTTAGAAAAATCTTTTATAAAACGTCGGTAAAAACCGGCATGCCCTAGAAAACTCCTAACTCCTCTAACATTGGTGGGATGTGGAAGTTTAGTAATTACATCTACTTTAGCTCTATCCACTTCAATTCCTTCCTTTGAAATTTTATGTCCAAGAACGATGCCTTCTTTAACCATGAAATGGCATTTCTCCTAATTAAGTACTAGATTTGATTGTTCGCATCTAATAAGCATTCGTTCAAGATTAGCTAGACATGTTTCAAATGTATCACCGAAGACTGAAAAGTCATCCATGAAAACTTCCATGCATTCTTCTATCATGTCGTGAAAAATCGCCATCATGCACCTTTGAAAGGTTGCAGGGGCGTTGCAAAGTCCAAATGGCATGCGTTTGTAAGCAAAAGTACCATAGGGGCATGTGAATGTGGTTTTCTCTTGGTCCTCGGGTGCTATTGGAATTTGAAAATATCCGGAAAAACCATCAAGAAAACAATAGTAACTGTTTCCAGCTAACCTTTCCAACATTTGATCAATAAAAGGTAAGGGAAAGTGATCTTTTCTGGTGGCGTCATTTAATTTTCTATAATCAATACATACACGCCATCCTGTTACAGTCCTAGTAGGAATAAGCTCATTTTTCTCATTTGTGATGACAGTCATGCCACCCTTCTTAGGTACGCATTGAACTGGGCTTACCCATGGACTATCAGAAATTGGATAAATTAAACCTGCATCAAGCAGTTTAATAATTTCTTTCTTAACAACATCTTGCATATTAGGATTTAGTCTTCGTTGGCGTTGCACATACGTTTTATGACCTTCTTCCATAAGCATTTTATGTGTGCAATACGAAGGACTTATTCCTTTAATATCATGAATCTTCCATGCAATGGCTGGTTTATGAGCTTTCAACACAGAAATGAGTTGTGATTTTTTATTTTCAGTAAGAGAAGACGATATTATTACAGGTAATTCAGATTCACCATGTAAATAAGCATATTCCAAATGGTTTGGAAGTGGCTTTAACTCTAATGTCGGTGGTTCTTCTATCGATGATTTGTATCGATATCTGTCTTCTTCTTTTAGCATTTGAATTTCTTCTGTTGTTGGTTCATATCCATTAGCCATTAGTGTAGCTAACATTTCAGCTTCATCAATTGGTTCATTACCTTCTCCTAAAGAACATTCTCCTGTTCCTTGTAATTCTGGAAATTCTTCTAACAATTCTGCATGTGAATCTATAGTTTGAATATAATAACATGTATCATATGCAGATTGCAGTTGTTGCATTGCTCTATCAACTGAAAAGGTAACACTCTCATCCTCTATACTTAGGGTCAGTTTCTTACCGAACACGTCTATCATTGCTTTAGCCGTGTTTAAGAATGGTCTTCCTAATATGAGAGGAACTTGAGAATCTTCTTCCATGTCCAGAACAACAAAATCTACTGGAAATACTAAAGTACCAACTTTAACTAGCATGTTCTCCATTATCCCTCTAGGATATTTTATTGATCTATCGGCTAGTTGTATACTTATTCGTGTTGGTTTCAATTCTCCAAGGTCTAGTTTAGTGTATAGTGAATACGACATTAAATTTATACTAGCACCTAAGTCTGCCAATGCTTCTATTGAACTAAGACTACCCAGAAAACATGGAATTGTGAAACTTCCTGAATCAGATAGTTTTTCTGGTATCTTATTCAACAGCACTGCAGAACAATTAGCATTCATAGTAACGGCCGAGAGTTCTTTCATTTTCTTTCTATTTGATATTAGATCTTTCAGAAATTTAGCATATCTAGGCATTCCTGAAATCACATCAATGAAAGGAAGATTTACATTTATCTGTTTAAACATATCCAAAAATTTGGATTGCTCGGCTTCAAGTTTCTCTTTTTTCATTTTACTCGGGTAAGGAAGTGGTGGTTGATATGGTTTAACATAAGGTTTAACCTTAACTGTGTTATCTTCATTAACCTTTTCAACTACCGGTTCTGTTTCCTTATCTTGCTCAGGTTGTGGTTCTTGTGGAGTAGGAATAGCTTCATCAGAAATTACAGGTATTTCAGGTGGTTTAAGTGTTGTACCACTTCTTGTGGTAATGGCTTTAGCTATTTCATTTCGGGGGTTAGCATTTGTATCACTAGGTAAATTTCCCGGTTTTTTTTTCACCTATTAACCTTGCTAGGTTACTTACTTCTTGTTCCAGATTTTGAATAGAAGCTTGTTGATTTCTAAATGCTTGAGCATTTTGTTCATTGGTTTGTTTTTGAGATGTGAAAAACTGCGTTTGAGTTTCAACTAGCTTCGTCATCATATCTTCTAAATTTGGCTTTTTATCATCGGGTTGTGGTGGTTTGTTTTGAAAATTAGGTCTTTGCTGGTTGTAAGTATTGTTGGATACTTGTTGATTGCTAGGACCTTGTTGGTTGTTGTATGGAACATTTCGGTTATAATTCTGGTTTTGATTGTAAATTGGTCTTGGCGGTTGATAATTATTCTGATAATTATTTTCAGGCCTTTGGTTTATGTATGAAATATTCTCTCTTTGTTCCATTGTTAGCTCAATACTGAGACAATCTTTTGTCAAATGTGGTCTTCCACACTGCTCACAACTAATTCGTATTGAGTGTATATCCTTAGTCATCTTTTCCATTCGTCTCTCGACAGCATCTATTTTTGCTGAAATGGAATCTAAGTCATGGCTAGAATCGGCTCTAGCTGCTTTAGATGATCTAACGATATCTTTTTCTTGGTGCCACTCATGTGAGTGGGAAGCAGTGTTATCAATAATTTTGTAAGCATCTCTGTTTTCTTCATAATAGAACCACCAGCTGCTATATCTATGTCTTTTCTTGTAGTGATGTGGCATCCTTGGTAGAATATTTGTACTATTTGACAAGTGTCTAAACCATGTTGCGGACATCCTCTTAATAACTTTCCAAATCTTGTCCACGCCTCATATAGAGTTTCATTTGGCTTCTGTGTGAACGTAATAATTTCTCCTTGAAGTCTTATGGCTTTAGATGCCGGAAAGAATTGTTTAAGAAATTTTTCAACTAAAACTTCCCATGTATCAATCGCCCCTTCAGGTAACGATTCCAACCAATCTTTGGCTTCTCCCTTTAAAGTCCAGGGAAATAACATGAGATATATCTGTTCATCCTCAACTTCTCGGATTTTAAATAGTGTGCAGATCCTATTAAAGGTACGAAGATGTTCATTTGGATCTTCCTTCGGCGCACCACTAAATTGGCATTGATTAGTCACCATATGTAGAATTTGTCCTTTGATTTCATAATCTGGCGCATTAATGTCTGGATGAGTAATTGCGTGACCTTGGCCAGTGCGTTTAGCTCTCATTCGGTCTTCCATACTTAAAGGTTCCAGATTCTCCATAATTGAATTTGTTGAATCTGAATCACTAGAGGATTCTGATTTAATGGTTCGTTCCTCAACAATCTCTGTTTGAATGATTGGTGGTTCCGGAGGAAAAATTAATGGTTCAGGATCTATGAATTGTCCCTGAATATTCTCTGGATTCTCAATTGTGAGGTCGGGTTCAAAAAATGGATTATCGGAAATTTGAATTGGAGTACTTGGTCGACTGGATGACGATTCTAAAGAAAAATCAACGGCAGTAATATTAGCTAGATGTCTTGATCGAGTTACAGGTGGTGAACGTACAAAAGGTGGTGAACATCTTGCTCGGTGCATTCACTGAATATCCTATTAGTTTTTAAAAGGAAAGAAAAATTATATAAGTTATCCAATTAATAGACTTTTCTGATTTTGCCCACGTTTCGAATAGCCAAAAGATGCAGCAGAGGGGCAGGATTCGTTTGGTCTTAATATAATTGAGTACTGTTTGGCTCCAATAACCCGGTCCACGTACAAATCCAACTATTACTACGAACCAGAAAACTTTGATGTCTATCAATTTAACCACTTAAAATAAATTTTCGTAATTTAAAGAAATTTTAGATAAGAAGTAGAATAAAAATCTATGTCCTAAAACTAGAATGGCGAGAAATAAGAAAGAAAAAGAGCGCGTCGAAAAAGGTCGAAAAAGAAAAGGGTTGAAAAATAAAAGGCGTCGAAAAAAAATAAGAAAGAAAAAGATATAATGACTATAAAACTTTTAAAACACTCGAATAACCCAACCTTATTACTATCACTAACTTAAAATTAAAATTGCAAATTGAGATTACTAATTGGAGTGATAATTGATACATAGGTAAAAGGCGTCGAAAAAAAAATAAGAAAGTAGTGCGTTGAAACCTAAAAAGGAACTAAAAACTAAAAGTTGCGTCTAAAAATATTAAGGCTTACAAGTAAAACTATATCCCAAATGGCAATAACTTAAAAAGGCGTCGCAAAATTTTAAAGCACCTAAATCTTAGTCTAAAGAAAAAGCACTTAAGGGATTTTATGGCAAAGCCTAAAAATCTAGAATTAAAAATAACTATGTCAAAAACTATGGCTTAAAACTAAATATGGGCGAAAAATACAAAAAATTATGCTAAAACGAATAAAAAAGGACAAAATAAAAAAATATACTAAAAGTTGTAAAAAGTACAATTTTTATAAAAATATTATTTTTATATTATTTATTTATTAAAACTATTAATTTTATAAACTAATTAAACTAAATATATAAAATAATAAATAAACTAAACTAAATAATAAATAATTAAAACCTATTTAGGGTTTTAAATTTAATAATAAATAATAATAATAATAATAATAATAATAATAATAATAATAATAATTATACGTAATTAATGCCTGATTAGGGCTTCCTGTGTGCCCGTGTCAGACGGCTCCGCGAGTTGCGGTGCCACGTACCAGCAAATACCGCGAGTCGCGGGAAATGAAATTTCAGATGACAGGCTGATTTCGACAGGTTTCGGTTTTTTTATTTATATATATATATATATATTTTTTATTTTTCTGTTTTTATTTTAATTAATATATTTATATAATTTAAATAAAACTTATCTTTAAAAACTAAGATAGAAATAAAATACTTTATAATTTTATAAATAAAAATCTAAAAAAATAGATTTATATATATATATATATATATATATATATATATATATATATATATATATATATATATATATATATATATATATATATATATATATATATATTTATGTTTTAAATAAACATAAAATATTTAAATAAAACTTATATTTTTATAAAATAAAAATAAAGAAACTTTATAAAACTTAAATATTTAACAAACTCTTAAAAATATTTATATTTTTGTTTTTCTTTTTATATTTTTGGATTTTTTACAACGTATTTTTACGAAAGCGTAATTTTTTAATAAAAGTAAACTTAAAATAAAAATCTTTTTTTTTATATATATAGCGTTGCGCTTCCGGCTTTTAAGCTAGATGTTCCCCGATAGCGGCGCCAAAAATACTTGATAGTTAAAGCTAAGGGGTATAAAATACTATTAAATTTTACTAGGAAATACTATTAAATACGATACAAATTTACACAAGATATTTATTTATTTATAGAATGGATATACTTAAACCTTGCTACAACACTTATAGGCAGTGTGCCTAATCGTACAGTAGTGTAGTTTTTAGTAAGCCTGGTTCGTTCCACAGGGAATCTTTTAGACAAAGCTTAACGCTATATTAGTTTTATTTTATAAAAATACAAATATATATAGAAGTAATATTATTATTATAAAGGGGAGTTTTTACCGTTTAATGACCGGTTTGTCGATTTTAAAAACTTTAGTCGCAGTTAAAACCTAATGTAAAATATTAAATAAATAAAAGACTTAATTTAAAGCGTAAAATAAATAACGATAATGAAATTGCAATAAATAAAAGTGCAATAAAATAAACTTGCGATAATTAAAAAATGCGATAATTAAAAGTGCAATTTAATACAATAACAATAAATAAAAGTGCGATAATTAGAAGTGCAATTAAATATAAAATAAAGAAAATTAAATATGAAATAAAAGAATTATGCTTATTTAAACTTCCGTAATCATGATGTTTGACGTGTTGATTTTAGTTTTATGCCCATGGGTTAATTGTTCTTTGTCCTGAATTATTTAATATGTCCATACGAATTTGTCCATAATAGTCCATCAGTCATAAATATAAAGAGCGAAAGCCTTCGTCAAATTATTCTTATTCCCGAAGTCAAATATTCCAACTAATTGGGGATTCGAATTGTAACAAGGTTTTAATACTTTGTTTAATGAATACACCAGGTTATCGACTGCGTGTAAACCAAGGTTTTACTACTTTGTTAACAATTACACCAATTACCCTTGAATGTAATTCACCCCTGTTTCAACAAGTCTACTAACTATTAATCCAGTTCCGTGTCCGGTAAAATGAATAATTATTGGTATTTATAGATATCCCGCCCACCGTACCCAGTCAAGCGTATGTGGTTATATATAAATACGTCAAATTATAAGTTTGTATATTAAATTAACAAGGTATTGTTTAGTTAATATAAAACCCATTAATAGCCCATAGTCTAATTTCCACAAGTGTCGTTCTTTTATCCAAACCCCAATTATGGTACAAAGCCCAATGACCCAATTTTTATATTTTTAGCCCAACATCATGATTACTTCGGTATTAAATAAGCATAATAATAACTTAGCTACGAGACATTAATGAAAATAATATAAACATAACTTACAATGATTAAAAATAGCGTAGCGTTACACGGACAGAATTTCGACTTACACCCTTACAACATTCGCTAACATACCCTTATTATTAGAAATTAAAATTAAAATTAAAATTAAAATATAAATATTTACGTATACATATATAGAGAGAGAGATAGATTTTTGGATATTAAAAACGTCGAATTGCGCTGGCTTTTATAGGAATTTTCGTCCAGGGAAGCTCCGCGACTCGCGGTATTTTTCTTCTTCAAACTCAGCAACTCGCGGAGTTTGTTTTTACAGCTCACTCCATTTTGGATCCTTACTTGCCGACGGTTTTTAAATATAATATAATATATATATTAATTTTAAGAATTAATTATATATTATATTATATTCATGTGCACAGTTGACTTGTAATTTTTAGTCCGTTGCGTCGAGCGTTGAGAGTTGACTCTGGTCCCGGTTTCGGATTTTCGAACGTCCTTGCGTACAATTTAATATCTTGTACTTTGCGTTTTGAATCTTGTACTCTTGTAATTTCGAGACGTTTCTTATCAATAATTGGAACCTCTTTGATTGTATTTTGTACTTTTGAGCTTTTTGGTCGTTTGCGTCTTCAATTCGTCGAATCTATCTTTTGTCTTCACCTTTTATTATTTAAACGAATATCACTTGTAAATAGAACAATTGCAACTAAAAGCTTGTCTTTCTTGAGGAATAATGCTATGAAATATATGTTCGTTTTTAGCATTATCACGCTCAATAAAAGAAAAGTTTTCGGATCTATCGTTCTCACACCTAAAGATGTGAAACCAGTGGGATATATGGGTTTTTGTGTGAAAAAGAAATGAGAAAAATGAAGTTACAAGGTATAAAGCTAGACTTGTAGCTCAAGGTTTTTCTTAAAGACCGAGAATTGATTATGATGAAACTTATTCCCCTGTTATGGATGCAATTACTTTTAGATACTTAATCAGTCTGACAGTTTTTAAAGATTTAGAAATGCATCTCATGGATCTTGTGACTGCTTATCTATATGGATCACTTGATAGTGATATATATATGAAGATACCTGAAGGATTTAAGATATCAGAAGCAACCAATGCAAAATCCAAAGAAATGTACTCAATCAAGTTACAAAGGTCTTTATATGGGTTGAAACAATCGGGTCGCATGTGGTATAAACGATTAAGTGATTACTTGATATGCAAAGGGTATACCAATAATCTTATTTGCCCATGTGTATTCATTAAGAAAACAACATCCGGATATGTGATCATAGCCGTTTATGTCGATGATCTTAACATCATAGGTACAAATAAAGAGATCCATGAAGCCATTCAACTTCTAAAGAAAGAATTTGAAATGAAAGATCTCGGAAAAACCAAGTATTGCCTTGGTTTGCAGATTGAGCATATGCCTAATGGTTTACTTTTACATCAAACAACTTATACGGAAAAGATTTTAAAACGTTTCAATATGGACAAGGTAAAACCATTAAGTACTCCTATGGTTGTTAGATCACTTAATGTTGACACTGATCCATTTCGTCCCTGTGAAGATCATGAAGATATTCTGGGACCAGAAGTACCATATCTTAGTGCAATTGGAGCTCTTATGTATCTTACAAATTGTACAAGACCTGACATTTCTTTTGCAGTTAATTTGTTGGCAAGGTTCAGCTCTGCTCCTACCAAAAGACACTGGAATGGGATCAAACACATATTTAGATACCTTCGAGGAACTACTGATTTAGGATTATTTTATTCTAACAAATCAAAACAAGATTTGGTTGGTTATGCAGATGCAGGTTATTTATCTGATCCACATAAAGCTAAATCTCAAAATGGATATGTATTCCTAAATGGAGGTACTGCAATATCATGGCGTTCTCAAAAACAAACACTTGTTGTAACATCATCAAATCATGCCGAAGTGATTGCATTACATGAAGCTACTCGGGAATGTTTTTGGTTGAGATCAATGACACAACTCATTACTGATTCTTGTGGACTAGAACGCGATAAAAGTCCAACAACTATCTATGAAGATAATGCAGCTTGCATAGCACAGATGAAAGAAGAATATATCAAAAGTGACCGAACAAAACACATACCTCCCAGATTCTTCTCATATACTCAAAATCTCATCAAAGACAACCAGATTGAATTGAGATATGTTCAATCTAGCAAAAACTCTGCCGATCTTTTCACCAAAGCACTTCCAACTGCTATTTTTAGAACGCATATTCACAATATTGGCATGAGGCATGTTCAAAAGATGTAAAAGATCAACGATGTCTACTTGAGGGGGAGTCAACTCTATGTTGCACTCTTTTTTCCTTAGCTAAAGTTTTTTCCCAATGGATTTTCTTTAGCAAGGGTTTTAACGAGGCAGTAATTTATAGTCAATATCCGAGCTAATAAAATTGTCATCCAAGGGGGAGTGTTGTGATAAAGTAAATATGGATGACAGCTACTCCTAATTATAAGTCAAATAATGCACAGTAAATCATGTATTATAAATACCCCATCAAATGTAATCATGTAACTTGCTTGAATGATATATATATTTCATATACTCTCTCTCTCTCTCTCTCTCTCTCTCTATATATATATATATATATATATATATATATATATATATATATATATATATATATATATATATATATATATATATATATATATATATATATATATATATATATATATATATCTTTTAATAATTATTAATAGTCCACAGTCAAAAACCATGTCACTAAAGGTAGTTATAAGCCTACTGAATTATAACACGTCACTAAAGGTAGTTATAAGCCTACTGAATTATAACACGTCACTAAAGGTAGTTATAAGCCTACTGAATTATAACAAATAAAAACTATTACGGTTTTTTTTATTAATTTACCTGCACTCCACTCCTGTAGCCGTCTTTTCGTGTTCCACACCTTACATCTATTATCCATTAGTTTATTGTTGGCCTAGGGCCGTAAATGAGCCGAACTACTCGTGAGCTACTCGAGCTCAAAACTCGATTCGAACCGAGCATAAACGAGCTCGAGCCCGAGCTCGAGCCTAAGTCAGGGGCGGACCTATATAGAATTGAGTGGTAGCACGGGACACCACTGAAATACGCGATGTAGTGGAAAATTTTTGGGGTTTTTAACTAATGACACCAGTGGATAGTGTAAATATTTTTGTGTGACACCACTAAAATAAGTCATCTAGTAGAAACAAATTTGGGTCTTTAACCAGTGACACCACTGACTACCATTTCTAGATCCGCCACTGGCCTAAGTTAAGGCTCGTTTGATAAATGAGCTCGAGCTCGAGCTTCAGACGGCGAGCTCGTTTGGGCTCGCGAGCATTAACGAGCTTTGACATATATATATATATATATATATATATATATATATATATATATATATATATATATATAATTAAAAATAAATAATGTTGAATTTAATTTTAAATCACAAAACAGACGTGTAAAACATTGGAAACAGATTTCTTGGATGCAAAAACTAAAGCCAATCAAATTTATGTGTTTTCATTTCCCAAAATGACGATTCAGTTTTCTTTTAAGTTTAAAAATATACTCCTTATTATATGAGAATATCAGAATCAGATCTGTTCCATATTCAAAATCTCTTTAAACTATAGTGCCTTCATGTTCCTTCTTATTTTTCACATTTGCATCCCTCTATCAATTTTCAACAAGGTTCATGTTTTAAATTTTTTAACAAAGTAATACTTCCGATTTCACTTTTTATATTAGATCTTCGACTTCTTACTATATCAGTTGTAGATGCTATTGGGATATAGTAATCTTGGGCTTGTGTTTTTTTTTTCTTCTTTTTTTGGCTATTTGGTACATATGAGCCGAGCATCCATATGGATGTTGTTGGAGATTATTATTGTATACAATTCCTTTACAATATTTCATTATGTATCACTAATATATGGTACATTGGTTTAGCTTTTCACAAGCAATTCCGTTATTGATTATTGTTGTATAAAATTGTCTATTGATTAATTTTATGGGTCTATTTGTTCTATTATCGACTCTATTTACAATATTTCATTTTGTATCAGGTATAATCATAGCATAATCAAAGTGAACCCAAGTTGCAAGCTTCCTCATCAAGGTCTTCACAAGTAATGAACCAAGTAATCTAAAAAGTGGTTATTATGTGAAGGATTGGAGAAAAAAATTTAGAAAATTGTCATGAGGAAGATGAAGTGGCGTTGAGGTCTTGAGTGTGTAATAATCTGGCATATTGAACTTGAAATCCAAATATGCATATTTTTTTTATCTTCATCAGAGCTGTTGTTTTAGGCATAGAATTTATGTTTTAATTATTTCAGGGCTTATTTGTCTTGTTTACATTAGAGTTTTCACATGTCACATTATGTAATAGTTTTCACATGTTAAAGTTTGTAATTCTATGAGAAGGTAGAAACTTTTCATAGTTATGATCAATTATGAAGTATATTTTGAAGTACTGAATTAGAGGAATAAATTTGTAACGTAAGATGAACACGCTCTTTAAATAAGATTGCTCAAATAGATAAACGAGCTCAAGTTTGGCTTAACGAGCTCAACTCTTACTTAACGAGCTTTAGTATTACTTAACGAGCTCGAGCTTTACTAAAGAAGCCATGTTGATTATTTATAAAAACGAGCTTATCACGAGCCGAGCTCAAGCTAAAAAATTAAAGCTCGAATCGAGCCGAGCTTTCTGAAAAATAAACGAGCCGAGCTCGAACACTATCAAGCTCGGGCTCAGCTCGGCTCGTTTACAGCCCTTGGGCCATGAATTTTATCCACCTTGGCGCCTTTTGTTTTCTATTATACGGACCAAGAGTAAAAGTATTGGGCCTTTAATTTATTTAATGGGTCAAGGTCAGTGGACAGTTTGTAGACTGGTGGCACATATTATATTTAGTGGTTGCACTTGATAAAAACTCACGTTTTTAACCGATGGACAACCTTATTTACTGGTTGCACGTGCCACCGTTAGATAAAAGGTGGCTCCGCCCCTGCCTCACCCTAACGAAGGTTAACAGAGTCCGTTAAAACTATTCACATGGACTATCACGTAATCTTTAACTGATTAGTACAGCCCAACCCTAAACCCTTAGCCATATCGGCCTTATAACCGAGCTTCAGTGTATGCTGTATCCATCTGAATATGAATTAAGCGCTTTAGGTGCATAAGATCAAAAGGAAAATTAGCATTGCATTATAATGGGTGTGTTTGGCGCGTAGCTTATTGAAGCTTATGGAAGCTTATGGGAGCTTGAGCTTATGATTTTAATAAGCTCCAAGTCATAAGCTTCGTTTGGTAGACAAAAAAGTAGAGCTTATGAAAATAATAAGCTCTGAAAAAATAAGCTACTTGTAGTAGCTTATGAAAAAAAGTAGAGCTTATGAACTGAAAAATAAGCTTCAGCTAGTTTACCAAACATTTATAAAAAATAATAAGCTCCAGCTACCAGCTTCAAAAATAAGCTCCAAATCCAGCTCATGCTCATAAGCTCCAGCTCCAGCTACTTTCGCCCAAACAAACCCAATATCAATCTTTTGAAAACTTTACAATCAGGGATCATGTTCTAGCAGAATTGAAGTATATCTTCTTAGTTTTTCAGCTTGAAATGTAGCCTAGGACTCAACAATATTTAGAGTTCTTTTAAGCATCATATTGAGTTATTGTATAAAAAATGGGTGAGATGGTAGATGATCCCAGGGGCGGAGCCAGCATTCGAAATGACTGGGGTCACAATACAATACCGAAAAAATCGAGTCACCAGATAATATTGAAATATAGCAATTGCAAATCATTCAATTGCACGGCGAAGACAACCATTTAGAAATTGATCATTTCGTTCGACTTAGCATATCTTCATTGTCAAAAATACCTTTGAGCTCTTGATCATTGCGGTTGCAACGGTAAACCAAAAAATCTTAAATAACCAGTAGACATAACCATATGAATATGTTTTTCGGTTTCAACACTCTATTCGCATAGAACCATTAAAAAGCTTTTCAAAAGCTTTTTTGAGAAAAAAATAAAGACTACAACCGATAAAAAATAATCTATGTATGAAAGGACTTTTTCTCTAATATGAATTTGAGATCTATAGTACTCCGTGCTAAGCTTTAAGTAACATGGGCTAACTAATGGGCTTTGGGTTTTATCTGTATAATAAAGAAGCTTGCGCTCCAAAAAGTATGTTGACTTGTGAGTATATCTGATAATTTGATGGTGTCCCTTATTAGAAATCCAAATAAATATCCAAATAAATAACACTATGTGTACTACTTGGTTATAGATTTCTGAATTATTCAGTGGGGTCACGGGCCCCAGTAACATCTATATAGCTCCGCCCCTGGATGATCCAAAAAGAGTTTGTGCATTGATGAAGTTTATAGTACTGCTCAAATTGGGTTATGATGGTATCATTTGACCCACTAATTACTCACATAAATTGTTCAATTATTAATTCCTACGTAAAGAATGATCCAATAATAGATAATGCTGCAAAATAGAACGAAAAATTATTATCTATATATTTAATAGACAAAACCTGTAGCACTATTCATCAATAGTAACCAAACGTATTTTCGTCATTTTTCTTTTTTTCTTTTTTGGTCTTTCAACGATAAAAGAAGCAATTCTTATAAAAGAATCAACCCTTCAATGTTACCAAAAGATGTCGAAAAAAATTCTTTTTTACCAAAAAAATCAACTAACTTTTTTTTTATTCCTTTACTTCCTCAACGATAAAGGAGACAACTTTCATAAAAGGAACAACCCTTCAATGCTACCAAAAGATGTCGAAAAACATTCTTTTTTACAAAATAGATCAACTAACTTAAAAAAAAAAAACGAACGCTAAAAGAATCAACTTTCACAAAAGAAACAACCCTTCAATGTTAGATGTCGAAAAAAATTCTTTTTTACAAAATAGATCAAGACTTTTTTTTTAACTCGCATTCAAAACGGAGCCCTGGCGCGAAGCGAGAGCTCCACAACTAGTATATACTAATAGATTAATCGCACAAGTATCTACTTGTCAGTTGTCACAGGTTGATTACGAAATTCATATGATTTGACCATATGGTGGAACAATATGAACAGGGCTTTTATGACCATAAATCCATAATAAGATATTGAGCTTTTTGAAAACTATCCGAATGTAAAGGTTTGTATGATTATTTAATACTAAGAAAATTCTAAAAATGAGACCAAAAAACATTACATGCATATGCTGATATGCATGCCTCCCCATAAATCAGCTGCTATCAGTGGCGGAACCAGAAGAACTTATCACTGGGGGCAATAATTCGTCGGGCAATAATTCATCGATCACTACAATTTTACGACATGAGGCAAAATGGGTCGGTTTACATCAGACCCGTAAAACTACTGCTCATTATTAAGAACAAAAACTTGTTAGATATGTAGTACATATACATCGAAGCTTTCAAAGTCGTTCAGTTTGAATATTTTAGTTATATGTTCTTACAAAGATGATGGATACTTATAACCACGTATTCTATGTCATATATTAGATTAATAAGAGGTTGTAAAAGTCTAATCGTTATTAACACTTCAACTGAATAGGTTTGAGTCAAGAATGAATTAATCATGCATTGAGACCTTGGTTAAAGTTTCGATAAAATTTAACTGACGTAACAAGGAAATGTTTCACAAGAAGCTATATACGTATAAATCGACACCAAAAGAGTTTTTGCCACTTTTCCTTCACTATATTAATTCAAGTAGTAGTATTCATGAGATTTCTTCATTACTTTCTTGCTTATGGGTGGGTTGGGTCACTGGGGTCATTCTTTTTCTTGGGCTTCAAATATAGGATCTAAAACATATAGATAACAGTTAAAAAAAATCTAGGCACCGGGGTCAACTGCCCCCACTTGTTACTAGCTACTTCCGCCCCTGGCTGCTATTATAACGTGGATATGCTATTATTACAAGAAGGAATTGATTTTTGTAACTTAATTAGTTAAAGATTAAGTGGATAGTCCCTTTGAATAATTTAACTGTGACGACCCGAAAATTTTTGACTAATTTTAAATCAAACTCTCGATACGATTTAATATTTTTGACACGATAAGCAAAGTCTGTAATATTAAGTCTCAAAATTTTTGAACTCTTTTCTTGCATTCATTTAACTTCGACCATTCCCGACGATTCACGAACCATTATTTGTAAATAAATGTGTTTACATATAAATATAAGTATAAATATATGTATATATATCATAACTTAAAATAATAATATATGATATAATTAAATTGTTATTAAAATAAATTTTTTTATATATATATATATATATATATATATATAGTATATCAAATATAATTGTAATACTCAATGGACGTTTCGATCATTATTTAGAGAAGTTTGACTCGAAATTATGTGATTTTAAAATAAACGGTGATCCGAAAATGAGTTATATAATTTATAGGCTTATTCAATATGTATTTAGGAACTATTTGTTATGTTTTAAATTTTTTTTTATCTGGGATCGGGAGTGGACAGTGAGTTAATTTTTGTTTAATAATTTTAATTAGTTAATGATCGAATTTTATACCATAATGACCAAAATAAATAAATATAGTTAATTTAAAAATTTGAGATTTTTCCGAAGGCTTTTATCCGCCACTGATTTATCAACGGACTACGATATTGCAGCCCGTGAAAACTGTCGGCAAAATCAATTAATCATTCAAACGGCTGCTACTTTTGAAATTACTGGTTCATTTCCATGTGATTAGAGAATTAATACTATATTATTATTATTTATTATTATTTGTACTATATTACTTTAAATATAATTATATAAACATACAGAAGCATTGCATTCACAATCACCATCTCTCTTTTATTTTTCCTTGATCACCTTCTAGTCACCACCACTCTCACTCACCGGCAACCATACCCCCGCCATCTTGATCTACGACCACCATTCGGCAACCATGAACCACCACCTATGACAATCACCGTACTCCATCACTACATCGCCACCACTGAAACCTTCTTCCACCATCGTTACCAAGAACCACCGACTACCACCACCGGAGATCACCACCATGACCAACATCAATATTCTTCTTATTCTTCATTAACTACATCACCAAACCACCAAGAACTCCATCGGTACTACTACTTTCTATTTTTGTTTTTGATACCGTCTGCAACAGTCACCATGAAAACCCATCAACCACCATCTCCAAACCGCCACCGTTCTCATCACCTCTACCTCTCTCTCTCATCTTTCTCTCTCTCTCACCACCATCATCTCATTTCCTGTTTTCTTTCGTGAAACCATTGTATACCCTCAACCACCACCCATATCATCACCTGCTATTATTATTATTCCGACTGAAATGAAGAAGATGACGATGAATAGTACGATGAAGACAGTGGCGGATCTAGGATTGGTGTTCACTGGTGTCCACGGTTAAAACCCCAGAAAATTTTCTATTAGATCGCTTATTTCAATGGTGTCACACAAAAAAAAATTACACTATTCACTAGTTAAAAAACTAAAAAAAAAAAAAATCCACTACATCGCGTATTTCAGTGGTGTCATGTGCAACCACGGATCACATAGTATATCCGCCCCTGGATGAAGATGACCAGTGATGATGAGAAAAACTGATTCGAACTTCATAATTGTTATTTATACTATTCTGTTTCTGTTTAGTCAGCTCAACCACCAACATAACAAATCAAACATCACAAACACCACCTGTGACTTTTGATTACTGCTGCTGTTCATCTTTCTGTTTCTGTATTCTAACGATAATGATGATGAAGATGGTGCTCGATGTTAACGTTTCCATCAAGACCCATTTAGGAAATAGTGAACGATGATAACGAAGACGAATAATGATGATGATTATGATTATGATAATATGATAGATAATGATGATGGATTGATGATGATGATAATCACGATTAGAGGGTAAACGAGAATGATTAAGTGGTGATGATGAAGCTGTGTTATGTGCTGATGATGATAAAATCGTGAGGTTGACGATTTGAAGACGATTATGAATGATTTGATGCAGTAACTGTGATGATATTAAATGTAAGATAATGATGTATGTTGATGCTGATTCTGTAACGTGAATGAGGATGATGATGCTAAGAAGAAAATGAGATCGATACTGTTATTCTAAGTGATATTCTGGGTTGCAATTTAAACAACCAGATTATTTAAGTGGGCTTCATCAATCGGGCCTTATTTAAATCTAGGATGGTATTACTGGGCTTATAGATTGATTTCATTATTGGGCTTCTTTAATGGGTTTTTGATTCGGGCTTATTATATATGTTAAAGCATTAAACGTGGGCTTTAATTACCAAAACGAAAGTGCAGTCCAGTGGTTGGGCGCGTGTCTGTTGAACGAGAGGTCGCGGGTTCAAACCCGGATTTGGGCATTTTTTTAGGGCTACTTCTTTGAGTTAGTTTACTCATTATTATTATTATTATTATTATTATTATTATTATTATTATTATTATTATTATTATTATTATTATTATTATTATTATTATTATTATTGTTATTAGATTATTAAAAATATTAAAAATATAATTATTAGTATCATTCATACAATTAATATTATTATCATTATTGTTAGTATTAGTAATATCATTATTATTATTATTATTACCATTATTATCATTAGTAGTAAAGTTATTATTACCATAGTTATTATTAGTATTATTATTATTATTATTATTATTTTTATTATTATTATTATTATTATTATTATTATTATTATTATTACTATTATTATTATTAACATTAATATTATTTTATCAAGTAACTTTTAGATATATAAAACTATACTTAATACATATAATATAACTATATTTTTATTTATTTAAAGTACATAAAATAAATACATTTATGAAACATACAAGTTATTAATATAAAATGATATCACTAATAAATATATATATATATATATATATATATATATATATATATATATATATATATATATATATATATATATATATATATTGTTTGATTACAATTATATGTGTTAATATATATATATAAATGATATAGGTTCGTGAATCCGAGGCCAACTGTATTGTTCAGTTCCGTCGTATGCGTATTTTTACTACGAAATATCGTATTGTGAGTTTCATTTGCTCCTTTTTTAATGCTTTTGCAATATATATTTTTGGGACTGAGAATACATGCACTGCTTTTATAACTGTTTTACGAAATAGACACAAGTACTGAAACTACATTCTATGGTTGAATTATTATACCGGATATCACCCTTGTTAGCTTGGTAGCCTAAGAATTTGGAAACAGACCCCCAAATTGACGCGAATCCTGAAGATAGATATATGAACTTTGACACGTTCCATCCGGGTTACGGATGCTTTAGTACTTCGATTTTATATACAGATGAGTGTACCTGTATATTTGGGGATATTTTAGATGCATTTGTTAATGTCGGTTACCAGGTGTTCACCATATGAATGATTTTTGCAGATGAGTGTTCCTGCAGTTAACTATGAAAATTAAATCTTGTGGTCTATTAAAATTATTGAAATGTTTATAATAAACTTATGAACTCACAAACTTTTTGGTTGACACTTTAAAGCATGTTTATTCTCAGGTATGAAAGAAATCTTCCGCTGTGCATTTGCTCATTTTAGCAATATTACTTGGAGTCATTCATGGCATATTTCAAAAGACGTTGCATTCAAGTCATTGAGTTCAATAAGACTGTTATAAAAGATCAGTCATTCATATAAGGAGAATCATATATCGTTAGTACCGAAAGGTTATATTTTGAAATGAGTTGTCTTTCAACAAATGCAATGTTTGTAAAACGTATCATATAGAGGTCAATAGCTCGCAATGAAATCAATTGAGATGAATCGTTTATAATCGATATGAACGGGTCGTTAAATTAACGGACTTAGTTAACCATCGTTAGGGTGAGGGGTGACATTGGGACTTTAAAATCCTTTTAAGGATGAAAAATGCAGAAAATAAAATATAGGGATGAAACATGCAAAAAGTGATAAACACAAAGACGAAATGGACAATTTTGTCTAAACACTATATAATAATACTAATTTACCCAGCTAGACATCATGTTATCATATAAATCCAACTTGAAATCCTAATCTATCATATTCAGATTTATCCAAATAACTTATTTAGTCATGATAAAAAGGCTTAATCCCTAATAATTATTCTTAAATGCAAAATAAACAATTCCTCTGACCATTTTCTTGTCACAGGCTCCATCTCAATTTTGAAGATTACAATTGACATCTATATACTGGTTTCTCTATGAGCAGATAAAAAATCATTAATGATTACAATTTTTCGTATTCTTCAAAATTATATCTCGTCACGTGAGACTTGGCGTGGATCAAAAACTAAATGCTTCTGTCCTTTCTAAAAATCATTTATACTGAATTTATTAAGAAAAGGGTAAGAATTGAAAGTAAAACATTTGTTTAATTTGTACTTGAATTGTGTTCACAGAAACTTTAGTTCTTAATCTGCTACTATTTTATACTCTCATTTCGGTTCATGGTATATTGGATTGTCAATGTATATGTTTTTCTTTTTTTTCTTTTTTCGTATAATGAGTTGATTCATTCTTATATAATTCAGTTGATGTTATTATTTGACTAATCTTGAATTGCATGACTATAAGTTTTTCATTATAATAGGTTCTGATCTTTTTTGCTTAGTTCAAAATTCATGAGTGACAACTAGTAATGTCGGAGTTTACTTTACTTGATTAAGGGTATTTTTGGATGAATGTAACTGGAGCCGGAGTTTATAGCTGGAGCTGGAGCAGAAACTTTTTTTTAAAGTTGATAGTTGGAGCTTATTATTTTTTTATAAGTATTTGGTAAACTAGCTGGAGCTTATTTTCTAGTTCATAAGCTATACTTTTTTTTTTTCATAAGGTACTAGAAGTAGCTTATTTTTCTAGAGTTTATGATTTTTATAAGCTCTACTTTTTATGTCTACCAAACAAAGCTTATCAATTGGAGCTTATATAAATTATAAGCTGAAGCTCTCATAAGCTCCCATAAGGTCTTGCGCCAAACACACCATTAAAATAAAGGGAAAATGGGAATTTATTAGTGAAAAAAACTGGGCATATATATTTCAATGTTTTGAAATGCCGCACATCATGAGAGGCAGAATGAATTGATTTTCGTAGTTTAATTAGTTAAATATTACGTGGATAGTTCATGTGAATAGTTTTAACGGACACAGTTAATTTTCGTTAGAGTGAGAGATGAAATTGAGACTTTAAAATGCTTTACGGATGAAAAATGCAAAAATAAAACGCATGGATGAAACGGACAAAAAAAAAAAAAAAAAAATAATATAGGCACTTTATGGGTAATTTTGAAAAAAAAAAAGGATAAAAATTAAATCTCAGCCATCTCAACCGACCGATCTGTGGGTACAAAAGTAGTTGTGCAGTCGGTTCTGGTGTCGTCTCCTTGACCACCGATGGATTCAATCAGCTCCGCCGCTGTACACCTACCTTCAAACAAGCGGAGAAAAATCTACACTAAAACGACAATTAACGCTCTCAGTGACGACATCATCTCTACCATCTTCTCGTTTCTTGATTTAATTCATCTCGTTCGCTGCACTTCCGTCTGCAAATCTTGGTAAGCTGATCCCCACGCCCCTTATCTAATAAAATTAATTTTATTTTGACTTTTCAGGTCATAACTTGCTAGTTTTAGGGCTTCTATTATAAAGATTACATTTTGTTGAAGTATGATTGATTTAATTTGGTTATATTTGTCTTTGACATTGAATTAAACTGCATGAATATCTGATAGAATTGATAAATTATGATAAATTTGATTTGATTTGATGTGCCAATTTGTATTGTACTACATAATTATTTAAGGTTAATTTGTTTTAACAGTGTGATCCATAGACAATTTTTTACAATTTAGGTGCCTTAAGATCCTTTTAGTAGAAGGCTATGTTTGGTGACGAGATTATTGGAGTTTTTTATAGCTTTTAAGTTTTATGAAAAATCTCCTATTTAATAAAAAGCTCCAAACTTTTAGACATGAGGAAAAAGCTTAAAGCTAAAAGCTACTGGAAGTAGCGTTTAACTTTTAGCTTCTAGTTTTTTATCATTTTACTATTTATTTAACAGATTCATAGTATCAACTACTCTGTCAAACACTAAAATATATTTAAAAAGCTAAAAACTACTAGCTAAAAGCTACCAGTTACAAGCTAAAAGCTGCCAAACATATATCCGAAGTTACTTTCAATAGCTAACTATTTGTTAACACATTTAATAATCATTGAGTACCGTTTGCTACGTACAATACGATTATGCTTCATTTTTTGCTTACTTTGTTTATGTACATACATTCTGGTTAAGGTGCAGAGCCATAGACAAGTCAAAATCACTCGAAAATGCGTACCACAAGCAAAGAGGGATTTTCGGTGGTGATTTGAGCATACCTACTTCTTCTGATAGATCCTGGAAAAGACGACTTCACGACTTAGCAATTAGTCAGCACCGTTCTTGTTTACATACGGGTTTGGTCAACATACATCAATGGAAAGGTCATTCCGAATGGTAGTCTATTATTTCTTGGCACTATACCATTGCTAACGTGCATTTCATCTTTATCTTGTATTATCGTCCACATAACATTCAGTTAATTTGTTTCTATGTAGGATTGACAAGTGCAAAATGAAGATGGGGTTGCTCACTAGTGGAAGTGGCAAGGTTGATTTTCATTTATGCTTATACCTTATACCGTCTGTTTTTATGTGCCATGCTCTATTCTATATTTTTTTTTTGTGTGTGTGTGTGTGTGTGTGTGTGTGTTTGTGTTGAGTTTGAAATACGAATTTTATCGATTAAACATCACGATCTACAACTTTGGTAGGTGATGCGTCTATGGTCCATAGAAAGATACAAATGTGTGGGGGAGTATGACTTTCCGTACGCAGGCTCTTTGATTGACTTCAATTTTGACGAGAGCAAGGTACTTTTTTTGTCGGTTTCTTTTAAAGATGAGACTATTTGGTCAAATTTACTTATTGGTTTCATGTTGTATGTGAACTTTTTGTTCTATCTTTGTAGATTGTTGGGTTAATAGGAAGTCATGTATGCTTATGGAGGCGCAATGAGAGGAAAAGTATATTTTTATCACGAGATGGTCAATTTTCTAAAGGCTTATGCATGTCGTAAGTTATTTATTCAAGTCTAATTAATATATTAAACTTGTTTGCGGCTTTTCAATTGCATGTTATTTTACAAAAAAAAAAAGGTTTTTTAAATGGTTACGATGGGATCAATACATTTATGGTCTAAAGGGCCATATTCTCTTATTTGATTGCAGTTATGTTGACCCAGAGGCTGTTGTCGGATGCGATGATGGGAGAGCGCGCGTATTTGATATGTACGGAAGGAAATGGTCTAGAATCATAAAGTATGTATTCTATGACCATCTTCTCAACTACAATTTTATCTTGAAATTTCTATATGTTTGTTAGAGTTTAGAAGATCAGGGTCTTGTTCTTATACATGTGGAAGCATTTACTTCAATTATAATATGGTTTTAAATATATAAAATTGAATGACGAATTGCAGGATGCATGATGGACCAATTACATGTTTATCTTTAACTGAGGACCAATTGCTTATTGGTGGTTCCTCTTGTGGTCGAGTTTCTTTGTCAGATCTTTCATCTGATCAGCAAGTAACAACACTCAAGACTAATGATAATGCAGGTTGGTTGTACTTGGACTTTTCGGGTCTTTTTTTTTTTTTTTACAACTTTGACTTTAAATATATGTGTTTGTATCAAATATATTATTCGATAAAAGTTATGAGAATGGATTGATTTTTAAATACTCGTATATTTTTAACAGTATAACGTTCATCAACTATATAACACAAAAATTATTAATTTAAAGTCAAAGTTGGAAAGAAAATACTTCTAAAGTCAAAACAGGACTATTAATATGGGACCGGAGGCTGTATTACTAGTGTTATCTGACATCTATCTTTTGTTACAGATTTGAGTAGTTTGTGTTACAACTCATATTCAAATGTGTTATTTGCTGGGTCAAGAGCAGGGCGCGTAGCTTCTTGGGACCTAAGGTACAGTAGCTGTTTTATACCGTACAAATTTGTTGTTATTAGGGGTGTTTATTCGTTAGGTTTTTATTTTCTTCGGTTAATTCGAATTGGAAGCCAAATCGAAAATAGAAACCGAATTCGAATTTGGATAAGTTTTGGTTAAAAACCGAAAAAATCCAAAAAAATCACAATTTAATCAAAATAATCATAACAAATACATTTTAAATTCGACTTTTGATTTTAAAGTCGGATTTTCGTCTATTTATATCTAATAATTTAATATATTATTATTTGAATTCAAACTATCACAAGATAGCCTAGTTGTTGGGACCCTGAGTTCTTTGCAAGAGGTCTTAGGTTCGATTCCTGTCTAGAACGAATATATGCGCTGGCCAGGGAAGGGTTAGGGAGTAATCTTGCTTGGCTGCGTACATCACAGTATGGGTATGGGTCGAATTACTCGCCCTCCCGGGTAGCCCGAACATGGAAAATCTTCTACCTTTCCATTATTTGAGTTCGGTGTTTGGTTCCGAATCTTTAAAAGTAAATCCGAAAACTTAACCTAAAACCGAATTCAAAATTTAAAACCGAACCGAAAACCGAACGCAAATTCAGCTTGATTTTTTTCCCGGTTTTCAGTCGGTTCGATTTTCGGGTTAATCGGTTTGAATAGACCGGAAACTGAACCGAAAACCGAATTCAAATAAAAAACTGAACCGAAAACCAAATTCAAATTAGGTTTTATTTTTTTGCGGTTTTAGTAGGTTCGGTTTTTGGGTTAATCGGTCTGAAACCATAAATTGATCACCCCTAGTTATGCTTTTTATTTAATCCAATATTCTTTTTTTTTTTTTTGAATGGGTAATCAAACAATGCTACATAATAAATACTTAAATATATTATGGACTAATAGGTGCACTCAATGGTATATAATGTAATATAGATATAGATATAGATAGATTTGCAATGGTTTCATGTAAACAAGGCTTGGGTAATCTAAATGATCCATATTTATGTCTTTACATCTTTAGGATGATGAAACGATTATGGGAGGTGCGAGTGAGTCCAAATTTCATAACTTCAATACAACATATGGTGGGTGACATTTCAACAATAGCTGTCGGAGGCATAGATGGTGTCCTCCGCTTCGTTGACCAACAAAACGGAACCATTTTATCGAACTGCATAATGGACGAAAGTAGCAGAAAGTTATATCGTTCACAAACTCCTCAATCAAATGTTACGAGAAGGAAAGGAATAAGAGTTTTGGAAGACGCGCGTTTTGATTTAATGCCAAGAATTTCGAGACCTTTGATTAATAGTTTAGCTGTTGGGATGCAAAAAGTTGTCACCACACACAGTGATGGCTACATCAGAGTTTGGAGATTCAACAAATGAATAATATTGTTATTCTGCAAAGGTAACGGTACGTTCAATATTACATGCAAGTGTTTCAGTTTCTTTTATCTTTATTTGTACGTGTATTACCTTCTTGTAACTTGTAACGTTTTAATGAACCGAATGTGTCTAGTGTTGTAGATGAAACGGTTGTTGTGGCAAGTGAACTTTAATAGTATGAGCGATAAACTTGATTATAGAGCAGTTATTATTACTACCTCATATATGTTCCATATATGTTTGATGTTTGGTAAAACTAGCTGCTTTTTGTAGCTGAAGCTTTTTACATATATTTAAATGTTTGACAAAGTAATTGGAAATTTTAAAAAATGGTAAAATGACAAAAAAGAACACGAAGAAAAATAAGTATCTTTCTCTCTCTCTCTCTCTCTCTATATATATATATATATATATATATATATATATATATATATATATATATATATATATATCTTTCTCTCTATCTCTCTCTCTATATATATATATATATATATAGGGGTAGGATTAATGGGGAAGTAACTGGGAAGCAAATTTTTTTTTTTCGTTTTTTTTGAATTTTTTTTTCCGGCATCAAGATCACACGAAAATATGAACATTTAGAAGAGACACTTTGTGATGAATGTTATTATTTAGGTGGGAAAACGATCGATAAAAATAACATTCAAGATAATATTGTTTGTGAAGAATATGAACGTTTTTTTTTCATGTTTTGTGAAGTAAAATTTAGCCCGATTTAGAGTTTAGGGTTTAGGGTTTGGTGTTTTGGGTTTATTCCATAAACTCAAAACACCAAACCCAAAACCCAAAACCCAAAACCTTAAACTCTAAACCGTTCGTGTTAAAAACTCAATCTAAATTCTAAATCTAAACCCTAAATCTAAACCCTAAACCCTAATATCTAAACCCTATAAACCCTAATATCTAAACCCCAATAGCTAAAACCTCAAAATACGTTCGAAAAACACGATAATTGTTATATATTACTTCTTCGAGCGTTTTTCCGCCAAAATAAAAACATTTATCACAAAGTGTCTCTACTAAATGTTCATATTTTCATCTCATCTATAATGTTCGTGAACAAAGTTTTTTTAAAAAACGAAAAAAAAAAGTTTTTGCTTCCCCCCGCTTCTCCCCGAATGGTTACTTCCCTCTTGATCCTACCACTATATATATATATATATATATATATATATATATATATATATATATATATATATATATATATATATATATATAAATAAAAATAGAAAATAAAACTTACAAACTTAACAACAAAAAAACACCGATTTACATTTTTAGTTATATACAAAATAAAATAACTCGAACATTTAACAACTTAAATTCATTGAAATGTGTGGATATATCTAAACAACTCATTTGGCGGCAAAGAAAATACAGTGTGGATACATGCTGGAAGTATATTGTATATATATATATATATATATATTCATTTATGTTATAATTCAGTAAACTTATAACTACCTTTAGTGGTTTGATTCTTGATGTTATAATTCAGTAGGCTTATAACTACCTTTAGTGATTTGATTCTTGATTAAGAATACTAATAATGAAGTGTAAGAACAAAGATGATAATGGAGAGAAAGAAAGAAACACTTTGTAAGTGTGAGAAATGGTGCAAGTTTAATG
The DNA here is from genome assembly GCF_046630445.1 of Rutidosis leptorrhynchoides. Classification (NCBI taxonomy): domain Eukaryota; kingdom Viridiplantae; phylum Streptophyta; class Magnoliopsida; order Asterales; family Asteraceae; genus Rutidosis; species Rutidosis leptorrhynchoides. Next base: position 428,760,691 of record NC_092333.1, on the reverse strand, counting down.
CTTGCATTCATGGCTATTTATAGCAAAAATATCACAAGTTTAGGTAATACAATAATATTACTTTTGTGTATCAATAATTGACTATCCATTTATATATATATATTTATATATTATAACACTCCCCCTTGGATAGCAATTTTGTTTGTTGAAGATCAACTGTAAGTTACTGCCTCGTTAAAAACCTTGCTAAAGAAAACCCAGTGGGAAAAACTTTAGCTAAGGGAAAAAGAGTGCAGTATGGAGTTGACTCCCCCTCAAGTAGACATCGCTTCGGTTGTTACATCTTTTGAACATGTCTCATGCCAATGTTATGAACGTGTGTTCTGAAAATAGCAGTTGGAAGTGCTTTCGTGAAAAGATCAGCAGAGTTTTTGCTGGATTGAACATATCTCATTTCAATCTCGTTGTCCTTAATGAGATTTTGAGTGTATGAGAAGAATCTAGGAGGTATGTGTTTGGTTCGGTCACTTTTGATATACCCTTCTTTCATCTGTGCTATGCAAGCTGCATTATCTTCATAGATAATTGTTGGACTTTTATCGCGTTCAAGTCCACAAGAATCAGTAATGATTTGTGTCATTGATCTCAACCAAAAACATTCCCGAGTAGCTTCATGTAATGCAATCACTTCGGCATGATTTGATGATGTAGCAACAAGTGTTTGTTTTTGAGAACGCCATGATATTGCAGTACCTCCATTTAGGAATACATATCCAGTTTGAGATTTAGCTTTATGTGGATCAGATAAATAACCTGCATCAGCATAACCAACCAAATCTTGTTTTGATTCGTTAGAATAAAATAATCCTAAATCAGTAGTTCCTCGAAGGTATCGAAATATGTGTTTGATCCCATTCCAGTGTCTTTTGGTAGGAGCAGAGCTGAACCTTGCCAACAAATTAACTGCAAAAGAAATGTCAGGTCTTGTACAATTTGTAAGATACATAAGAGCTCCAATTGCACTAAGATATGGTACTTCTGGTCCAAGAATATCTTCATGATCTTCACATGGACGAAATGGATCAGTTTCAACATTGAGTGATCTAACAACCATATGAGTACTTAATGGTTTTGCCTTGTCCATATTGAAACGTTTCAAAATCTTTTCAGTATATGTTGTTTGATGTACAAGTAAACCATTAGGCATATGCTCAATTTGTAAACCAAGGCAATACTTGATTTTTCCGAGATCTTTCATTTCAAATTCTTTCTTTAGAAGTTGAATGGCTTCATAGATCTCTTTATTTGTACCTATGATGTTAAGATCATCAACATAAACAGCTATGATCACATATCCGGATGTTGTTTTCTTAATGAAAACACAAGGGCAAGTAAGGTTATTTGTATACCCTTTGCTTATCAAGTAATCACTTAATCGGTTATACCACATACGTCCCGATTGTTTTAACCCATATAAAGATCTTTGTAATTTAATCGAATACATTTCTTTGGGTTTTGCATTTGATGCTTCTGGTACCTTAAATCCTTCAGGTATCTTCATATATATATCACTATCAAGTGATCCATATAGGTAAGCAGTCACAACATCCATGAGATGCATTTCTAAATTTTTAGAAACTGCCAGGCTGATTAAGTACCTAAAAGTAATTGCATCCATAACAGGGGAATAAGTTTCTTCATAATCAATTCCCGGTCTTTGAGAAAAACCTTGAGTTACAAGTCTAGCTTTATACCTTGTAACTTCATTTTTCTCATTTCTTTTTCGGACAAAAATCCATCTGTATCCTACAGGTTTCACATCTTTAGGAGTGAGAATGATGGATCCGAAAACTTTTCTTTTATTGAGTGATTCTAATTCAGCTCGTATTGCTTCTTTCCATTGAGCCCAATCATGTCTATTTTGACATTCAACCATAGATGTTGGTTCTGGATCATCATCATTATTCATGTTGTCATATGCAACATTAAATGAAAATTTCTCATCAAGATTTTTCATTTCATTTCGGTTCCATAATATTTTTGAATATGCATAATTGATTGCAATTTCTGTATTGACATCATCAATCTCCTCTGCAGTAGGAGTACTGATTTGTGGTTCTTCTTGAACACTTTCGTTTACTTCATTATCAGCTGATTTTCTTTTTCGAGGATTTTTATCCTTTGAACCAATTGGTCTTCCACGTTTCTGACGTGGCAAAGATTCATGAGTGACGTTATTGCCAGCTTTTGGAATTTCAATTCGAGCTGGAGTATTTACTGCTGGTATATATGATTTTGTCACCGTTTTTGTATCTGTAAATGCATCAGGCAATTGATTTGCAAGTTCTTGTATATGCATTATCTTTTGAACTTCTGTCTCGCATTCTTTTGTGCGAGGATCAAGATACTTTAATTGAGGTTCACACCATGAAACATCATTTTCTTTATTTTTCATTTCTCCCCCTAATCTAGGGAACAATGCTTCATTAAAATGACAATCAGCAAAATGTGCTGTAAAAACGTCACCTGTCATAGGTTCAATATACCTTAATATTGAAGATGTTTCATATCCAACATATATTCCCAACCTCCTTTGAGGACCCATTTTTGTACGTTGTGGTGTCGCAATTGGAACATACACTGCACAACCAAATGTTCTAAGATGGGAAATATTTGGCTCTTGACCAAAAGCAAGTTGTAGGGGGGAATATTTATGACTTGCACTTGGTCTGATGCAAATCAATGCAGCAGCATGTAAAATTGCATGACCCCATATAGATACAGGGAGTTTTGTTCTCATTATCAATGGTCTAGCGATTAACTGTAAACGTTTAATCAATGACTCGGCTAAACCATTTTGTGTATGCACATGAGCAACAGAATGTTCAACAACAATTCCTATAGACATGCAATAGTCATTAAATGTTTGAGATGTAAATTCACCAGCATTATCAAGTCTCACCCTTTTAATGGTGTAATCAGGAAAATGAGCTCTCAATTTAATAATTTGGGCAAGAAATTTTGCAAATGCCACATTACAGCTTGATAACAGACAAACATGAGACCATCTGCTAGATGCGTCTATTAGAACCATGAAATATCTAAATGGTCCACATGGTGGATGAATTGGTCCACATATATCACCTTGAATTCTTTCAAGAAACATTGGTGATTCTTTCTCAACCTTAAGTGGTGAGGGTCTAGTTATCAATTTTACAAGAGAGCAAGATGTACATGGAACCATTGTATCATGATGGATTTTTCCATCCTTTAGTGGATGTCCATGAGTACATTCAATAATCCTTTTCATCATTGTTGATCCTGGATGGCCTAATCTATTATGCCATAAACTGAATACACCAGGATCAATATATTTTTCGTTAACTACCATATGTATTTCTGGTACATTTATATGTGTATAATGTAATCCAGAACTAAGTCTTGGCAGTTTTTCAACCACATGACTCTTGTCAGTGATACTTAAATATTTCTCATTTTCTGTTGTCACTGACTGATAATCATACCCGTTAAGGTATATGTCGGAGAAACTCAATAAATTTCTGCTTGACTTGGGAGAAAATAAGGCATCATTTATTAAAAATTTTGTACCATTTGGTAGTATGAAATTTGCCTTTCCTATCCCTTTTATCAAGTTAGCAGGTCCTGATATTGTATGTATAGTTCCTTTCGTTGGTTTTAGATCAATAAAATATTTCTCGGATTTAAGTATAGTGTGTGTAGTTCCACTGTCTGCTATACAGAGATCTCCACCACTTGATTGATGTTGTATTCCAGCAATATTCATATTGAACTTCATATATAAGAAATAAATAGTGAGTACATTAATATTACACAATATTTTACACGCAAATAGATAGTACTGAAACATTTAGCAAACATAATGACAAAGACAGAAGATATTAAATCGTTTATTTTTCGAAAGACACACAACTTAAACATTCAAGAAATCTTCATATAAATCAGATGGTTTCTCAGTGACTGTTGGATCGACGTTATCCACAAAGTTTACTTCCTTTTCTTTATCTTTCAGCGAATCCTGATACATCTTAACAAGATGTTTAGATGTTCGGCAAGTATTAGCCCAGTGGCCCATTCTACCACATCTGTAGCAAGATTCTTCAGAATTTTTAGAAGAATTTTCTTCAACATCTTGTTTAGTGGGCTTGTTTTGTGGTTGATATTTATATTTTCGTGGATTATTATTTCTTTGACCACCACGGCCACGACCACGACCACGTCCTCGCCCATTACCATTACCATAAGGATGGTTTCTACCATAGTTATGGCTTTTGGCATGATGATGGTGATGGATATTATAACCACGACCTTGCCCGCGTCCTTGTCCCTGTTCATAATTATTTGCAGTATTTGCTTCAGGGATTGCAAGTGTACCAGTAGGACGGGATTGCTGATTTTTCATTAATAGCTCATCATTTTGCTCTGCAACTAAGAGATATGAATTAAGTTCAGGATATGTTTTGAACTTTAGCATTCTCAAATTTCTTTGCACTGTGATGTTTGCAGCATTCATTGTGGAGAAAGTTTTCTCCATCATGTCTGCATCACTTATTTCATGTCCACAGAATTTAAGTTGTGAACATGTATTATACAGAGCTGAGCTATATTCATTTACTTTCTTAAAGTCTTGGAACCTTAATGTTCTCCATTGTTCCATAGCAGCTGGAAGTAAAATTTCTCTTTGATTATTGAATCTGCTTTTGAGACCTTCTCATAAAACATGGGGATCTTCTACAGTCACATAATTATTTTGTAAGCATTCATCAATATGTTGATGAATAAAGCAACATGCCATTGCTTGTTCTTTTTCAGAACAAGTGTTGTTTTCATTTATGGCTTCAAGAATGCCCATTGATTTAAGATGCATTTTTACTTTTATAACCCATGACATGTAGTTGTTTTCAGTTGATTCTAAAGGAGTAAATTTAAGCTTTTCCTGATTCGACATTTTCTATTAAAACAAACAACATGATAAATTATAGTCACTTTATATTCATAAGTATATAAACATTAAACATAAATTTAATATAACATAAATGATAAGTAGGTGACAGTGTCGACCATATGTAAGCAATCGTTAATAAATGTTATATAACATAAATATAAATATTAGTAAACATAAATGATAATTAGGCGACAGTGTCGGCCATATAAATGTTAGATAATTGAAATATAAATGTTAGTAACATAAATGATAATTAGACGACAGTGTCGGCCATATATTATTCAGGTGGTATAACCGACCATATATCATTTAGGTGGCAGAGCCAACCATAATTAGTATTAAGATTATCGTGCTGATAACGTGTTATAATTCAGTAGGCTTATAACTACCTTTAGTGGTTTGATTCTTGATGTTATAATTCAGTAGGCTTATAACTACCTTTAGTGATTTGATTCTTGATTAAGAATACTAATAATGAAGTGTAAGAACAAAGATGATAATGGAGAGAAAGAAAGAAACACTTTGTAAGTGTGAGAAATGGTGCAAGTTTAATGCTTGTATTCATGGCTATTTATAGCAAAAATATCACAAGTTTAGGTAATACAATAATATTACTTTTGTGTATCAATAATTGACTATCCATTTATATATATATATTTATATATTATAACAATTTAGAGATTTGAAATTAACACTGATCATTCTACCAGATTCAATTTTGACTTTTCAAACCTCCATTGTTTTAGTATTAAATATATAACTTTTTAAAATTATAAACCAATTCAATGTTGCTTCGATGGTTGGTATGCTTATTACTTCCTGGAATGCCCCAGGTTCGAAATCTGGCACCTACAATGATTTTCATCAAACTTAAATTTGTTTTATCGAACTATTGCCATAACAGGTAATTGGGCCCAGCTTAAATTTGTTTTATCAAACTATTGCCATAGCAGGTAATTGGGCTCAGCGTAGCGGGCCGATCCATAAACTTGTTTAAGTAAATTAAATATCAAACGCTCAATAAATATTTCAAATGCCAAAATAAATGGCGTTTAACCTTAGAGCTTTTTATTAACCCCTAAAATCTTTAAGCTCCTACAATCAAACGAAACTTTTTATCGTATAGGATTTTTTTTCATAAAAGCTAAAAGCTCCAAAAAGCTCTCTGCTAACATAGCATATAAGCGTCTACTTTTGACTTTGACAAAATTGAGCATTTCGTCTCCGTGTTCTCCACTTTTTCCCCGTTTCATCTATGTATTTGATTTTCTGCATTTTTCATCCTTAAAAGCATTTTAAAGTCCCAATTTCATCCTTCACCCTCGCGAAGGTTAACTGAGTCCGTTAAAACTATTCAAGGGGACTATACACGTAATCTTTAACTAATTAAATTACAAAATCAATTCCTTCTTCCTCTCATTATGTCTGGCAGTTCAAAACCTTCAAATAATTAGTTTCCAACGATCGAGTAAGCCAATTATAATTTCAAATTTCCGATTCAGAAGCACTTCGTGAGAGTGAAAGAGAAATGGCCAATGCTACGAGAGGTAAAACTCCAATTATAATAACTAGAATATTAAGTTTTTGTATTTTATTTAGCTGTAAACGATGTTTCTAACATTATACTATATGATATGATCAATGATTTCTAATAGTGATCTCCATGCTTGTTGGGGACATTTTGAGTATAATTTGACTTTAGAGTTTAGACTGTATGCTATTCTTCTATGTGTTAACTTCCGATATCAAATAACGTTTTAGCGACTTCACATATCACCGAGACTGAAGAATCACACAATTGATTTGAAAAAAGAACAATTGTGTGCTGGTCATAGTAACTTTCCGCAGAGCTGTATGATAGTGGTTTCAAATTATATTCTGTTTGTTTCTTGTGATTCAGGTGTAGAAAGGGAAATAACAGCATTACAATTAGAGGTATGTAATGTGTTTTGACCTTCATGACATTGTATGCACATATTATAATAATGACATGGGAGTATAATTTGAGATGCATGTTTTTATAAATACCAGTATCTCATTCTTTCAAAAAGCATGCCCTAAAGTTTCATAAGTTAGCCCATGATGGTTCCGTATGCTGTTAATTTCATTCAAGCATTAGCTGCTCATTCTTCTGTAGCTGTTGGGATGAAAGGTGCTACTAAGGCAATGTCAGCAATGAATAAGGTAATACTTAGATAAAAATGAACGCCTTGAATTGAAATTGAACTTTTAACTAGAATATTTTTTGCATAGCGAGATGTTAACCACATAAGATATGATAATAAACGCATTGTTCATCTCTCACTATCATCTTTCGTTTTTAGATGAGATGATTCATTCCGGTTACGAGTGTGGCTTATAGACTTATAGTTCATTGATGACGGGTAGATTTTTAAACGGGAACATGGCTTAATTTGCAATAAAGTTTTTCTATTTAATGAGCAATGAAACTAACTCAATTTGTTACCTATATATGCGACCGTGGATCAATGTTTTTAAATAAAGTAAAACCTTAAAGCTTTTCGATTCTGTAAAAGATGAAACTTATTTGTTTAAATTGGTATTAAGTCGAAACATGAGAATTCTTATAGTAGCATTTTTGTAGCAGATTATTTTGACCTTGTATATTCGAAAATTTGGAATTATAATTGGCTTACTCAATCGTCGGAAACTAACTATTTGAAAGTTTTGAACTGCAAGACATAATGAGGGGAAGAAGGAATTGATTTTTAAAATTTAATTAGTTAAAGATTACGTGGATAGTCTTTGTGAATAGGTTTAACGGACTCAGTTAACCTTCGTTAAGGCGAATGATGAAATTGGGACTTTAAAATGCTTTTAAGGATGAAAAATGCAGAAAATAAAACACAGAGATGAAACGGACAAAAAGTGGAAAACGCATGGACGAAATGGACAATTTTGCCTTTGACTTTTTAAAGTCTTTCTTTGTCAACTTTGACTGTACATATTTTTATTTGTATTATATAATATTTGATAAAAATTATCTAAATGAAAACGCCATTGTAACTCTTCATTCATATAATTTTTATCAAATATTATATAACACAAATAAAGAGAGATATTTACCGTCAATGTTGATAAAGAAAGAACAATAAACATCTTATAGTGGGACGAATGAAGTATTAATTAGCTAGGTTACCATTTCCATTCTCTTAAAACTTTTGATCTCTAGACCATTGCTAAAGCAAATCTTCATGTTCAAAATCACTTGTTTGTTTTGCAAATTTACGTTTTTTGTTTTTTTTTTTTTTTTTTTTTTTTTTTTCTATTACAAAATCAAAAGTCGTGAAGTTATATACTCCGTATAACTTTTATGTACAGCAAAAATAAAACCTTTAGGTTATGCGAACATTAGGCTATATGAACAAACTTGACTTTATAAGTTATTTGTTAAAAATTAAGCTTGAACCGTTGAACGTTGGCTTCTAAGTTCTAAGTTCTAACCATGAAACTGCTTATTTCAAATTTAACTAACCTAAACGTTGATGTGAATTTGATAATACTAATTTGGAATTGTTGTGGCATATATAGATTTAAAAGCTGCACATATGTTTTATTTAGATCAACTCTTGAAACTAATAAAGTTTACGTAGTACGTAGTATTTATTTATAAATTGTATAAATATAAATAATACACGGAGTATCCAGTGGCGAAGCCAGGATTTCGGATCACTGGTGTCAAAAACATTTAACTGACAAAGTATGATTTAGTAAATATATAAAAACAAGTTATCGTATAACACAACTTTAGTCTTTACAAAAAAAAAAAAAAAAAAAAAAGTCTTGTGATTTTGTCTCTTTGATAAAGGTCACAGTGTAAAATATATTGATAATTACCTTAACAAAAATTAACAATTAACTATTTTAATGGAGATTCACGACTAATGTGGCGCTATGTGATTCTACTTCGCTGGAAAAGTTGAATGAAAGATATTACATAAACCTACACTAATTATTATATACTGTGTAATGTATTTATTTGATATGGGGTTGATCCGTACACCACCTTAAATTTGCCATACACCACCAAATAAATTATATACACATTTTGACCCTTCCTTTTACACCATCAAATTTGCCATACACCACCAAATGAAGGGTATAAATGTCCAAATAATTTATTTAGTGGTGTATGGCAAATTTGAGGTGGTGTACGAATCAACTCCCATTTGATATTATCTGTTGTTTTATTGTATAAGTCAAAAGTCAAATGTGTCTAATGCAATAGAGGCTTCTCCAAAACAACTGCTTGCTTAAATATCAATTGGGCTATATGTACTATTAAATATTTGGGCTATGTTTTTACTCCCAACCACTACCCAGAAGTTTTTTATTGGGGTCAAATGTTAATAATCCATATTTCTACAGTATTAAACTATATGATATTACAGGCACACAAATTTTTTTTAGTGGTGTCAGCTGACCCCACAATACAACATGTGGCTTCGCCACTGGGAGTATCTATATTTTATATTTTATGTATACGTAATAGAAAAAGATAAATACAGTAAATAAAATTTGTTACTAGTAGTAATAAGCTAGAAGATAGAAGTGATTGTTCACATCAATCAATTAGAAAATGAGAGAGAAAGCAATTGAATTATTACGTAGTATAACTTGTATACATGCCTAAATCTGCATATATCTAAAATAGACGGCTAAGCAAGTACTGACATGAGATCTTGGAAACAAGGTAGACCCCACCACCTAACCATAACCCTCATCATGACACAGGTGCCCAGATCCACCTCACCTCACCTCACCTCACCTCAACTCAACCCAACCAGCCCAGCCCATATATAACTAGCTACCTACATAATCCTACCACTTATACTCCTATCACTTATACTCTTAACAAACCCATACATCGATTACATACTAACTAGTAGTAGTACCCAACATCCACTATTTTATGCAACGCTTCCAATAGTATGCATCTTCATGGTTGATGCTGATGTCAGACACCCATCTCTTGGGGGTTCGAACCATACTGGCAGATAGTCCAATGATGGACTATAGAGATTCATCCTCACAAAGTTCCTCACAAGTGCCTCCTTACCCTGACCAAATTTCACCATGCTTATAATTTAGCATTCAAATTCAATGCAATATTAACCATTACAAACATATACAGTAGTAAGCAAAATTAGCAAATTACAAGTTTTCTTTTTAAAATAATTAATGCTAAAATTGCGGAATTATACAATAAATTTAATTTAGTAGATTTTTGATGAAATGTTTATTCCTTTATAAATAAGGACGACGTTCATTCAATTTGGTTAAATAAAACTTGATACTCTAACCCTCAATCAACTTGAAAGCATAGGTAACGATACTATACCCTCGTAACATATATGATATATGTCTCATTTCATTTACCAAAAACATGATCAGGTAAATCTAAAGTAAATATACCGGCTGCCATCCCGATATTAAGCATTAAAGGAAAAAACCTTGTACGTTTATTATACAACTCGACCATTAATCCATTGATATAAAATATTTATAAAGTACCTCATAACAGTTTCTAAAACTTAATTGCTGTATATAAAAACGGCTACATTTATTACTAGAAAAATAATGTACCCACTAAAAAGACAATGTTATATCTTCCTTAAATAAAACACAACGTAAGTAACGAATCAAAAATAGCACACGTTAATATATCGTTGTATACTATATCTCGAGACAAAAGTATTTTTTGAAAAAGTACCTGAATCTTGGCACGGGTGACATCAGCAGTCTTTTTGCTTAGAAACAACTTCCATGTTTTTCCTCTAACACACGTGTGAAACTTCCAAGCTGCTTCAGATGTGGTAAAGTTAACAAACGCATATCCTTTATTCATTCCAGTCCTACACATATTTATGGAGTAAATTATATTTTATTCAGTATAAACTTAAATAAAAACACCCCAAATAATTTTTTTACAACACAGCTTATATATATACGTACTCAAAATCAACTGGAAGATAAACAAAATCAAACGCCGATCGAACACTACCCTTTTTATCCTTTTCATTCTCATTCTTACAATGATCCTCCAAAAATTCAACCAGCAAATTCCTACTGTAAAAAATTAATCAAAAAATTAATATTATACGGACGGAGCAATAGATAAAATCAAAAGTTTATATAAATGTGACGGTAGAAATATATATACCGAGAGATGAATACTTACGTGTAATTATTTGGTATGTTTTTTATCATAACAGTAGTGGAATTATCAAACTTCTTCAACGGCAGGTCTTGTTTATAACCACAACCGTTGTGAAACAGCTTCCGACCGAAATTAGGTGTTTTCCGGCGATTATTCCGGTTCGTGGGGCCATTTGGCAACGAAGCACCTGAATAACTAACGAAATTTCTACATTTTGGAGTAGTCGGTTGTTGTAATGGTTGTTGGGAGTGATTAAAACAGCGGTGAAGATGGAATGTGGAAGGAAAATATGGGACCGCATCAGGGTTTAAACGACATTTTGCTTTGTTTTCCATTAATTGCTAGTTACAGTAGTATTTGTTTTCTTGTTTTGGTAATCAACAGAGAAAAAAAAAAAAAGAGAAAATGAGAGATTGGAAGGGATGATAGTGAGAAGAAGAGGGGGTGGTAATAATGATGAGGTTGCATTAATAAATGTGTATGTATTAATTTAAGATTGGATTGATTTGAAAAAGATTATTATGAGGCTGACGAATTTGTTACTTACAGACCATGCACTTTTCAACTTCTATCTATTTGATGATTAGTGATGTAGAGCCAAATTGTACTTAATTTATTTACTTTTTGTTCTCAAGTACGGAGACTCCGTAATTGTTACCGTATATCACATTAATCGTTTACAATTGGTTTCATATTTTCAGTTAATGACATTACATAAAGTTATAAGCACCACTCTGATGATCGAAGTAAAACATTAAATTGTCACGTTAAAATAAAAAATTAAATCGTATACCGGATTCGTTCACGGATCCCTACCCGGATCACTGCCCGAATAAATGTGTTTTCAGGTATCGTCGATCGGGTTCGGGTTCCGCCCGAACGTGTATGTTATGTGCAATAAAGAGGGTCGTTGAAATAAATGATCTACTTATGCCAAAAAAATCGTCATTAAAATAAAATAAAAAGGAAATTGATATTTGTACAATTGTACTACTCTCACATTTACTTCTTCCACTTAAATTTTCTAAATCTCTCTTAATGATAAGTTTATATAAACTTTTTGTTACCTACTCCGTATAATTTATCAAGAGATATTTTTAAAAGAAAAATATGAATTGATGGTGAAACAAGTAAATATGATAGTAGAATTATCACCTACTTTAAACTTATCAATAATATATTTTTTATTTATTTATACATATAAAATAAATATAATAAATAAGATATAAAACAAAAATATTACATTGAAACACATCACGTTTCTCAGATATGGGATATCTTATGATCCTTCGTTATGCATAAGAAAGTTTAGACCTTGTAGAACGTATACCACCTTTTCCGAGCGCTCCTATTGAAGAGGCGCTCATACCTTCATGTAGCAAAGTTTGATGGACGTCAGTGGTTGAAGGCATTGTTGTCTAATCAGAATCACTAAACCTAGCGTAATTACCCAGTGACATGTCAGTTATCTGACATGGGTGTCTAGGTACAACATAACGAGTCTAAGGTCAGCACCTACGCATGAACCAGCATTCTACACTACTAGTAAAGTAACTGATGAAGTCATAACATACATTTGCTTTAACCTTATATGAAATACAAAATTTATCTTTATCGCTTTATTTATTTATTTATTTATTTATTTATCTGTTTGCCTTAGAAAATAGAAAACCCAAAAACTATCTCAAACTACTCCTTAAAATAATTAGTCTACTAAGTTTGCTATCCCGAAGGTTCGATTCTGTTGTCTTTTAATACGAACGACCATACGTCATACATCCCTTCCTCACTCATAGGAAGGAGTAATTGTGACACCGTCATTTTTTTTAAATATTGCAGAAACATTATATTGTTTAAGCAAATTAATATTACAATATAGAATAAATAAAATCAAATTTATTAAAATGTGACGTTGGAAATTAATACACACAAGAGATTAATTAATACTTACGTGTAATTATTTTTTATGTTTTTGATCATAACAAAAGTGGGATTATCATCTTTATTTAATGGAATTGTTTGTTTATATCCACAACTTTTGTGGAGAAGCTCCTTTCTACTAGCATGATTAGGTGTTTTTCGTCGAGTATTCCGATTTCTTGGGCTGTTTGGCGACAAAGTACGTGAATAAGTAACGAAATTTCTAGATTTTTGAGTAGTCGGTTGTTGTAATGGTTGTCGGGAGTGATTAAAAAGGTGTTGAAAATGGAATGTGGAAAGGTAAAATGGAGGTGCGTGAGGGTTTAAACGACGTCGTTATTATTACTAGTTAGTTGTTTTTTAATTAGCTTGTTTTGGTAAATTAAGAGATGAGATGATGAGAGATATGGAGGAGATAATAGTGGGAAGGAGAAGAAGTGGTGAGGGTTTAATGATGACGTTGCATTAATTAATGTGTGCTTGTAATTTTTTTTTTTTTGTTGGCGAAAAAGACGAAAACTTATATAGATAATGAAGACATTTTCCAAAAGAAAACGTCTTCAACCAATAGTATTAGGATGAAACCGATGAGGCTCGAACCTAGAAAGCGGAAAAACAAACTAACTATCTATAACCGAGTCTCACCTAATGGACTGAAACCAAATAAAAAATACAATAAAACGACATGAACCAGATAAGAATATCAACAAACCTAAGCTCGAAAGATAAACATACGATTCAACAAAGTGAACGAGACATAAAAACCTTACCAATCTATGTACCCGCTTTTTTCAATTTACCGTCAATGATCTCCCGGCATATTCTTTTGCCCGGACGATTATGAATCTTGAATGTAAGGGCACTTGAGGATTCATTGTCAACCAAAGTGTCCGTCGAGGAAGGAAACAACCCTTGATCAGCAGACACCACGTGCGAAGAACTTCCAAACCGGGTAGAAACTTGAGCTTACAAAAACAAATTTGGAATCGCTTCTCTGTAATCCAAATCGTCACCATTATCTTTAAGAGTATAAGAACACGAAGCGGCTTTATTGTTATTCCTTCTTTTCGAACTCTTATGAACGGGTTCACGTTGTTTATTCGCTCTATTTTTAATAACCAAATCTTCTTCTTCCTTAGATTCAACCACGTTTGACATTATGTTCATAAGCTCTACAAAACCAATATATTTGTCATCCAAAACTGCATCACCGTTGCAATTTGTGGCCAAAACAGGGGGCGAGGGATGCCCATTACACTCCAAACCAATACACATAGAGTCGAAATCCATACAATTCGCCTCTTCATTTACAATAACATTAATGTTGGGCCTCAACCCATTAAGTGGACTGTCAAATTGTTGCAAAGAACCGAAGCAGATTCCATAACCAGAAACATTTTCATCATCCTTGTTAAGGAAAGACACCTTTTGTGTAATCAATGAAGGACTGATAACCGAAGGTGGTTCAGTCCCCAACTCAGTCGATTCAGTGGAGCCCTCTGAGATATTACCGGCAGGAGCAGCAGCAACGTTCTCAGCATCAACCAAATTTTTCAAATTAACCATTGACGAATCAAGTTGATGAGAGTAAACAGTGGCTGTAGGCTCTAGGTTTGTAGACTCCACAATATTATAGAAGTTTGCGTATCCAGTCAATGTCCCACTTGAAACCACAAAGCGGTTGGTTGACTCAAGCAAACGTTGATCAAAAGAACGAGTTAGGTTACGGTTGAGAATAGCAACATCCGAGACTTCGGAAACCCACACTTGACATCTCGAGCACTTTTTATCCCCTAAATCAACAACGACCACAACGTGAATATGTTTCACTCTAGACGATTTAACTAACGCGAAGAAAAACCTGACACTTCCTAAATTCGACGAAGACGATGCCACTTCGATGACATCGCCAAAAAGTTCGGTGACATCCAAAACACTTTCTTTTGAAGCAAATTTAACCGAAATAACTGTTAATTCGAGCCAAGCACACCGAAAAAAGGAATCGGCTAGATCGTCGAAGTGGGTAATCAAGGCAAACTCTTTTGAAGAAGAGTCAATGATGTTTTTGAAACTTTCTTTATTGCCACAAATACAAACGCATCCATAAGGACCGAACAAACTAACATGGGAAGCATGAGCTTTGTGAGCAATCAAAAAAGCAGAAATTTTGGTATCAAAAATCAGAAATCTGTCAACTAACAAGACAAAATATGCAAGGTTATAAGCAAACAACGGGTTAGGGTTTATGTTAGTCCCAAATCTAGCTTAGGTTGATCGGTTTTGGTAGTGTAAGTGGGTTTAGTTATTAAGAACAAGTAGTATGATGATAAGGTTGAGAGAGAGAGAGAGAGAGTTGCAAGTAGTGAAATGTGTGAATAACTCAACTACTTACAATGTGAGTGGGGAGGTTGCTTTTATACTAGCAACCTCCCTTTAGTTACAAGGGTGGTAAATACATTTACCATGATTAAACTCACTAATATAATAATAAGTAAACTACCTATTACATTAGTAACACTAAAATCACATGCCACATATAATAAACAATGTTCATTGTCTACAATCTCCCCCTTGGCATGGGGTTTTCAAAACAATGTTAATTTTCAATAATTTTCCCTTTGTCAACAGTCTTCCCCTTGATTATCAACAATTCGTCCTTGGCTTGGGGTTTTCAAAAGGTGTAACCCTCCCTTGATCATTCTCTTGCAATTTCTTGTGCAGTCTTCTTCTGGGCATTGATTTCGGTTTGAAGCAATGAAGCTTTTGATGCTATCAGCTTTGAACATGGATTTTTACACATAGGATGAACTGATATGGGAGTGTTATGATTGATTTGTTTTGTTATCTTCTTTAGCCTGGGAGAAGAGGTCTTGATCTTTGACTTTCGACTATCTTTATGTAAACCTGAGAAGGTCTTGAAAGTAGGTTGATATGATCTTGAGTAAACCTCTTTTGCTCCCTCTTAAATGTTGAGTCATCTTTTTCGTGACCGTGATGGTTGTTTTTGACTCGTGTGTCATTCTCTCCGCATGATGAATATGGTGTACCGTGTTCAACATGTGTAGCACGAATACGGCATCCCATGTTGATCACAAAATAGCAGAGAGAGAATATATGTTTATCGTTAGCAGGGAACGTGTACCTGCTAATAGAAAATAAAGAGGTGAAGGTAAAAGTTTTATCCTTAGGGAAAACAGGATCTTCAGAAACTGTTTTTGGTTTTGTAAAAATCAAGCTAGTTGTTATACTAGACAGGTTTAAATCAGGCATGCTAGTTGTTACACCAGACAAGCTAGTTGGTAGGTCCATGTTTAACCTCGGTGGATGTTTGGTCACCGAAGTTCCAGTTGGCGTTAGCAAGCTATCCACCTCCATGATTAAAGTATCATGAGACTTTTATGCGACTATGCCGCTCTTGGTTATACCAAGTCTTCCAACTATACCTAACACCGCATTGGTGTCAGTAGAAATCAATGTCATGTAGGAAGATGTTACATTGCGTCCTGAAGTCATTGATATGTAATGAGGTGAAACATCTCTTTTAGTTGTTGCACTCTCTAATGAGTGTGTATTATCAGGCTTAAAGACTGACTGATCATTAAGGTGATCATCCTTCCAGAGGTCTGATAAATCTACCAAGGTAAGCCTAAGCATTGTCATATTGCCTCTCCGTTGAACTAGACAGATCTCCCTCATAAAGATAAGTTTGACCTATGGACCGTGTTTGACGCTATTTGACGTTGAAGTTCCACCTTATAAATGCAATAAGGCATTGATAGAGGATTTTCAGCCGATAAGTAGGGTTCCTATTCAAGGTTTTTCGAAACCCCTTCGGCAGTTCGAGACTCCAAACACTTAATTTGCATCAAGTTGTTGGGTCATTCCACATTTGAGGCAGTCATCTAAACACATCCCCCCGAGATAGTCACTAGGACACATCCTCCGTCATTTGATGACTATTTTGTTTGAGGCAGTCATCTAGACACATCCTCCTGAGGCAGTCACTAGGACACATCCTCCATCATTACTGACATTTGAATATTTAAACTCCCCCTTGATAGTTGCACGCTTTGGGTGAGTTTGATATGAAAGGCCGGGTTTTATAGTGTTATGTGTGCAAAATCCATTTCGATGTTTAACACCACTTTAAAGTGTGTTTGACACCACTTTGAGATGCGGGTTCTACACAGAAGTATGTAGAAGCCATTCTGGATGGAACTCATTTTGGTTTTAATCCTTTTATCCTCCTCCTCAGTATATGACGTTTCATATTTTGATAAAACCTTTATATTCTTGGTCTTTTTCTCCCCTTCAAAATATGATTTATCTGGGATTAAAACATATTCTGACAATTAAGTGCACAGAGAATATAAGTTTTGATGAGAAAGATTGGAAGACAGTTGAGACGCGGTCCATTTAAGGTTTTGGAGAAAACCTTCTTTGCGGTGCGGTTCCCATACAGATCTATTATGGGAACCATCATGATCTATATGGGAACCAACATTCTCTCCTTCTCCCCTTAAATTTTTTTTTTGACGTATCAGATTTTGATAAATGTCATTTCCCACCTTTGTTCATTGCTCCCCCTAGGCACATGGATTGCTCCCCCTAGACACATGCAGTTGTCAAGTTCATTCAGGAGAAGAAACTCAGATGAGTCTTTTTCAATGGATGGTGATTCACCTACAACTACAGAAGTAGAAGTACCAATGGTTATGGATTTGGGTGAAATTGGCTTTGGAGTAATCGTGGGATTGTGCGAGGTTGAAGGTAAGATAGGTTTAAACAACACATCAGGTCATCAGAGATTGCGAGTGGGACATGCCTGAGAGGACATTCAGGTGTTAAAGAGTTAAGTTCGGGTCTTGAACCATTGTGTCCAAGAACCATTTTAATGACAAATTATTTTTTGAAAGTCAAATTTGAATACCATTTATAGGCATTGTTGATCTGACTTATGGACATTGAATTTCACTTGGGTTTGATACACGACGTATCCTTAGAAGGTTGAATTTGTGGAATCAAGGATGATTGAAAATCTTTTGGCATAGCCATAGAAACGAATCTCGGCTTAAGTTTAAGTAACTCAGATGAAGAGTACTAGTTGGTTTTTAAGAAGAAGTGGATCTTGGTGTTGAACATGGTTTGGTTGTCCACTTCTTATTTGACACTTGTTTAACAAGATTATTCTCTGAGTGTTTAGAAACAAGGTCAATTTTGGTACGCGGGGTATTTCTCGGACCTATGAATGACTTTATGGGTTTGTGTGGAAGCCAACCATATTGATCGTGAAACCCTGTAATCTCCCCATTTTTCCAATAAGTTGTTTCCAGAAACGGACGGTTGATCTTGGTCTAGTAACTGGAGTAAATCCTTTTGTTTGGGAACTTGGATGGTACGGGTAGGGCAACATTAGGTTCGTTTGGTTTCGAGGATGTTTTACTCGGAGTCACAGTTGACTTTGGAGAACCTCGATCTTTTGGTTTGGGGTTAGAGGACCTTTTGGGTGAGGTATCCAGGTGAACTTTTGGTTTCATGGGGGATTTCCTTGGTACCTATGTACACTTAGGAGGACCATTGTCTTTTAGTTTTGGAGCCTCCAAGGTCTTTGGTGTTTTACGTAAAACAGTCTTCGAGTACATTGAGGATTGGTACACTTTGGGTTTGGGATTGGTCTTGGCAAAAGTCACATATTTTTTCATAGTCTTGGGAGTAGACATTGAAGCATTGGACAAATCAGACTTAGTAACTTGGGAACCAACTGACACATTTGATTTTGGAGTGTCAGTAGAGGTTAGTAAGATCTCAGTAACAGGACAAATCTTGTAAGAACCAGGTTTTGAATCAAAAATGAATTTCCTACCAATGATGGATCTTTTGGGTTCAGAATATATGGTCTTGGTCACGAAGTCCATACTTTCTAGGGAATCACATTGATCATGCAAGGTCTCATTCTCTTTCTTAAGTAGATTCACATGAGCTTTTAACTCATGAATTTCTAAGACAAGGTCATCAATAGAAACTACAATCGAGTCTTTAAAATCATAAATGGGTTCTACTTTGGGAATTACAGGCATTTTTTCAATTGTTGCTAGAGTTTTCTTGTAGGTCTCACATTTATCCTGCAGATCTATGTTTTCTCGTTCTAGCTTGTCAACAAATTGAGTAAGGTCAGTCTCAACATCCTGAGCTCCTAAAGAGATATGTTCTTTCTCGAGTTGTGGTTCTACCTTAACTTCTGGAATCTTTGGTTGAGATACCAAGAAGTGATCTAGAGATTTGGAGCTAGATGATTCTAACCGACGTTCAACAATGTCAAACTTGGTCAAAAGAGAATCACTAAAGGTTTTGAGTTCTTGTGCTAGACCTTCATAATTGATGGAGTCATTCGCGGATCTTGGTTTGGAGTCCCGTGATTCCGTGTTCTTTGAAATCAATTCACAAAAGTTAACAACTTGATTTGTAATTTGATTTTCAAGTTTATGAGCATTGGAGACCAGTTTGTTGTTTTGGGATTCAATGACAGAGATTTGGTGTTGTAAAGCCTTAATGATCATTTGAAATTTGAGTTCGTTGTCAAAATATTTGATTTTATTTTCATCAAGTTCGTCCTCCAGACTGATGATGTATCTTTCTAAAACCAAGGTTGGTAAATAGATTATACGTTTTTAGGACTATTTTGAGCATTCAAACTTTCAAAATCATTGAATAAACCGAGAGAGGTGTTATAATATGAACCATCTTTTCTCATGTAAGTTGCATTCATTTTGTCATAAATTAACGACACCTCACGTTTCATTTTTGTTAATCGATTGGCTTTTCTCTCCTAATCTCACTTTCATTGGCAAAAGTGAGTCTTTCTGGCAAACCTATCTTAATGTATTTACCATCATATAGACTAGGTTCGGATTTGGAGATCTTGGACTGTATTTGAGGATTTTCAAACCCTAACCCCTGGTGTTTTCGGTAGGATTTTTTGGTCGATTCATGAACAGAGCTTGTTTAGAAATGTGGCCATCCAAGACTACTTTTGGCTTGGTCAGTTTTGTAAATTTTTTTTTCAAATAAACTTAGTTGGGTTTTTAAGTCTAAGTTTTCTGTAACTAACTTAGAGCATTCAGAAGTCTTCTTGGCCAGGTCACTCAAAGGCTTTCTAGTTTTCTGTTCTACAGTTTCTAGGAAAAGTATCTTAGAATCATTAAGCTCCTTAAGTTCTTTTTCAGCGTTGTTAACTTTTTCCGTGAGAACTGCATTCCTCAGTTTAAAATCTGTCCTTTCTATCTGTAGGGTTTCACACTACTTTCTAGCTCTCTTAGTTCAGTTACTTTGTCAGCTAGATCTTATTTTATTTTCAAATAAGTATGATTTGACACTTTTATTTCCAGTTCAGATTTTAACTTAGAGTTCTTATTTTTTAGTTCGCTAATTTGACAAGCAAATGATCTAAGGTCTCAATTCATCTTGGCAAAGTTGTCTACATACATATCAGGTAGTATAGGAAACACACATTCATCATTAAAAGGCACATATTCAGATTTAATGGGCAGCTTCATTTGGACAGGTGGGTGTGGGGTATGACTCGCATAACTACATGCAATTGTATCATTTTGATCAAGAGGTGTTTCAGGACGAGTTCGCAATACATCAGATATAAACACACAATTATTATGCATAGAGTTGTAATATTCTTGAGTAATATCGATGTATAATTGTACCTTTTCCTCAACATCAGAGGACACATGATCATCACGATTTGCCATGTTGAATGGACGAGTGTTCAACAAGGGGCTTAGGACAGATAAGGTTTACGAGTAAACCACGAAACGACAAATAAACTTAAGAAATATCACTTTTCTCCCCCTCAAAATATGATTCACGTGAATCAAATTTTGAAAATGAGGTTTCGTTGGTTTTCGTTAACTTTCCGTTAAGTGTCTGTTAAGTGAACATTTTGGATTTCCCTCCAAAATTTTTCAACAAAAATTAATGTCGTAAACTTTTGGGATATGAACTAATATGTGGCCGGGGGGCTGTGAACATTTTTTGACTTTTTCAAGAATTTTTCCGCAAATTTCGTTCAAAATCGTGCGTTTTCGGGTGGTTGTTGAGGCCGGAAAATTTTCTGTCGTGAAAATTTAAATCTCGCGTAAAAATGATCATTTGAGTCCAAGAAAAAATTTAAATTTTACATGAGTTTTCCCACCTTTTTACTTTTTTTTTTTCAGGCATGTGGTTCTTGAGCAGGGTTTCGAGCAAGGTTTTTGGTCAAGTTTTCGAGCACAAGGTTCAAAGTTTTCTAGCACTATGTTTTCGAGAAGTGTTCTCAAGAAAGTTTTCGAGCAGATGTTTTTGACCAAGTTTTCGAGCAGTAAGTTTTCGAGCGCTGTTCTGTCAGCTTTTTGTCCTTTTGTCCCTTGTCATTTTTATGACACAACAAAGCTCAAAGATGCTTTTCGGTGGGTATTATCCACAGAACAAGGGTCTTTCGGTGGGTATTATCTAAAGGACAAAACTTTGGAGCCAAAATTATAAGGTTTTTGTGATGCCCTGTACAAAATCAACGTGTACGGATCATCAACAATAGGATCATTACATGGTTACAACACTATATGCTGTTTTAAAATAAGTTTTGCTTTCATGAAAAGGTAACGTTTTTACCAACGTCAAATGTTTTACAAAAGATGAAGTCTTTACCAATGTAGCGACCCCGACAAATCGTCAAATGACGGCGTCATCTACGTATGGTCCCATTACATGGTCGTAAGTCTTTATAACGAAGTTTGACCGAAAAATATGTCGCATTCATTTCATAAATAAGGATGTTTCAAAGTTTACAAAAGTAGTTTCCATAACAAGTACATAACAATGTTTAAAGTTTGTATGAAACACGTGCGACACAATTAAAAGTAGTCAAAAAGACGCTCCACGTATGCAAGTATACTCGACATCCAATGCAAGTATCAAAAAGTATGAGCGGAAGCATGTATCACCTAAGTTCAAGGACCTGAGAAAAACATAGAGAATCTGTCAACGAAAACGTTGGTGAAATCATAGGTTTAAATAAGTAAGTGAGTAATAGTAAGTTGAACCACAAGATTTGCAACATCGATAAAGTCATAGTACATTCTAAAAGTTAATATTCACGAGCACTCAATTATCAAAGCTTAACATTCCGTCCGTTGAACCCCGTAATAATAGTGTTAGAACATACACTATTTCCCGAAAATATATTTCACCCGTAGACGGTAGCGAACAGTCCGAAGTGAGGGTTTGTCAAACCCATATGGCCATATAACATAAGTTCTCGCTTACACCATCTGATGTAACTAATGATAATCGAATTGAGGATTTGTGTTCAAACTCGTATGTAGAATGTTTGTTTTCCCTGTACTTGTGTTCACGTAGTTTAAAAGAACGTTTATGTTTTCTCATCCCAAAAGTAAGTTCAAAAAGAGTAAAAGTGGGACTATGATCTCACCTTGTATGCACGAATAAAAAAGTACTTCGACAAGTAACGTGTGCAAAGAACAATGCTAGTCTTGACCTAAACAAATAGGTTGTATCAATAACGATAGTCACGAAGGGTCAAAGATGTTCAATTAGTCCTATGGCTCAATATGACTCGATTAATATAGCATGTGAATCAAATCATCAAGTTTTATGCAAGACACAAGTATAAAAGCATGTTAGAAAGATTGCATAATTAATTGGTTAAGTTTGACAAAAAGTTAAACTTGGTCGGTCAAAGTCAACGAAAAAGTCAACATGTTCGGGTCGGGTCCCGAACAAATTTTCTATGCTAATTATTCATATATAAGCATGTTAGAACAAATTGCATGTGAATTGGAGGTCTAGAACGTGCCAAACATTTTTCACATTTGGGACAAGGAGGTCAGAACCTGGCCCCCTTATATGTCGCGCCGCGACAGGAAGGGGCCGCGCCGCGGCAAAGGCCGGGTGCTGGTGCCTGGCCAGTCCCAAATGTTCAAGTCTCAATCCAAAACCTTTTTGTGCATAAAACACAAACCGCTAACACTTAGGACTCGCACCTTATATCGTTGGAAAGCTCTTCTGACGTAGAATGCAACTAAACACAATTCATCAATCAAAAACCTCATTTGTAACAACCGAGTTTTCAAACCAAGTGATCATTCAATGCACACATTAATGCTTCAAACTCACCAATGCACATTTAATGATTCGGGCATTCAATGCATACATATGACATGCCATTTTGTAGGTAATTGAGCATACAACACAACCTAACACTTACAATTAGCATTTCGTGTCATTTAAAGCATCAAAAGTCCATTTCTGGTTCATGAAACCCTAACTCAAATTCACCAAATTTCATAATCAAGTTTAGAAGGTTTCTTTAACCAAACCATACATCATAACGAAGCTAGTAACACTAGGAATAAGATTAAAACATGAACTCTTAGCATCAAACAACATATGAACACTCAAAATTCAAGATTAAGCATGTGAACTTTCAATATGAACTAGTTACATCAAAATAGCAAGAACAAGCATACAAAACACATAATCATACTAGACTTGAGCCATAGACACTAATTAACAACTTTATAACTCAAAAATCTCAAGAACACATAAAATTAGTGATTTTAGAAAGTTACCCAAAATTGATGAAATCGGTATGGAATCGAAGAGGAGATCACGAGGAGTTCAAATATGTAATTTGTTTTGATTGAATCCTTCTTGAACGAATTTGGATGATGATTTCCTTTTGATGAAATTAGAGGAAAATGTGGAAGTATTTTAGAAAAAGAGAAATGAATGGATAATGGTGAGGAGGTGGTTGACTTAGTCAAAAGCTAGTCACCACTTTGGTGTTTTGGCGAAACTAGTCCCTCGAGTTCGGTTGCGGGTGCGTTAAATTACCTAAACATGATAATTTAAAACGCGTATTAACGAGATGTGTTATAAACATATAACGGAACTTAAATAGTTAAACGGAAAATTGACGGAAAAAGGCGGGATGTTACATTACCTACACCTTAAAAGAAATTTCGTCCCGAAATTTAGGTAGGCGTAGTGGTCGTTGTTTCTTCCTCGGAATCTGACGTTTCCGGAACCGGGAATAGATGAGGGTGTTTCTTTCGCATTTGATCTTCTCTTTCCCAAGTAAACTCGGGTCCCCTTTTGGCGTTCCAACGGACCTTAACAATCGGGATCCGGCTTTGTTTTAATTCCTTCTCGACGTAGTCCACAATTTCAACCGGTTCCTCCACAAAATGGAGTTTGTCATTAATAGTAAGTTCCTCGAGAGGGACGACGATATCGGGCTCGGCAAGACATTTCTTCAAGTTAGATACATGAAATGTAGGGTGGACGGAGCTTAGTTGAGGCGGAAGATCCAAACGATACGCAACGGTTCCAACACGCTCTAAGATTTCGAAAGGACCAACGTACCGCGGATTTAGTTTCCCACGTTTCCCAAAACGGATGACACCTTTCCAAGGTGCGACTTTTAACATGACGCGGTCACCGACTTGAAATTCGAGGTCTTTGCGTCTTTTGTCGGTATAGCATTTTTGGCGACTCCGGGCCGTCCGAAGCCTATCTCGGATTTGAAGAATCTTCTCGGTGGTTTCGTGAATGAGTTCGGGCCCGAAAATTTGCACGTCACCCACTTCGGCCCAACAAAGAGGAGAGCGACATTTTCGACCATATAACGCTTCAAAAGGTGCGGCCTTAATACTCGCGTGATAACTATTGTTGTAAGAGAATTCGGCGAGAGGTAAGTGATTGTCCCAAGCTTTTCCAAAATCAACAACGCAGGCTCGTAACATATCCTCTAAGGTTTGTATTGTACGTTCACTTTGCCCATCGATTTGGGGATGATATGCGGTGCTCATGTCCAAACGCGTTCCCAACGCTTCTTGTAACGTACGCCAAAATCTAGAAACGAAACCACCATCTCGGTCGGAGATAATCGATAACGGTACTCCGTGTCGGGCTACAATCTCTTTAATGTAACGTCGTGCAAGTTTCTCCATTTTGTCGGTTTCTTTCATGGCGAGAAAGTGCGCGGATTTGGTGAGACGGTCAACAATGACCCAAATTGTATCATAACCGCCCGACGTTTTCGGTAGTTTGGTGATAAAATCCATCGTGATCCTTTCCCACTTCCATTGCGGGATCTCGGGTTGTTGAAGTAACCCGGACGGTCTTTGGTGTTCGGCTTTGACTTTAGCACAAGTCAAACATTTGGCGACGTATCTAGCAACCTCCTTTTTGATGTTCGGCCACCAATATTGTTCTTTAAGGTCATGGTACATCTTATTGGCGCCGGGATGAATCGAGTATCGCGATTTGTGGGCTTCGTCTAGGATGAGGTTTCGTAGATCGCCATATCTAGGCACCCAAATTTTTCCGGCGTAATATCGAAGTCCGGTCTCCTTAACTTCGAATCGGGAGACGAGAATGTTTAAAAGTTCGCGTACGATGTTGTTGTCCTTAAGAGCTTCATCTTGGGCTACCCGAATTTGGCTATTAAGGTTGGAGTGGATGGTGATATTCAAAGCTCGGACACGAAGAGGCACCGCTCTTTCCTTTCGACTTAAGGCATCGGCCACTACATTTGCCTTCCCGGGGTGGTAACGAAGCTCGCAATTATAATCGTTCAAGGTCTCAATCCACCTTCGTTGTCTCATGTTTAGTTGCTTTTGATCGAAGATATGTTGGAGACTTTTGTGATCGGTAAAGATGGTACTTTTGGTACCAAGAAGATGATGTCTCCATAACTTAAGTGCAAAGATGACGGCACCGAGTTCAAGATCATGTGTCGTGTAGTTTCGTTCGTGGACTTTGAGTTGTCGAGAGGCATAAGCAATGACTTTCTTTCGTTGCATTAATACGCATCCATAACCGTTTTTCGAGGCATCACAATATACAACAAAATCATCATTGCCTTCGGGAAGTGACAAGATAGGAGCGGTGGTTAGCTTAGTTTTCAAGATTTGAAAAGCGGTTTCTTGTTCGGATGACCAAATGAACTTTCGTTCCTTGTGAGTTAACGCGGTTAGAGGGCGAGCGATTAAGGAGAAATCCTTGATGAATTTACGATAGTATCCGGCGAGACCTAAGAATTGACGAATTTGAGTAGGAGTAGTAGGAGTCTCCCATTTACTAATGGCTTTGATTTTTGCGGGATCGACTTTAATGCCTTGATCACTTACAACGTGACCGAGGAATTGAACTTCCTTCAACCAAAATTCACACTTGGAGAACTTGGCATAGAGTTGTTCTTTTCTCAAGAGTTCAAGCACGAGTCGGAGATGTTCTTTGTGTTCCTCTTCGTTTTTAGAATAGATCAAAATATCATCGATGAACACGATAACGAATTTGTCGAGGTAAGGTTTGCACACGCGGTTCATGAGATCCATGAACACCGCCGGTGCGTTAGTGAGACCGAAAGGCATGACAAGGAACTCATAACTACCATAACGAGTCCGGAAGGCGGTTTTGGAGACATCTTCCCCTTTAACCCTTAGTTGATGATAACCCGAACGGAGATCGATTTTTGAGTATACATGAGAACCTTGTAGTTGATCAAAGAGGTCATCAATGCGAGGAAGAGGATATCGGTTCTTAACCGTCAATTTGTTTAGTTCACGATAATCAATGCACATTCGTAGGGATCCGTCTTTCTTCTTGACGAACAAAATCGGAGCGCCCCATGGTGAATGGCTAGGTTGAATGAAACCACGATCAAGTAGCTCTTAGATTTGACTTTGCAATTCTTGTAATTCGGATGGAGCGAGTCTATACGGTGCACGCGCTACGGGTGCGGCTCCTGGAATAAGATCGATTTGAAATTCAACCGGTCGATGAGGTGGAAGACCCGGTAATTCGTCGGGAAATACATCGGAAAAGTCACTAACAATTGGCACATCTTCGATGCGCTTTTCGTCGGCCTCGACTTTCTTAACGTGAGCAAGAATCGCGAAACAACCCTTGCGAAGTAGCTTTCGAACTTTAAGGCACGAAACGAGATTGAGTCCGGTGCAATTTTTGTCGCCATAGACAATCAATGGTTCACCATTCTCGATAGGAATTCGGATTGCGTGAAGATCGCAAAGAATGTGAGATTTATTTTTGACCATCCAATTCATACCGATTATTACATCAAAACTCCCTAATTCCATGGGTATCAAGTCAATTTCAAATTCCTTACCCAAAATGTTCAAAGTACACCCCCGGTAATATGTGTCGGCACTTAAGAGTTTTCCGTCAGCCACTTCGATGGAATAAGTAGTATCTAAAGGGTGTGGTGGAGTGCAAAGGGTAGGAGCCAAAGTCTTAGACACAAAACATTTATCGGCACCCGAATCGAATAAGCAAGTAACATAAGAGTTGTTGAGAAGAAACGTACCCGTGACTAGTTCATTGTCATCTCGGGCTTCCTCGGTGTTGATGTTAAAGGCTCGGCCTCGGTTGTTGGGTTTGGCTTTCTTTTTCGGGCATTCGTTCTTATAATGGCCCGTTTGGCCACATTCGTAACAAGTGACCGTTTTTGGAGGATTGGGCCCCTTCCGAGCAACGGGGGCGGCGCTTGTGCAATTATTGGCCCTATGACCAACACCTTGGCAACGGTGACAAACTAGCTTGTTACATTCGCCGTGATGATGCTTGTGGCATTTGTTGCAAAAAGGTAAGTTTCCGACATAACCCTTCTTGCCGTCGTTGTTGAAAGGCTTTTTGGTGAAGGTGTTGTTGTTGTAGTTGGTTGATGGAGTGGCTTCCCATTTCCTTTTGTTGCCACCCGACTTGTCCTCGGCCTTAGGAGCCGGCACTACGATTTCGTCAACCGTTTCGATTAATTGGCGGCCATGTTCATAGCGGCTTGATGAGTAGCGGGTTTGGATGACATCACCCCTTGTTTGATGCTTTTTGGAAGACCGAGCATGTAGAGCTCAATCCTTTGAGATTCGGGGTTAACAAGATTAGGACACATCAAGGATAGTTCGGCGAAGCGTTGATTATAAGCTTTAAGATCGTTTCCGACCGCTTTCAAAGCTCTTAGTTCTTCCTCAAGCTTTCGGGTTTCTTCGCGCGGAAAATATTCAACAATCATCTTTTCCCTTAGATCGGCCCAAGAGAGGGCATGAGCTTCATCGGTACCCACCGATTGAACATAGGTGTTCCACCATGTTAGAGCAATTCCGGAGAAAGTGTGGGTGGAGTATTTGACCTTGTCTTGATCCCGACAACCGCTTATGCTAAAGACGGCCTCGGTTTGTTCAAACCAACGAGTAAGCACAACCGGTCCCCCGGTTCCATCATAAGTGTGAGGTTTGCACCCCATGAAAGCTTTGTAGGAGCACCCTTCGCTAGAGTTACCGGCTCCTTGGTTGTTGTTGTTGTTATTATTATTGTTGTTGTTGGACGAGTGACCGGCCATGGCCGCATCCACGGCGGTGGCTATCATGCGTTGCAAAGCTTGTTCGGGAGTTTCATTGCGTCGTACACAGCGAGGAGGCATTGTTCCTTCAAAACAAAAGAATACCGTTGGTTAGTATTCTAAATAATACTAACCGTGATATGGAATAAAGATAAAGAGAAAATTATCCTTGACTCGCCTTAAATTCTTTATGTGATAATGTCGGTATGTTCATATGAGTCACCGTAATATAATTTCCGGGAATTATATTACCCTAATTCATATGTGCATTCGACATTACATCATATAGTCAAGGTGGCGTGTCAATTAAATTATACAACGCAAGATTTTAGATAGAATAAGAGTAGATATGAGTAAGAGAGCTCGAGTATAAATGCACATGTAGTCAAGTAATTCCTATGTCAAGTCTATATGCCGGTTGTAGTCTAGACCCACCAATGTACCCTATGACTCGGGGTTGACACCAATGAACTCTAAATCCCTACAACCAAGGCTCTAATACCACTTGTAGCGACCCCGAAAAATCGTCAAATGACGGCGACATCTACGTATGGTCCCATTACATGGTCGTAAGTCTTTATAACGAAGTTTGACCGAAAAATATGTCGCATTCATTTCATAAATAAGGATGTTTCAAAGTTTACAAAAGTAGTTTCCATAACAAGTACATAACAATGTTTAAAGTTTGTATGAAACACGTGCGACACAATTAAAAGTAGTCAAAAAGACGCTCCACGTATGCAAGTATACTCGACATCCAATGCAAGTATCAAAAAGTATGAGCGGAAGCATGTATCACCTAAGTTCAAGGACCTGAGAAAAACATAGAGAATCTGTCAACGAAAACGTTGTTGAAATCATAGGTTTAAATAAGTAAGTGAGTAATAGTAAGTTGAACCACAAGATTTGCAACATCGATAAAGTCATAGTACATTCTAAAAGTTAATATTCACGAGCACTCAATTATCAAAGCTTAACATTCCATCCGTTGAACCCCGTAATAATAGTGTTAGAACATACACTGTTTCCCGAAAATATATTTCACCCGTAGACGGTAGCGAACCGTCCGAAGTGAGGGTTTGTCAAACCCATATGGCCATATAACATAAGTTCTCGCTTACACCATCTGATGTAACTAATGATAATCGAATTGAGGATTTGTGTTCAAACTCGTATGTAGAATGTTTGTTTTCCCTGTACTTGTGTTCACGTAGTTTAAAAGAACGTTTATGTTTTCTCATCCCAAAAGTAAGTTCAAAAAGAGTAAAAGTGGGACTATGATCTCACCTTGTATGCACGAATCAAAAAGTACTTCGACAAGTAACGTGTGCAAAGAACAATGCTATTCTTGACCTAAACAAATAGGTTGTATCAATAACGATAGTCACGAAGGGTCAAAGATGTTCAATTAGTCCTATGGCTCAATACGACTCGATTAATATAGCATGTGAATCAAATCATCAAGTTTTATGCAAGACACAAGTATAAAAGTATGTTAGAAAGATTGCATAATTAATTGGTTAAGTTTGACAAAAAGTCAAACTTGGTCGGTCAAAGTCAACGAAAAAGTCAACATGTTCGGGTCGGGTCCCGAACAAATTTTCTATGCTAATTATTCATATATAAGCATGTTAGAACAAATTGCATGTGAATTGGAGGTCTAGAACGTGCCAAACATTTTTCACATTTGGGACAAGGAGGTCAGAACCTGGCCCTCTTATATGTCGCGCCGCGACAGGAAGGGGCCGCGCCGCGGCAAAGGCCGGGTGCTGGTGCCTGGCCAGTCCCAAATGTTCAAGTCTCAATCCAAAACCTTTTTGTGCATAAAACACAAACCGCTAACACTTAGGACTCGCACCTTATATCGTTGGAAAGCTCTTCTGACGTAGAATGCAACTAAACACAATTCATCAATCAAAAACCTCATCTGTAATAACCGAGTTTTCAAACCAAGTGATCATTCAATGCACACATTAATGCTTCAAACTCACCAATGCACATTTAATGATTCGGGCATTCAATGCATACATATGACATGCCATTTTGTAGGTAATTGAGCATACAACACAACCTAACACTTACAATTAGCATTTCGTGTCATTTAAAGCATCAAAAGTCCATTTCTGGTTCATGAAACCCTAACTCAAATTCACCAAATTTCATAATCAAGTTTAGAAGGTTTCTTTAACCAAACCATACATCATAACGAAGCTAGTAACACTAGGAATAAGATTAAAACATGAACTCTTAGCATCAAACAACATATGAACACTCAAAATTCAAGATTAAGCATGTGAACTTTCAATATGAACTAGTTACATCAAAATAGCAAGAACAAGCATACAAAACACATAATCATACTAGACTTGAGCCATAGACACTAATTAACAACTTTATAACTCAAAAATCTCAAGAACACATAAAATTAGTGATTTTAGAAAGTTACCCAAAATTGATGAAATCGGTATGGAATCGAAGAGGAGATCACGAGGAGTTCAAATATGTAATTTGTTTTGATTGAATCCTTCTTGAACGAATTTGGATGATGATTTCCTTTTGATGAAATTAGAGAAAAATATGGAAGTATTTTAGAAAAAGAGAAATGAATGGATAATGGTGAGGAGGTGGTTGACTTAGTCAAAAGCTAGTCACCACTTTGGTGTTTTGGCGAAACTAGTCCCTCGAGTTCGGTTGCGGGTGCGTTAAATTACCTAAACATGATAATTTAAAATGCGTATTAACGAGATGTGTTATAAACATATAACGGAACTTAAATAGTTAAACGAAAAATTGACGGAAAAAGGCGGGATGTTACAACCAACGTCAAATGTTTTACAAAAGATGACGTCTTTACCAACGTCAAATGTTTTACAAAGATAACGTGCTTCTACGAATAGAAAGCATTAACATAAGTACGTGACACAAAGGTCATTACAAAACCATTGTTCAAAATGTAACATAAGTTGTGAATGCAAAGTAAAAGTTCCATGATTGAGACATTTCTAAACAATGCAGCGGAAGTCTAACACAGCGAGTCTATAACAGCAAGTCTATAACACCAAGACTATAACAGCAAGTCTAACAGCGGAAGCAACAACGTCTAAGCACCTGAGAAATACATGCTTTAAAATGTCAACACGAATGTTGGTGAGCTATAGTTTGTTTGTAATCAGCAATGTAATGTAGACCACGAGATTTTGTATTCAAAACAGTATGAAAAGTATATGCTTATCTGTGGGCACCTGATAACTAACTTAACAAAGTATTATAAATATCACCCCCTAAAAGTACACTTGGCGAGTGCGTATGTTCTTGAAGTATTAAACACCCATTAAATGCTAGCGCGACTAGCCCGAGTGGGGATGTCAAACCCTATGGTTCCATATCTAAGATTCGCGTCTACCTGTTCAAAAACCAATAGTTAAACATTACCGAGCTAAGGGAAAAATTTGAGCCGTTATATCACCCACACATATATAAAGTTTAAGTACTCGTGTCTAGTATGTAAAATATAAAAAGCGCATGTATTCTCAGTCCCAAAAATAGTTGAAGTAAAAAGGGAGCTATAACTCACAGTGAATATGTGGTAAAATCGATACGAAAATGTAAGCAAGTAGTAAGTCGGTCCAAACAAGTAAGTTGGTCGATCCAAAAGGTCCTCAACCTAAGTCAATGGTTACTAAGTCAGTAAATCGTCCCCAAAAGTTTAAAAGTAAATAAGTTAAGTCTTAAGTATCATCATCATCATCATCATTCGTAAAAGATAATGTAAGTTCTCAACAAGAATAGAGGTCTAAACGAAAGGCTGAATTCAATCATGTAACACCCCGTTTTCAGTTACGGGTTATTTCGAGCGACAATCGAAATACGAGGCATGTAAGTGTATATTTGGATCCCAAATAAAGTTGGAGTTTATGTTCTAAAACCTTACCATTGGATAGTAAATCTCATTACATTTCCAACGATATTTGATTCGTCGAAAACGGAGTTACGGTTTGAAAGTTACGACCAAAATAAGTTCAGTTTCAGACTCAGTTCATTGGGACTCCGTCCAGACTTTGGGACGCCGTCCAACAATGAAGGTTAGGACGTCGTCCAAGCTTTTTGGACGCCGTCCAGAAGGCCTGACGGGCCAGCAGCTCTATTTTACTCAAATTAAAAGGGGTATTTGGGTCTTTTCACTTGGGGTCGGTTTGGGATCATCAAAAATGATCTAGAACTCCATTTAGAGCTCATTCTCACCCACACAAAACACTCTCATCTTATTTTAGAGAGAGAGGGTTAATTTAGAGTGAGAAAGCTTGGTTTGGTGAAGAAGATGAGCGTTTCGGGTCAAAGCTCGAGAGTTAAAGTTGTTCCTTTCATTCACGGCTACATTTTGGTAGTATTGGTAAATTTCATTGTTAAGATTCTTGTGTACATTTAGGGTTTGAGCTTGTTATTTGTAAAACCCTTTTAGATGATGAAGAGGGTTTATGGAAACCCACTATTTTGATATTTTGCGCGTTTTGGAAAGTTAATCACTAGCCGTTAGTGATTAAAGATGTTTTTGGGACTTGAGTCAAAATGAGTTGACTTTGATGGGTCAAAATTGGTAATGACACTAGTTTTAGTCAAATGGATGTTAAACGCTTTTGTTAAGTATTAAGTGATGTTTTTGAAGGTAATTACTCGCGAGAAGTAATTTTGGATTAAAGTGATATTTTAACATAAGTCAAAGGCGTTTGAAATGATTACTACCTAAGTAGTAATTTAGTGTTAAGACCTAGGTGGGTTTAAATGGCGTCAAGTAATTTAGGTTAAATTATACTTGTTTGAATGAGTCGAAATTACCACCCGTAGTGGTCGTTGGTAAAGTCCACTTTAGTTGTCTAAATGGGCGGTTTGTGGAGGTAGGTATAAACCCTTGGTTAAGGGTGTTGGAGTCAAATTCTCTCGTAGAGAATGTATGTTGATTGTTTGTATATCTATATGCGTATTATAGGTAAAAGGTTTGCTCGGTTGCGTTTGGAGGCGATTTACATACATGACTTATGCTGGCATTTCGAGGTGAGTGGAATAATTATGCATGTATGTATATAGTGTATTTATTTGTGAATGTTATGGTATGAACCAACGAGCCGGTAGTACCGTAACATGTATGTGACGAGTGTCGAGATGTGAACCACGAGCCGGTAGCATCAAAGTGTGAACCACGAGCTGGTAGTACTATAAAATGAGATGTGAACCACGAGCCGGTAGCATCAAAGTGTGAACCACGAGCCGGTAGCACTATAAAATGAGATGTGAACCACGAGCCGGTAGCATCAAAGTGTGAACCACGAGCCGGTAGCACTATAAAAGAGTATGACTCAAATGCGTAGTGGCGTGAACCAAGGAGCCGGTAGCGTCATAGCATTGCGTATGATGTGAACCATGAGCCGGTAGCACCATAGCGTTTATGGTTAACCATATGATTTGTGTATGTGTTGTAGTGTAGCATATTATATTGTTTGAGTATATGCTATTGGTTATGCTAGCTTGCGATATTGGAGGTTATTAGCTTTATACTTGAGATGGTTTGCTAATTATATTGCTAGCATGTAAGCGGTATGTGAGTAAGTGTATGCAAGTAGGTACATTATATATGTATATGTATAATTATTGCATTCACTAAGCGTTAAGCTTACCCCTCTCGTTGTTTACCTTTTTACAGGTATTGTGGTTGAAGCTAGCTAGTTTGTTAAGCTAGATGCATAGGAGCGCTTGGGCTCGATGGGGTAGCTTTTGTATATTGAACGCGGATTGGGGATTCGTAGTCCTCGGGATTATGCTCTTGGTATCGGGTTGGGTTGTAGAGTCTTAATCCGTCTAAAGAGTTAAATGGGTCGAAATTGCTACATTATTTGTAAAACGGGTCATTGTGGGCTCGGTGTTGTAAAACTTATTTTTATTGTGGAAATCTCTTAGTTTTACTTAATATGATGTGTTGCGAAAGTCGTTTCGTTTTAAAAGTATCAGGAAGCGGGTTTTCCACTCACGTGAAATTGAAAAACTGATTAGTCCACTTTAGTTCATTTGGACGCCGTCCAAATGCTTGGGACGCCGTCCTGTCTTTCAATACTGGACGCCGTCCAGATAACTGGACGCCGTCCAGATACACTGCCATATAAATTTTTTTAAGGCGTATTTTTGGTAAAACGATGTCGGGTTGTTACAAGTGGTATCAGAGCCTAGTCTAAGGGAATTAGGTGACCTTGAAATAGGTGCCTAGTCTTAGACTTTTTGGCGGTTATGTATTATTTGCAGGACTTGTAGGAGTACGGGTCGGATTGAGATTCGTTAGTGCCTTAGAGTAGGTGACTAACTAGGACTAGTGCTTGTCCAATGTGGGATTATGTGGGGCCTTATTTCGTGAGTAAATTAGTGCCTTAGATTGCTAGTGCCTAAGGTAAGTAGGCGAACTTGGACTTTGTTTTAGTGATAGTCACCTAGGATTCAGGTTGACTTGTTGTTGCGGTGTATTTGTGTACATTTATTATTATATTGTATATAGGTGTATATATACAGGTATCTTTTGTGCTGTATCTTAGGGACGAATCTATTGGAGAGATTCGTATGTTTGGCGGTTTTGAGTGATCAAGTTCACGGTAAGGACTTTGGTCATTCGGGTACTAGGAGTTATCGCGTGTTATTTTGTGTGAATGTTGCGTCAGTCCGGGTAAAGTACTTTGCATGACCATGTGGAAATGGTAAGGTACGCATTTGTAATAGTGACCGATCACCATTATTACGAAAGTGTATCTTGACACTAAGCATGACGTGACAAGTACCGAACGGAGGAAACGTGGCATGGTTGGGGTAGAACGGGACGAATTAGGAATCTTTTATGGGTTCCTAGGATATAGTAGACTCGAGTGACGTGCTTGTTATCACATCAGGTTCTTTGTGAGCCGGGAAGTGTGCGATGGATTCGGTTAGTTAAGTGTGCGAGCCAACTCACGTGTTTGGTGCGTGCTTAGTCACCCTAAGTAGTGGGTGCACTGTTGAGATTGTTATTGGTTTTAGTTAACCATCGTAACTAGGATGGCCGATTTACGCTTGTGTGTGTGCGATGAGGACTTAAATTCTGTAATGGAATGCGACAAGTCTAATGATTGTAGTTTTGAGTTACACTCGGTAGAGTGTGTTGTTAGAGAATCGTGTTAGGATTCATGTTGTGAGTCGCCTTGGAATTGGCAAATCAAGGAGTCTTCGGGTCGGTAAACTCGCATGAGCGAGATCCGTATGACAATGGTTGCGTTAATGCGTTGTGGATTAGAGGGTAACATTCCTAACGGAATACCCCTGTCGTTGTGATTGTGCCGATATGTGGAAGGGTGTAAGACTTGGTGTTCCCGAGCATCTCCTTAGTGTTGGATGAAACGCTTCATTAGGCTATATCGTTTGGCCTTGTGGAAATTGCGGGTAGCGTGTAATCGCTAGGAACTTTCGATAAGGCAATAAACCGTAAGGTTGTCGGGTAGGTATGACTTCGGGTCATTATTATAGAGAGATGGGTGACATCGGGTGTATGGAACCTAAAGATCGATTTTCTAAAATTCGATTGATAGTGGTGGGAGTCTGCATGACACTGCGTCAGGTGCCTCTTTATACCTGCTAGTGTAATGTTCAACTCCGGTAGTGGTGTGATCACTTTGTACTTAGGGTGCCCGTGAGATACCCTTGGAAGCATCGGATATTATAATAGGGATCGACGGGTGATAGTAAATCGACGGTTCCGAAAGTCGAAGTTTAAGAGCATTGTGATGAATACTTCTTACGAAGAGACGGGTGCACAAATCTTGTTGCTCTTAAGTGATAGACGGGTAAAGATGACCGGTGAGCCGGTGACGGACTTAAGGGTCGGTTAGTTCGAAGGGTATGATGAAGTGTTAATATTGTGGTGGACGCAATTATAATGTCGGAATTGGTCACTCTTCTCCATGAGAGTGAGCAATTATTAATAAGGCTCGTTGCGTAGAAGGTCGGGTGATCTCGACTGTGATGCATGACTGATTAAGCGGAGTGGCATATGCCTAGTCATAGAGACGTATGTGGGACTTTGGTGGAGTCCGCTCTGCGAACGATGAAGAGCTGTTAATTATGATTGGTGGTATGAAGGTGTGATGTCGTCGCGTGTACGACGTCTCAAGTGATTGTGCATGTCGGCTCTGAGAGCCTAAACTGAGTTTGCAGTGATTTGGTGTGTATGACCAATGATGAGAATGGTCATGTATTTTGTGAAATGGTAATTCTGCGAGATGTTATCATCTCGGCGGTTAGAATATGGAGCTAAATCCTAAGTGGGGGAGTTTTTACTGTCGTAGGAGGAAGCTCTGGTGGTGTTAGATCAAGTGAAGTGTAAGACTTCTTAGGAAAGATGGTTGTGTAGTACCATTGTGCGGTGTGAGACCAAATGTGAAGTTTGAAATCTCGAAATGAGAGAATGAAGTTGTCGTCGCGAGTGCTCTCGTGATGTAAATCTGGGTTGCTGAAACTCGAATAGTATTATTGAATGTGTACAAGTTCGATATTGTGGTGATTGATGTATTTTTCCCCTGTCGGGAAACGTGATCGGGGAAATTGTCAGTGGATTATTCCACTTTATGGATGATTGTGAGGCGGGGAGTGCCAGTTCATACTGTCTCACATAGAGACACATGGTTGTTACTTGTTTGCAAGAGCATGTTCCCTAGTGATGTGACCCGTTGGTCGCAATGAAATGTCGAGACTATCCTTAATGGACGGTCTAGGTAGAAAGGTTCATCCGGATTTGGTGCGAATTGCGAAAATTTGGTGACGATGATTCGCCGTTGACAGGATTTCTGTATATGAATGGCTTCTGTGCTAGTGCTAGGAAGCCGTATTGTACGGTTCAGAGGAGAAACCCTATGATGATGTGTTGATGTTTCGCCTAACTCGTGGTGTATTATTGTCGTCCTGGATTAATCCAGTTACGTATCGTCGTGTGATCAATCGGCGGGAAAGTGGTGCTTCTTAAGTGTTATTGCGGGGTTATTGAAATTTCTTCGTTGAAGGAATGATCCGGTGTGAAGCCGGAGGAAGTGTGGTTCTTGGCCTAGGGAATATTCGGGAATGATCGGTTGAGTAGTACGGTTATGAACCAAATGAGTACAAAATTTTCAGGAAGCATGAATCCTTCTCTATTTGGATTAATGCAAGACATGGTTCACGACGTAGTAGTTTTTAGTAGATCGCGTTGGGTGATACAGTTACGAATGTAGCTTGTTGCGATTTGTAGCAAGAACTTGAAGGGTTATGTGGTATCTTTCGTATTTCCTAAATGGAAATTCTGGACGTTGAGTGTATGAGATATCGCTTATTGCGGTAATGCACGCTAGTGATCATTAGCGTGTGGCGAGATCTTAGAATTCACGGATGATGTTATGGATGACGGACTTGGTTGTGTTTCGTAGGAACGGGAGGCGTGACAACGATGATTGTCGGAAAATTATTCTACTCTTAGGACGATTGTGAGGTCTATGGTACGAGTTTGGATACTCGGGGTAGGGGCAACGGTTACGGTTGTTTTGACTCGTGGGTTGATTGCCCGATACTGTTGTAATATGATGCATTAGTGCACGAAGCGAGAATTTGGATGAGTTTACTACTTGTGTGACTACGCGTTGGAAGCGGAAATGTTCGAGGGAGAAGTGCTTAACTTCTAGTGTCGATGCGGGTCACGAGGACGTGATCCAATTTAAGTGGGGGAGAGTTGTAACACCCCGTTTTCAGTTACGGGTTATTTCGAGCGACATTCGAAATACGAGGCATGTAAGTGTATAATTGGATCCCAAATAAAGTTGGAGTTGATGTTCTAAAACCTTACCATTGGATAGTAAATCTCATTACGTTTCCAACGATATTTGATTAGTAAAAAACGGAGTTACGGTTTGAAAGTTACGACCAAAACAAGTTCAGTTTCAGACTCAGTTCATTGGGACTCCGTCCAGACTTTGGGACGCCGTCCAACAATGAAGGTTAGGACACCGTCCAGAAGGCCTGACGGGCCAGCAGCTCTATTTTACTCAAATTAAAAGGGGTATTTGGGTCTTTTCACTTGGGGTCGGTTTGGGATCATAAAAAATGATCTAGAACTCCATTTGGAGCTCATTCTCACCCACACAAAACACTCTCATCTTATTTTAGAGAGAGAGGGTTAATTTAGAGTGAGAAAGCTTGGTTTGGTGAAGAAGATGAGCGTTTCGGGTCAAAGCTCGAGAGTTAAAGTTGTTCCTTTCATTCACGGCTACATTTTGGTAGTATTGGTAAGTCTCAACTCCGAATTTCATTGTTAAGATTCTTGTGTACATTCAGGGTTTGAGCTTGTTATTTGTAAAACCCTTTTAGATGATGAAGAGGGTTTATGGAAACTCACTATTTTGATATTTTGTGCATTTTGGAAAGTTAATCACTAGCCGTTAGTGATTAAAGATGTTTTTGAGACTTAAGTCAAAATGAGTTGAATTTGATGGGTCAAAATTGGTAATGACACTAGTTTTAGTCAAATGGATGTTAAACGCTTTTGTTAAGTATTAAGTGATATTTTTGAAGGTAATTACTCGCGAGAAGTAATTTTGGATTAAAGTGATATTTTAACATAAGTCAAAGGCGTTTGAAATGATTACTACCTAAGTAGTAATTTAGTGTTAAGACCTAGGTGGGTTTAAATGGCGTCAAGTAATTTAGGTTAAATTGCACTTGTTTGAATGAGTCAAAATTACCACCCGTAGTGGTCATTGGTGAAGTCCACTTTAGTTGTCTAAATGGGCGGTTTGTGGAGGTAGGTATAAACCCTTGGTTAAGGGTGTTGGAGTCGAATTCTCTCGTAGAGAATGTATGTTGTGAAATGTTCCGTTCTTATTGATTAAAAACGTTCCATATTAATTGATTTCGTTGCGAGGTTTTTGACCTGTATATGAGACATTTTTCCAAAGACTGCATTCATTTTTAAAACAAACCATAACCTTTATTTCGTCAATAAAGGTTTAAAAGCTTTACGTAGATTATCAAATAATGATAATCTAAAATATCCTGTTTACACACGACCATTACATAATGGTTTACAATACAAATATGTTACATCAAAATACGTTTCTTGAATGCAGTTTTTATACAATATCAAACAAGCATGGACTCCAAATCTTGTCCTTATTTTAGTATGCAACAGCGGAAGCTCTTAGTATTCACCTGAGAATAAACATGCTTTAAACGTCAACAAAAATGTTGGTGAGTTATAGGTTTAACCTATATATATCAAATCGTAACAATAGACCACAAGATTTCATATTTCAATACACATCCCATACATAGAGATAAAAATCATTCATATGGTGAACACCTGGTAACCGACATTAACAAGATGCATATATAAGAATATCCCCATCATTCCGGGACACCCTTCGGATATGATATAAATTTCGAAGTACTAAAGCATCCGGTACTTTGGATGGGGTTTGTTAGGCCCAATAGATCTATCTTTAGGATTCGCGTCAATTAGGGTGTCTGTTTCCTAATTCTTAGATTACCAGACTTAATAAAAAGGGGCATATTCGATTTCGATAATTCAACCATAGAATGTAGTTTCACGTACTTGTGTCTATTTTGTAAATCATTTATAAAACCTGCATGTATTCTCATCCTAAAAATATTAGATTTTAAAAGTGGGACTATAACTCACTTTCACAGATTTTTACTTCGTCGGGAAGTAAGACTTGGCCACTGGTTGATTCACGAACCTATAACAATATGTATATATATATATCAAAGTATGTTCAAAATATATTCACAACACTTTTAATATATTTTGATGTTTTAAGTTTATTAAGTCAGCTGTCCTCATTAGTAACCTACAACTAGTTGTCCACAGTTAGATGTACAGAAATAAATCGATAAATTTTATCTTGAATCAATCCATGACCCAGTGTATACGTATCTCACTATTGATCACAACTCAAACTATATATATTTTGGAATCAACCTCAACCCTGTATAGCTAACTCCAACATTCACATATAGAGTGTCTATGGTTGTTCCGAAATATATATAGATGTGTCGACATGATAGGTCGAAACATTGTATACATGTCTATGGTATCTCAAGATTACATAATATACAATACAAGTTGATTAAGTTATGGTTGGAATAAATTTGTTACCAATTTTCACGTAGCTAAAATGAGAAAAATTATCCAATCTTGTTTTACCCATAACTTCTTCATTTTAAATCCGTTTTGAGTGAATCAAATTGCTATGGTTTCATATTGAACTCTATTTTATGAATCTAAGCAGAAAAAGTATAGGTTTAGAGTCAGAAAAATAAGTTACAAGTCATTTTTGTAAAGGTAGTCATTTCAGTCGAAAGAACGACGTCTAGATGACCATTTTAGAAAACATACTTCCACTTTGAGTTTAACCATAATTTTTGGATATAGTTTCATGTTCATAATAAAAATAATTTTCCCAGAATAACAACTTTTAAATCAAAGTTTATCATAGTTTTTAATTAACTAACCCAAAACAGCCCACGGTGTTACTACGACGGCGTAAATCCGGTTTTACGGTGTTTTTCGTGTTTCCAGGTTTTAAATCATTAAGTTAGCATATCATATAGATATAGAACATGTGTTTAGTTGATT
Source organism: Rutidosis leptorrhynchoides (assembly GCF_046630445.1). Lineage (NCBI taxonomy): Eukaryota > Viridiplantae > Streptophyta > Magnoliopsida > Asterales > Asteraceae > Rutidosis > Rutidosis leptorrhynchoides. The sequence goes on along the minus strand of NC_092333.1, from coordinate 428,719,560 downwards.
TTAAAAGTCAAGTTAGAAGGATTACTTTTATTTGCGAACAAGTTTAGAATTAACTAAACTATGTTCTAGTGATTACAAGTTTAAACCTTCGAATAAGATAGCTTTATATGTATGAATCGAATAATGTTATGAACATCATTACTACCTCAAGTTCCTTGGATAAACATACTGGAAATGAGAAAAATGGATCTAGCTTCAAAGGATCCTTGGATGGCTTGAAAGTTCTTGAAGCAGAATCATGACACGAAAACAATTTCAAGTAAGATTTCCACTCGAAATAAGATTGTTATAGTTATAGAAATTGAATTAAAGTTTGAATATGATTATTACCTTGTATTAGAAAGATAACCTACTGTAAGTAACAAAGGTTTCTTGATCTTGGATGATTACTTGGAATGGATTTAGAAAACTTGGAAGTAAACTTGCAATCTTGGAAGTATTCTTGATTTTATAAAACTAGAACTTTTAGAATTTATGAAGAACACTTAGAACTTGAAGATAGAACTTGAGAGAGATCAATTAGATGAAGAAAATTGAAGAATGAAAGTGTTTGTAGGTGTTTTTGGTCGTTGGTGTATGGATTAGATATAAAGGATATGTAATTTTATTTTCATGTATATAAGTCATGAATGATTACTCATATTTTTGTAATTTTATGAGATATTTCATGCTAGTTGCCAAATGATGGTTCCTACATGTGTTAGGTGACTCATATGGGCTGCTAAGAGCTAATCATTGGAGTGTATATACCAATAGTACATACATCTAAAAGCTGTGTATTGTACGAGTACGAATACGGGTGCATACGAGTAGAATTGTTGATGAAACTGAACGAGGATGTAATTGTAAGCATTTTTGTTAATTAGAAGTATTTTGATAAGTGTCTTGAAGTCTTTCAAAAGTGTATGAATACATATTAAAACACTACATGTATATCTATTTTAACTGAGTCGTTAAGTCATCGTTAGTCGTTACATGTAAGTGTTGATTTGAAACCTTTAAGTTAACGATCTTGTTAAATGTTGTTAACCCAATGTTTATTATATCAAATGAGATGTTAAATTATTACATTATCATGATATCATGATGTATTAATATATCTTAATATGATATATATACATTAAATGTCGTTACAATGATAATCGTTACATATATGTCTCGTTTCAAAATCATTAAGTTAGTAGTCTTGTTTTTACATATGTAGTTCATTGTTAATATACTTAATGATATGTTTACTTATCATAATATCATGTTAACTATATATATATATATATATATATATATATATATATATATATATATATATATATATATATATATCCATATATATGTCATCATATAGTTTTTACAAGTTTTAACGTTCGTGAATCGCCGGTCAACTTGGGTGGTCAATTGTCTATATGAAACCTATTTCAATTAATCAAGTCTTAACAAGTTTGATTGCTTAACATGTTGGAAACATTTAATCATGTAAATATCAATCTCAATTAATATATAAAAACATGGAAAAGTTCGGGTCACTACAGTACCTACCCGTTAAATAAATTTCGTCCCGAAATTTTAAGCAGTTGGAGGTGTTGACGTATCTTCTGGAAATAAATGCAGGTATTTATTCTTCATCTGATCTTCTCATTCCCAGGTGAACTCGGGTCCTCTACGAGCATTCTATCGAACCTTAACAATCGGTATCTTGTTTTGTTTAAGTCTCTTAACCTCACGATCCATTATTTAGACGGGTTCTTCAATGAATTGAAGTTTTTCATTGATTTGGATTTCGTCCAAAGAAATAGTGAGATCTTCTTTAGCAAAACATTTCTTCAAATTTGAGACGTGAAAAGTGTTATGTAAAGCCGCGAGTTGTTGAGGTAGCTCCAGTTGGTAAGCTACTGGTCCGACACGATCTATAATCTTGAATGGTCCAATGTACCTTGGATTTAGTTTTCCCCGTTTACCAAATCGAACAACGCCTTTCCAAGGTGAAACCTTAAGCATGACCATTTCTCCAATTTCAAACTCTATATCTTTTCTTTTACTGTCCGCGTAGCTCTTTTGTCGACTCTGGGCGGTTTTCAATCTTTGTTGAATTTGGATGATTTTCTCGGTAGTTTCTTGTATTATCTCCAGATCCGTAATCTGTCTATCCCCCACTTCACTCCAAAAAATCGGAGACCTGCACTTTCTACCATAAAGTGCTTCAAATGGCACCATCTCAATGCTTGAATGGTAGCTGTTGTTGTAGGAAAATTCTGCTAATGGTAGATGTCGATTCCAACTGTTTTCGAAATCAATAACACAAGCTCGTAGCATGTCTTCAAGCGTTTATATCGTCCTATCGCTCTGCCCATCAGTTTGTGGATGATAGGTAGTACTCATGTCTAGACGAGTTCCCAATGCTTGCTGTAATGTCTGCCAGAATCTTGAAATAAAGCTGCCATCCCTATCAGAGATAATAGAGATTGGTATTCCATGTCTAGAGATGACTTCCTTCAAATACAGTCGTGCTAACTTCTCCATCTTGTCATCTTCTCTTATTGACAGGAAGTGTGCTGACTTGGTGAGACGATCAACTATTACCCAAATAGTATCATAACCACTTGCAGTCCTTGGTAATTTAGTAATGAAATCCATGGTAATATTTTCCCATTTCCATTCCGGGATTTCAGGTTGTTGTAGTAGACCTAATGGTTTCTGATGTTCAGCTTTGACCTTAGAACACGTCAAATATTCTCCTACATATTTAGCAATATCGGCTTTCATACCTGGCCACCAAAAATGTTTCTTAAGATCCTTGTACATCTTCCCCGTTCCAGGATGTATTGAGTATCTGATTTTATGAGCTTCTCTAAGTACCATTTCTCTCATATCTCCAAATTTTGGTACCCAAATTCTTTCAGCCTATACCGGGTTCCGTCTTTCCGAATATTAAGATGCTTCTCCGATCCTTTGGGTATTTCATCCTTTAAATTTCCCTCTTTTAAAACTCCTTGTTGCGCCTCCTTTATTTGAGTAGTAAGGTTATTGTGAATCATTATATTCATAGATTTTACTCGAATGGGTTCTCTGTCCTTCCTGCTCAAGGCGTCGGCTACCACATTTGCCTTCCCCGGGTGGTAACGAATCTCAAAGTCGTAATCATTCAACAATTCAATCCACCTACGCTGCCTCATATTCAGTTGTTTCTGATTAAATATGTGTTGAAGACTTTTGTGGTCGGTATATATAATACTTTTGACCCCATATAAGTAGTGCCTCCAAGTCTTTAATGCAAAAACAACTGCGCCTAATTCCAAATCATGCGTCGTATAATTTTGTTCGTGAATCTTCAATTGTCTAGATGCATAAGCAATCACCTTCATTCGTTGCATTAATACACAACCGAGACCTTGCTTTGATGCGTCACAATAAATCACAAAATCATCATTCCCTTCAGGCAATGACAATATAGGTGCCGTAGTTAGCTTTTTCTTCAATAACTGGAACGCTTTCTCTTGTTCATCCTTTCATTCAAATTTCTTCCCTTTATGCGTTAATGCAGTCAAGGGTTTTGCTATTCTAGAAAAGTCTTGGATGAACCTTCTGTAGTAACCAGCTAGTCCTAAAAACTGGCATATGTGTTTCGGAGTTTTCGGGGTTTCCCACTTTTCAACGGTTTCGATCTTTGCCGGGTCCACCTGGATACCTTCTTTGTTCACTATGTGATCGAGGAATTGAACTTCTTCCAACCAAAATGCACACTTTGAAAACTTAGCGTACAATTTTTCTTTCCTCAATACTTCTAGCACTTTTCTCAAATGTTCTTCGTGCTCTTGATCATTCTTTGAGTAAATAAGTATGTCATCAATGAAAACAATGACAAACTTGTCAAGATATGGTCCACACACTCGGTTCATAAGGTCCATGAACACAGCTGGTGCATTGGTTAAACCAAACGGCATGACCATAAACTCGTAATGACCATAACGTGTTCTGAAAGCAGTCTTTGGAATATCATCTTCTTTCACCCGCATTTGATGATACCCGGAACGTAAGTCAATCTTTGAATAAACAGACGAGCCTTGTAGTTGATCAAATAAGTCATCGATTCTCGGTAGTGGGTAGCGGTTCTTGATGGTAAGTTTTTTCAACTCTCGATAGTCGATACACAACCTGAATGTACCATCTTTCTTCTTGACAAACAAAACAGGAGCTCCCCACGGTGATGTGCTTGGTCGAATGAAACCACGCTCTAAAAGTTCTTGTAATTGGCTTTGCAGTTCTTTCATCTCGCTAGGTGCGAGTCTGTAAGGAGCACGAGCTATTGGTGCAGCTCCTGGTACAAGATCTATTTGAAATTCAACAGATCGATGTGGAGGTAGTCCCGATAATTCTTTCGGAAATACATCGGGAAATTCTTTTGCGACGGGAACATCATTGATGCTCTTTTCTTCAGTTTTTACTTTCTCGACGTGTGCTAGAATAACATAGCAACCTTTTCTTATTAGTTTTTGTGCCTTCAAATTACTAATAAGATGTAGCTTCATGTTGCCCTTTTCTCCGTACACCATTAAGGGTTTTCCTTTTTCTCGTATAATACAAATTGCATTTTTGTAATAAACGATCTCTGCTTTCACTTCTTTTAACCAGTCCATACCGATTATCACATCAAAACTCCCTAACTCTACTGGTATCAAGTCAATCTTAAATGTTTCGCTAACCAGTTTAATTTCTCGATTCCGACATATATTATCTGCTGAAATTAATTTACCATTTGCTAATTCGAGTAAAAATTTACTATCCAAAGGCGTCAATGGACAACTTAATTTAGCACAAAAATCTCTACTCATATAGCTTCTATCCGCACCAAAATCAAATAAAACGTAAGCAGATTTATTGTCAATAAGAAACGTACCCGTAACAAGCTCCGGGTCTTCCTGTACCTCTGCCGCATTAATATTGAAAACTCTTCCGCGGCCTTGTCCATTCGTGTTCTCTTGGTTCGGGCAATTTCTAATAATGTGGCCCGGTTTTCCACATTTATAACAAACTACATTGGCATAACTTGCTCCGACACTACTTGCTCCGCCATTACTCGTTCTGACACCATTTGTTCCTTTCGTTCTGTTAACCCCTGGTCCGTAGACCTCACACTTCGCTGCGCTATGACCATTTCTTTTACACTTGTTGCAAAATTTGGTGCAGAACCCCGAGTGATACTTTTCACACCTTTGGCATAGCTGCTTCTGATTGTTGTTGTTGTTATGGTTATTATAGTTGTTGGGATGATTGTTGTAGTTGCTGTTGTTGTTGTTGTTGTTGTTGTTGTTGTTGTTGGGCCGTTTGTTGTAGTTGCGATTGATGTTGCAATTGTTGGGATAGTTGTTGCGATTATTGTTGTAATTGCTGTTGTTGTTGTATTGGTGATTCTTATCACCGTTTTCCTCCCACTTTCTTTTGACTTGCTTCACATTGGCCTCTTCAGCCGTCTGTTCTTTAATTCTTTCCTCAATCTGGTTCACTAGTTTGTGAGCCATTCTACATGCCTGTTGTATGGAGGCGGGCTCGTGTGAACTTATATCTTCTTGGATTCTTTCCGATAATCCTTTCACAAATGCGTTGATCTTCTCTTCCTCATCTTCGAATGCTCCCGGACACAATAGGCACAATTCTGTGAATCGTCTTTCATACGTGGTAATATCAAATCCTTGGGTTCGTAACCCTCTAAGTTCTATCTTGAGCTTATTGACCTCGGTTCTGGGACGGTACTTCTCGTTCATCAAGTGCTTGAATGCTGACCACGGTAGTGCGTAAGCATCATCTTGTCCCACTTGCTCTAGATAGGTATTCCACCATGTTAAAGCAGAACCTGTGAAGGTATGCGTAGCATACTTCACTTTGTCCTCTTCAGTACACTTACTTATGGCAAACACCGATTCGACCTTCTCGATCCACCGTTTCAATCCGATCGGTCATTCGGTTCCATCAAATTCCAAAGGTTTGCAGGCAGTGAATTCTTTGTAGGTGCATCCTACACGATTTCCTGTACTGCTAGATCCAAGGTTATTGTTGGTATGTAGCGCAGCCTGTACTGCTGCTATGTTTGAAGCTAGAAAAGTACGGAATTCCTCTTCATTCATATTCACGGTGTGTCGAGTAGTCGGTGCCATTTCCTTCAAAATAGTCAAATGGAACAAGTTAATCATACAGAATATTAAGAGTAGTTAATAGTATTTCGTAGCATAATATGAACTCATTTATAAAAGCTTTTTCTTCATATTAGCGTTTTATAAGTTTAAATTCGGGTAGTACCTAACCGTTAAGTTCATACTTAGTAGCTAATATACAATTTAACTACTACAATTCTATATGAAAAACTGATTATAATAATATTTCGCGTTCAAACTTTTATACAATATTTTACAAACTTACAATACTGCTTATTTTACATAAAGCATGAAATATAGCACACAATAACTTTGATACAAGATAGTTGTGAAGATAATTCTAGCTAGTACACAAGTCGTTTAGCAAAGGCAATAAAGACACATAATTCATATGTCCAGAAACAAGTCATGCATTCTGGTTTTACTAGGACTACTTCCCATCCTTGGTCTTGTGGAACATAACCGTTATGGCCGTTGATAAGACAGCGTGTTGTAACGTCGTCAAAGGGACGAGGGTTACGTAATGACCAACAGTCTCGTAATAACCTAAAAACCTCATTTCTTACCCCAATTACCGACTCCGTCACTTGTGGGAACGTTTTGTTTAATAGTTGTAGCCCGATGTTCTTTTTCTCACTTTGGTGAGAAGCCAACATTACTAACCCGTAAGCATAGCATGCTTCTTTATGTTGCATGTTAGCCGCTTTTTCTAAATCATGAAGTCCTATATTCGGATACATTGAGTCAAAATAATTTCTTAACCCGTTGTGTAAAATAGCATTTGGGTTCCCCTCAATATATGCGTCAAAGTAAACACATCGTAACTTATGGGTTTGCCAATGTGATATCCCCCATCTTTCAAACGAAAGTCTCTTATAAACCAAGAAATTCTTGGAACATTCTTCGAATGTCTTACAATCTGATCTCGCCTTAAATAGTTGTGCTGAGGAATTCTGACCGACTCTAGACAGGATTTCATCAATCATGTCTCCGGATAGGTCTCTTAAAATATTGGGTTGTCTATCCATTTTGTGTTTTTAAACTGTAAAATAGACAAGAGTTAGATTCATAAAAAAATACTTATTAATACAAGCAATTTTTACATATATCATAAAGCATAAGCACACTATATTACGTACATTACACCACACGAATACAACTATCTTATTCCGACTCGTTCGTTTCTTCTTCTTCGGTTTTGGTTCGTTTTGCCAAGTTTCTAGGGATATATGATGTTCGCCTAATACTAGCTGTCGTTTTCCACAACGGTTTAGAAAAACCTGGTGGTTTAGAGGTTCCCGGGTCATTGTTACAACTTAAGGACTTCGGGGGTTGACGATACATATAAAGTTCATCGGGGTTGGAATTAGATTTCTCTATTTTTATGCCCTTTCCTTTATTATTTTCTTTTGCCTTTTTAAATTCAGTTGGGGTAATTTCTATAACATCATCGGAATTCTCGTCGGAATCCGATTCATCGGAGAATTGGTAATCCTCCCAATACTTTGCTTCCTTGGCGGAAACACCATTGACCATAATTAACTTTGGTCGGTTGGTTGAGGATTTTCTTCTACTTAACCATTTTATTATTTCCCCCACTGATTCTATTTCTTCTTCCGGTTCTGATTCTTCTTCCGGTTCCGATTCTTCTTCCGGTTCCGACTCTTCTTCAGGTTCCTCTTCGGGAACTTGTGAATCAGTCCACGAATCATTCCAATTTACATTTGACTCTTCATTATTATTAGGTGAGTCAATGGGACTTGTTCTAGAGGTAGACATCTATCACATAATATCAAACACGTTAAGAGATTAATATATCACATAATATTCACATGTTAAAAATATATAGTTTCCAACAAATTTTTTTTTAAGCAATCATTTTTCAAGTAAACACGGTCGAAGTCCAGACTCACTAATGCATCCTAACAAACTCGATAAGACACACTAATGCAAATTTTCTGGTTCTCTAAGACCAACGCTCGGATACCAACTGAAATGTCCCGTTCTTATTGATTATAAACGTTCCATATTAATTGATTTCGTTGTGAGGTTTTTGACCTGTATATGAGACGTTTTTCCAAAGACTGCATTCATTTTTAAAACAAACCATAACCTTTATTTCATCAATAAAGGTTTAAAAGCTTTACGTAGATTATCAAATAATGATAATCTAAAATATCCTGTTTACACACGACCATTACATAATGGTTTACAATACAAATATGTTACATCAAAATACGTTTCTTGAATGCAGTTTTTATACAATATCAAACAAGCATGGACTCCAAATATTGTCCTTATTTTAGTATGCAACAGCGGAAGCTCTTAATATTCACTTGAGAATAAACATGCTTTAAACGTCAACAAAAATGTTGGTGAGTTATAGGTTTAACCTATATATATCAAATCGTAACAATAGACCACAAGATTTCATATTTCAATACACATCCCATACATAGAGATAAAAATCATTCATATGGTGAACACCTGGTAACCGACATTAACAAGATGCATATATAAGAATATCCCCATCATTCTGGGACACCCTTCGGATATGATATAAATTTCGAAGTACTAAAGCATCCGGTACTTTGGATGGGGTTTGTTAGGCCCAATAGATCTATCTTTAGGATTCACGTCAATTAGGGTGTCTGTTTCCTAATTCTTAGATTACCAGACTTAATAAAAAGGGGCATATTCGATTTCGATAATTCAACCATAGAATGTAGTTTCACGTACTTGTGTCTATTTTGTAAATCATTTATAAAACCTGCATGTATTCTCATCCCAAAAATATTAGATTTTAAAAGTGGGACTATAACTCACTTTCACAGATTTTTACTTCGTCGGGAAGTAAGACTTGGCCACTGGTTGATTCACGAATCTATAACAATATATACATATATATCAAAGTATGTTCAAAATATATTTACAACACTTTTAATATATTTTGATGTTTTAAGTTTATTAAGTCAGCTGTCCTCGTTAGTAACCTACAACTAGTTGTCCACAATTAGATGTACAGAAATAAATCGATAAATATTATGTTGAATCAATCCATGACCCAGTGTATACGTATCTCACTATTGATCACAACTCAAACTATATATATTTTGGAATCAACCTCAACCCTGTATAGCTAACTCCAACATTCACATATAGAGTGTCTATGGTTGTTCCGAAATATATATAGATGTGTCGACATGATAGGTCGAAAAATTGTATACATGTATATGGTATCTCAAGATTACATAATATACAATACAAGTTGATTAAGTTATGGTTGGAATAGATTTGTTACCAATTTTCACGTAGCAAAAATGAGAAAAATTATCCAATCTTGTTTTACCCATAACTTCTTCATTTTAAATCCGTTTTGAGTGAATCAAATTGCTATGGTTTCATATTGAACTCTATTTTATGAATCTAAGCAGAAAAAGTATAGGTTTATAGTCGGAAAAATAAGTTACAAGTCATTTTTGTAAAGGTAGTCATTTCAGTCGAAAGAACGACGTCTAGATGACCATTTTAGAAAACATACTTCCACTTTGAGTTTAACCATAATTTTTGGATATAGTTTCATGTTCATAATAAAAGTCATTTTCCCAGAATAACAACTTTTAAATCAAAGTTTATCATAGTTTTTAATTAACTAACCCAAAACAGCCCGCGGTGTTACTACGACGGCGTAAATCCGATTTTACGGTGTTTTTCGTGTTTTCAGGTTTTAAATCATAAAGTTAGCATATCATATAGATATAGAACATGTGTTTAGTTGATTTTAAAAGTCAAGTTAGAAGGATTACTTTTATTTGCGAACAAGTTTAGAATTAACTAAACTATGTTCTAGTGATTACAAGTTTAAACCTTCGAATAAGATAGCTTTATATGTATGAATCGAATGATGTTATGAACATCATTACTACCTCAAGTTCCTTGGATAAACATACTGGAAATGAGAAAAATGGATCTAGCTTCAAAGGATCCTTGGATGGCTTGAAAGTTCTTGAAGCAGAATCATGACACGAAAACAATTTCAAGTAAGATTTCCACTCGAAATAAGATTGTTATAGTTATAGAAATTGAATTAAAGTTTGAATATGATTATTACCTTGTATTAGAAAGATAACCTACTGTAAGTAACAAAGGTTTCTTGATCTTGGATGATTACTTGGAATGGATTTAGAAAACTTGGAAGTAAACTTGCAATCTTGGAAGTATTCTTGATTTTATAAAACTAGAACTTTTGGAATTTATGAAGAACACTTAGAACTTGAAGATAGAACTTGAGAGAGATCAATTAGATGAAGAAAATTGAAGAATGAAAGTGTTTGTAGGTGTTTTTGGTCGTTGGTGTATGGATTAGATATAAAGGATATGTAATTTTGTTTTCATGTATATAAGTCATGAATGATTACTCATATTTTTGTAATTTTATGAGATATTTCATGCTAGTTGCCAAATGATGGTTCCTACATGTGTTAGGTGACTCATATGGGCTGCTAAGAGCTGATCATTGGAGTGTATATACCAATAGTACATACATCTAAAAGCTGTGTATTGTACGAGTACGAATATGGGTGCATACGAGTAGAATTGTTGATGAAACTGAACGAGGATGTAATTGTAAGCATTTTTGTTAAGTAGAAGTATTTTGATAAGTGTCTTGAAGTCTTTCAAAAGTGTATGAATACATATTAAAACACTACATGTATATACATTTTAACTGAGTCGTTAAGTCATCGTTAGTCGTTACATGTAAGTGTTGATTTGAAACCTTTAAGTTAACGATCTTGTTAAATGTTGTTAACCCAATGTTTATTATATCAAATGAGATGTTAAATTATTACATTATCATGATATCATGATGTATTAATATATCTTAATATGATATATATACATTAAATGTCGTTACAACGATAATCGTTACATATATGTCTCGTTTCAAAATCATTAAGTTAGTAGTCTTGTTTTTACATATGTAGTTCATTGTTAATATACTTAATGATATGTTTACTTATCATAATATCATGTTAACTATATATATATATATATATATATATATATATATATATATATATATATATATATATATATATATATATATATATATATATATATATATCTATATATATATATATGTCATCATATAGTTTTTACAAGTTTTAACGTTCGTGAATCGCCGGTCAACTTGGGTGGTCAATTGTCTATATGAAACCTATTTCAATTAATCAAGTCTTAACAAGTTTGATTGCTTAACATGTTGGAAACATTTAATCATGTAAATATCAATCTCAATTAATATATAAAAACATGGAAAAGTTCGGGTCACTACATGTTGATTGTTTGTATATCTATATGCGTATTATAGGTAAAAGGTTTGCTCGGTTGCGTTTGGAGACGATTTACATACATGACTTATGCGGGCATTTCGAGGTGAGTGGAATAATTATGCATGTATGTATATAGTGTATTTATTTGTGAATGTTATGGTATGAACCAACGAGCCGGTAGTACCATAACATGTATGTGACGAGTGTCGAGATGTGAACCACGAGCCGGTAGCATCAAAGTGTGAACCACGAGCCGGTAGCACTATAAAATGAGATGTGAACCACGAGCCGGTAGCATCAAAGTGTGAACCACGAGCCGGTAGCACTATAAAATGAGATGTGAACCACGAGCTGGTAGCATCAAAGTGTGAACCACGAGCCGGTAGCACTATAAAAGAGTATGACTCAAATGCGTAGTGGCGTGAACCAAGGAGCCAGTAGCGTCATAGCATTGCGTATGGTGTGAACCATGAGCCGGTAGCGCCATAGTGTTTTTGGTTAACCATATGATTTGTGTATGTGTTGTAGTGTAGCATATTATATTGTTTGAGTATATGCTATTGGTTATGCTAGCTTGCGATATTGGAGGTTATTAGCTTTATACTTGAGATGGTTTGCTAATTATATTGCTAGCATGTAAGCGGTATGTGAGTAAGTGTATGCAAGTAGGTACATTATATATGTATATGTATAATTATTGCATTCACTAAGCGTTAAGCTTACCCCTCTCGTTGTTTACCTTTTTACAGGTATTGTGGTTGAAGCTAGCTAGTTTGTTAAGCTAGATGCATAGGAGCGCTTGGGCTCGATGGGGTAGCTTTTGGATATTGAACGCGGATTGGGGATTAGTAGTCCTCGGGATTATGCTCTTGGTATCGGGTTAGGTTGTAGAGTCTTAATCCGTCTAAAGAGTTAAATGGGTCGAAATTGCTACATTATTTGTAAAACGGGTCATTGTGGGCCCGGTGTTGTAAAACTTATTTTTATTGTGAAAATCTCTTAGTTTTACTTAATATGATGTGTTGTGAAAGTCGTTTCGTTTTAAAAGTATCGGGAAGCGGGTTTTCCACTCGCGTGAAATTGAAAAACTGATCAGTCCACTTTAGTTCATTTGGACGCCGTCCAAATGCTTGGGACGCCGTCCTGTCTTTCAATACTAGACACCGTCCAGATAACTGGACGCCGTCCAGATACACTGCCATACAAAATTTTTTTTAAGGCGTATTTTTGGTAAAACGATGTCGGGTTGTTACAAATCAGCTGCTACGACCTCTATACAAACTGAAAAGATGCGCGGTCAGTGGCTAAGGCTCTGTATGTGAGTCCTCTTACCGCTATCCAATTTTCAGATCCTAACTCGATTTTGTTTGACCGTGGCGACGGTTCAAGCGCGAGTAGGTCAGAAATTTCAGCATGTCGTTACACGGGCGTAGTGATTTTCGGAAGGCTATAAATCCTAAATCGTATATCGGATTTAGGCGAGTCTTAAACGAAAACTCATCTAATAGAACCGAACTATCTGGAAATAAACTTTCCAGAAGCCCCAGGAGTTTGATCAAACCCTGAAAAATAGAAAACAAGTTCTCCGGTGGGTTTCTTGGTGCTTGATGCTTATCACGGTTCTCATCCTTGATGCGTATAAGCCTGAAGTGTACAACTCTTTGATGTTTTAGCATCACTTTGACCAAGTTTCAACCATCAACACACCATGTCAAGACTAAGGAGAAATAAAACTCACTTAAGAGTTTTAGATGGATGATGAACCAAGGTTACATCATGTTCTTAGTCTCAACATAAATACAAGTTCTAAAATTTAAAGCTACAAACTTTGATTCAATCAAACAAGCAAGACCTTAAGTTACATAAATTTGATCAAACAAATTAATGAAACCCTAAGCTAGAAAGCTTGGATCCCTTAACAATAATTATGAGATTTCAAAGCTAGAAAACTTGAATCTTTTATGTCCTTGAAGATCTTTAAAGCAAAAAGCTAGATCTTCAAGTTTCATGAAGATCATAAACACAAGTTTTGATCTTTTAACAAAAATAAAGTGATCTTAAGCTACAAAACTTAGATCTAACAAAGTAATGACGATCCAATGATAGAAAGCTTGAATCTTTTATGTTCTTGAAGATCTTTAAAGCTAAAACTAGATCTTCAAGTTTCATGAAGATCATAAACACAAGTTTTGATCTTTTAACAAAAATAAAGTGATCTTAAGCTATAAAGCTTAGATCCATCAAAGTAATGAAGATCCAAAGCTAGAAAGCTTGAATCTTTCATGTTCTTGAAGGATTCAAATTAAAGTTTGAATCTACAAGATATAACAAGATCAAAAAGCTAAAAAGCTTGATCTCATGATGATGATGATGATGTCGTGATTAAGAAGAAAAAGAGAAGAAGAAGAAAATTCAAGAACTTACAATTTTAGTGTGAGAAAGACTAGAGAGAAAATTAGAGAGCAATTTTGTGTAAAATGAGAATGAGATCAAGTGCGAAATGAAAGAATAAGGCTTGTATTTATAGTGGTGGAGGTGGTGGTGGGTGTCTCCAAACTGTAGGCATCATGGGGGACAAGGGGGGACAACTTTTTACTTTTTGCATGGTGGTGGTACAAAGGTGGTGCTTGTTGTTGGGATCCCATGCAACATGTGTAGTAATGGTTAACAAAAATGCTAGTATGTTGACTCATCTTAATGAGTTTTTGTCCTACATCTTAATGGATCATAAATCCATTAAAGTTGGGCTAATTTATGGTCCATTAACTAGAGTAGAGTGGGCGTAAGTCCATTAAGGCAAGAAGGCCATTAAGACTAACTAGTGTGCATTAGTAAATTACTAAGCGTAATTAAGCAACCAATAAGCCAAGTAATTATCATTAGAAAATAACAATTAGTTTTAAGTAGTCATAATATTCCAATTTTGACAAAAGTTTAACGTGTATAAAGTACATAGCTCGTTTTAAACGACAAGTGACACTAACGATCGTAAAAGCATTCGAGGATCAAGTTAAGTGATTAAACACTTAATAGCACGTTTTAAGATATTAACGAAAGTAATTAATCATGAATAAAGATCCCAGAGCATAAAATAGCTCAGTACGCACATATACGCAGATTCGTGAAAGTATAGAGCACAATAATATAAGTCGAAAAAGTCGGGTCGTTACATTACCCACCCGTTAAAGAAAATTTCGTCCTGAAATTTTGAGGAGGGACCAACAACGGTTCCGAATTTAAAGAAGAAGGAGCGCGTCAAAATTCCAAGAGACTCGTGGGCTCAGAAGTGAGCTATTTACCTTGAAAGGTACTTGGGCGTATAAAAGTAGAATATGTATATGCCATTAATTAAGTCTCTTGACCTTAGAGATCAACAAATTGATTTCGTTTCTTGTTAACATGAGTATGTCATCTGAATATATATCCACAAAAGGAAAGATGATGTTTTTAGCCTTACAGGCATCTTCAGTAAGCTGGATGCATGAAATGCATCATGAATGGTACCAAACTCATCCAAAACATTGGGCGCTTATGTCGCAATACAAAGCTGACAGGTAGAATGGAAAACATGGTGATCACAACCATGCGATTTGATGTCTGGATAGTGTTAGCCACGCATTTTACTAATCCCTAAATTTTGGAAGGAGACCATAAGCATAAAGAACCCGATATTTAAGAAACGTTTTATTTGAATAAATGAATTGAAATTTTAGCTGAAAGTGACTAATCAGACTTAAATGTAATGCAAGCTATAATTATTTATAGTGTCTTCAGGATGGTCTGAATGAACAATGAAAGATATAACCCAATTTAACATACTGTATGTGAACTTATCCTGGGATGGAATGAAAGCACAGTTCCATAATGTAACTATATGTTTTCAGTTACATGCTGAAGTTAGGGTTAACATCGACTAGAACAACATATAGTTGCAACCAATGAAGGAAGAAATATATAGAGTAACCACATCAGTGTTATAGATGTTTTAAGCAGTCCCTTCCAAGAGGATAACAAGATTCATAGATTTTTAAAGTATTTTACATTACATTTCCGAAAGAAAATCACACGAAAGGTGCGATCTTTGAATGAGAGTGAATTCTTTGTACAACGAGCGAGTTGATCTGAATTTATCCTTATATTTAAGGGGATGCGCGGATGAGAAGATACGTGAACCCTGGGTCATAAAGAATGGTTTACTCCAAGTGAAAAGAATCTCAAAAATAATTTCTTGTACCTCAACATACTGAATCATAGAGATGATGTTTACGAGGGTGTCGCGATTAGCCGTGAAATATTGAGAGTAGAAACCTACCTAGTGCCTTTCCTACAATAGGGTGACCACTGAGTGTACTTCAGAAAATTGATTTATCGGCCCGCGATTTTTGCCATGTCTAACCTTAAAAGGAACATTTCATGAGCGCAAAGACTTCCTAACAAAATTTATAAAACTGCCATCCAAAGTGGCTCAAGAGGTTTTAACAAAGATCTTAATGGTATGCTTCATCCCTAAACGGAGGACGAAAAGAAGTGTGATCCATACATAGTGTAGACTAATACAAAAACCTTTAATAAAATCAACCAGAGAAGTTTTGAAAACCCTTTAAACGTTTGATGTGACAACATAAATGGAACGAAGTTTTTAGTAAATTTAGAAGTATGTACAACGTGTACCATTTTGCACAAAACTATTCAACTTAAGTTAAACAACTCAATAAAGGAGTGATTTTTCTATAAATAATTTGAAGGTATAACTTAGTATGTACTAACCAAAATAAGTAAAAGTAAATTTATTTACTTAATTATATACATACATATATGATTTTATAATTCGCATAAGTGACAAAAAAATTTTATTACTTTCATTTGTCCATAAATCTCGTGAGGACCGCACAAATAAACAACGTGTAAAATTTTTGATAAACATAGTTTTTCGTATTTCAGAGGTTACGAGTTGAAAAATATCAAGTGAAAAATCTTTGAATCATCGGGTGACATGTCATTAGGTAATGAAAACTAATGAATTAAATGTAATTTTGATAATTATCAGGACATAAGTCTTTGGACCAAAAATGTTCACGTGCGAAGCCGTTGCTAAAAAGTGAGGTATGAAGGATAGAGCATGAGGATGAGAAGTTAATCGCTTCTTGACTTTGCAAAATGCCAAACATGTTATGACTAATATTAAAGTCGGAATACTGATGGTGTTAATATCACTAAATGAGAATCCCCTGGAATAAGTCAGGACTTAGAGTTATGTAAGAAAGAGCATCGCTCCAACAGGTGTGACAAATAAGATCCCTGGGGTAACGCAATAATTTTGAATGGTTTAAGTGTTAGTGAATGCCCAAAGGCTCTGCATGACGTGGCAGTGCCTTTATCCCCCCCCCACACACACATGAATCTCTCGATTTCGACGGTTGTAAAGTCTTCATGATGACTTGGATACGAATAACACGAAAAATTTTGTATAACAAGCAACGAAAATTTTATAGAAATCGTTTAAGGTGACAATGTAAGAAAAGAAACAAAGTTCTTAGTAAACTAGAGTTATGTACAACATGTACTATTCTAAGTAAAATATCTTTTGAATAAAAGAATTGATTTGTAAAAGTGAAAGTAAAATTTCATATGTACTAGTCAAAAATAAGTAATTATTTATTTTATTATATATAACATATACGATTTCTAAAAATTGTACGAATGGCAATAAATTAAATTTTTTTTATAAAACTTTGAGAGGATCGCACAGTAAAATAGTGTGTGTAAAATTTTGGCAAACAAAATTTTCATATTTCAGAGGTTACAAGTTGGAAAAAGATTCATGAGTAAAAGATTTTTGAAAATTTCGGGTGATATTTGAGCAACAATGTCACGAGGTAATGAAAACTATTGAATTTAAATGTGGTTGATGACTATTAGTAGGGCATAAGTCCTTCGACCAAAAATGCTTAAGTCTGAAGCTGTTGCTTATAAGTGAGATACGAATGGAAGAGTATGCGGATGAGAATTAACCACCGATTGATTTTGGAAAATTTCGAACTAGTATGACTAATATCAAAGTAAGAAGGATGATGGTGTGATTATCATCAAATAATAAATCTCCCAAAATAAGTTAGGATTTAGAGTAGCGTAAGAATGAGCATCAAATAAGATTCTTGGGTAGTCTTTAATATAGAATTTGAATCGCTGAAGTGACGGGATACAGTTTCCTTTATGTATCGTTGTGAAAGTTTGTCCATTGTATCGGTTTCTTTCATGGCTAGAAAGTGAGCAGTTTTGGTGACACTGTCAGCAATAACCCAGATAGGGTCATAACCGCCTACCGTTTTCGGTAGCTTCATGATGAAATCCATTGTTATTCCTTCCCATTTCCATTGTGAGATTTTGGGTTGTTGAAGTAACCCAGATGGCTTTTGATGTTCGGCTTTGACCTTGGAACAAGTCAGACACTTCCCAACATAAGTAGCAATGTCCTTTTTAAGGTCCGGCCACCAATATTGTTCCTTGAGATTGTGGTACATCTTACCAGCTCCGGGATGAATCGAATACCGTGACTTATGGGTCTCATCTAGAATAAGGCCTCGTAAATCCCCAAAACTAGGTACCCAAATTCTTCCAGCGAAATATCGGAGTCCGGTCTCTTTAACCTCAAATCGAGAGACGAGAATGTTCAAGCGTTCTTGAGCAATATTCTCCTCAGTCTCCAATTTCTTCACATGTGCCAAAATAGCAAAACTCCCTTTTCTCATGACTTTTTGTGCCTTCATGCAACTAATAAGGTTCAGCTTCGGGCTACTTCTCTCCCCGTAAACTATTAATGGCTCACCATTCTCGCGGGGTATACGAATAATCTTCTCACTATAAATAACTTTCGCTTTCATCCTTGAAAGCCAGTCCGTTCCAACTATTTCATCAAAGCTTCCTAACTTGATGAGTATTAGGTTAATCCTAAAGTCCATTTCAACTATTACATCAAGCTTTCAAATTGATGGGTGTTAGGTAAATCCTAAGGTTCATTCCAACCAAATCTTACTGTACTACCGTGAAAAATTCTATCAATCTTCTCCAATAACATCTACTTGTGCGCAGGTAACTAGTCATTTCCAATTACTACTTTAAAACTTCCAAGTTTTGTTGATATGAGGTCATCTCTAAATGACCCACCTGTAAATTTTAAGGTACTACCTTAAATTATTCCTCTATCTCTGCCAGCTCACCATTAGCTTGTCCTATAGAATACTTAACTCTCATGGTTGTTAATGGCTTATTAGTCATAACACTAAGGTTCTTAGATATAAAATTTCTATCGCTCTAGTATTAAACAACTCCGAGACAATAAAATGTTGTGACGAAACGTACCCTAACTAAAATCAGGATCCATGCGAGTCTCCATAGCTGAGATAACAATTGCTCTACTGTAAGTAAGTCCAAAGTTTTTCCTATTTGAGAACTTTTTCCTTAAGTGTCCAGGGTGTCTATATCTATAACAAATTTTCGGGTTATCAACTCTGCAATCAAGGCCCTTTTTGTACAGTATTTGGGCTATGTGGTTATTCTTTCCCTACCTCTAACAGACCATCATGCGTATACTTAAGTGGTTCCTACCAAAATTTTCTTTGAATCACTTCATATTCTTTATGTAGTAACATTGGAACTTCTGCATGATTTACTTCAGTATAATTACGCTGCCCGGGTGTCATTATATTGTACTAAATCGTACGTTCATTCCAATATCACTCCATATGGTTAATGTAACGTGATCACTTCAAGTTCTACTCAATTGCATCTAACGGTGCTTTATCTATGCTATCTCAAAACAAAATCTACATAATTAATCTCACGGCTTCTCGGTGTGGGTGCGTAGGTTCCGTAGGTCATGCATCAATGCCTAAATGTCCCGAAATTTTCTTCAAAATGTTCGGGTTCAGGTAATGTCGTTAGGTTCCTTTCTAGAAATTTAATCTGGGTCTTGTGTCGAGTTGTACGTGTAGCAAGTAGTAATACGATATGTCTTGAGGCGACTCCCAAGTCTTTGGGCATGGTTGAGCATCAGTAGAAGATACTCTGACCTTGTGAAAGGAGATGCCTTCCCAACTTCTCCAATGCCTAAGAGTGTTAGGGACCTAAGTCCAGAAGTGTCGTTGGATCGTCGAGTAGTGGTGAAGAATGAAAGAGATAAGTGACGGTCATGAAAGCGTACGGGATACGGGTCAACTTGTGGAAACTGAACAACCTTCTAATGTTCATACATTGTATGTGGCTAATTAGGGTGAGCTCGGGGGGTGGGGCGAGGTGCGGTTACTCGGACAAGTCCTCACATATCTCCTCCTCCGAGGATCAACTTTAGTGGCCGTGTAATCCGAGGGGTACTCTTCCTAGATTGCGTGAAGTAATGTTTCGATCTCTGGAACGGTGGAACGGTAGTAACAGGTGGATTACATTACTAGTTCTTAGGGTTAGACGAGTGGGAAAAGGGTTCAGAAAAACATCTGAACTAGGAAAGATAAATTTTTCAAGTCGGTACAGCGAATAGCAGACATGCAGCAAGAAATAGCATCACCAATAACCTAGGTAATCTATTGCAGTACACCAAACTGTAGTAGATAGTAGTGTCATGCAGTAGTATCAGGTAACCAGTAGCATGCAGTAGTAATAAGCAGTAACATGCAGTTATATCTAACAGTAGCATGCCTTAGTTTTACAGAAACAAGTAAACGAGCAAGTTGTAGATTAGTCCTATTAGTGAATCCTACTCGACTCGGTCAAGACACATTAATGCAACCTAATTCCCTACAACCAATGCTCTGATACCAAATGTGACGCCCCGTATAAAATCAACGTGTACAGATCATCAACAACATGATCATTACACGGTAACACTATATGCTGTTTTAAAATAAGTTTTGCATTCATGAAAAGGTAACGTTTTTACCAACGTCAAATGTTTTACAAAAGATGACGTCTTTACCAACGTCAAATGTTTTACAAAAGATGACGTCTTTACCAACGTCAAATGTTTTACAAAGATAACGTGCTTCTACGAATAGAAATCATTAACATAAGTACGTGACACAAAGTTCATTACAAAACTATTGTTCAAAATGTAACATAAGTTGTGAATGCAAAGTAAAAGGTCCATGATTGAGACATCTCTAAACAATGCAGCGGAAGTCTAACACAGCGAGTCTGTAACAGCAAGTCTATAACACCAAGACTATAACAGCAAGTCTAACAGCGGAAGCAACAACGTCTAAGCACCTGAGAAATACATGCTTTAAAATGTCAGCACGAATGTTGGTGAGCTATAGTTTGTTTGTAATCAGCAATGTAATGTAGACCACGAGATTTTGTATTCAAAACAGTATGAAAAGTATATGCTTATCCGTGGGCACCCGGTAACTAACTTAACAAAGTAATATAAATATCACCCCCTAAAAGTACACTTGGCCAGTGCGTATGTTCTCGAAGTATTAAACACCCATTAAATGCTAGCGCGACTAGCCCGAGTGGGGATGTCAAACCCTATGGATCCATATCTAAGATTTGCGTCTACCGGTTCAAAAACCAATAGTTAAACTGTAACGACCCAACCCGTTATCCAACCGAATACGCAAAATAATTTTTTTTATAGCTAGGGTGCGCAGCGCGCAACCCTCTCTGTGCGCGACGCGCACTGAGCCTGATCAGTTCTGTCCGGATTTTCCAATTTTCATTTAAAGATCTCCCACTTCCCGACACTTTTAGACGAAATGGTTTTCACAACACATTATAATAAGTAAAACTCACATGTTTTTATAATAAAACAAGTTTTACGACACCGGGCCCACATCGGCCCATTTTACGAATTACACACAAAATACAAATTTCGGCCACATGATTTTAACACAAAATAAAGACCGAGCATGGTGATTGGGGATACGCTACCCAATCCTAATCAATCCAAAAGTGCGTCTTCTAAAGCATCTATGCGAGTCCACTAGTTCCCATGCTTACCCGAGCCACCGCCTCCGTGCGAATCTATAAAAATGTAAACAACGAGAGGGTAAGCTAAAACTTAGTGAATGCAATAGTTACACACATACATATATAATTTACCTACTTGCACTCCCTTACCCAAACCACGAGATAAACCTACATGTCCATGTCTAAGTAACTAGCATCAATCTTACCAAAATAATCTCGTATATCAAGCGTAAAAGCTAGTAACATCAATCGCACCATAATTACCTCGTGAATCAATTCGCACAAGCTAGTAACATCAATCGTACAACTAGCATACACCTTAGCATATTTTCTCATATCATCATAACAAAAGCTAGCATCATCAAAATCGTACAACTAGCAACATCATTAGCATAATAATCATAATAATAATTAAATGCTATCATCAACAATTTATGAACCATGGTTAACCATGATCGCAAGGGAATGACCTCGCGAACAAGTCATCGGTGTTCATAACAACCGTTAGCTCCCAAAAACGGCTATGGTATGCTAACCCCCGAGGTGTTCCAAAATGGCTATGGCATCACCCCCTAAGTGTTCCAAAACGGCTATGGCATCACTTGGGAAATAGTGTGAGTATAGATGAGCTAATACTCACACCATGTGCATAAAACGGCTATGTGCACAATTATTAGATGTGGACAAAACGGCTATGCCTCACATCTATAGTCACGAAATGGCTATGTGACTCATGGTCAAATAATAGCATTATAATAAATATATCGGGTCCACAAACCTTATGTCGCATGTAGTGCACAAAATCTGGCTATTGTGTCACTATTCCCCAAGGTGTCCAAACGGCTATCGTCGCATCGATGTGCATCAAAACTCGGCTATTGTGTACATCGTACACACGCAAATAAATTATATACATACATGTATAATTATTCCACTCACCTTGAAATCTCGATGAAAGCAAGCCAAATCCGTTGCTCCGCCAATGAAACGTACCTATTCCATTATCATAATAACGAACATCACAATTAGGGTGGGTTACAAACCAACCCATATTGACACCTAATGCAAATCTTGACCCAATAGTACTTTCAAGCCCGACCAAAGTCCAAACTCACTAGTTATCACTAACTAGAGTGATAACGGTTCTAATAACGCTAATCAAACCCAATCATAAGTGTTAAACACCTATCTTGCCCAAGATGACATCTAAACCCTAATTTTGACCCAATTCAAAATTAGTCTTTCAAACACACTAAAATGGGTTCCATCACTTCCAAAATCACCAAACCTAGTGATTAAACCCAATTTCAAGTCCTAAATCATGGCCAAGTCGGTTTCCAACCCAAAACCCACCAACAACAACAATAAACCCGATTACTAGCATCAATGAACTCACTTTAAGAGTTTAAATGGGTTTCTCTACAAATCTAGTTCAAACCCTAACTTTGAACATCAAATCAAACAATGAAATTTGGAGTTAGAACTTACCACAACAACCAAAATGTAGCTAGGAATGAGGTGAACAACTTTAACACTCGAGCTTTTGATCGATTCAAGCTTCTTCTTCTTCAAAACCTCAAATCTCTCTCTAGAACTCTCTCTCTCTAAGAATGGATGAGAGTGTTGAATGGATGTGAAAGTGATCCAAAATTGGATCAAATCCAGCTGATATGCCCACAGATCCGTCCTCAAGTGAAATGACCAAAAAGCCCCTCATTTAACTCTAATTAAAACGAAACAGGAAAACTGTCCCAGATGAGGTGCACGGCGCGCACCCTTAACCCTGCACGGTGCGCACAGAGGTCAGAATAGCCTACTAGTTTATAAATTTGTTCCACGCTTCACACACTTAATGTACGCTATAAATGCTCTATGTACAATAAATATTTGGGTCTTACAACTCTCCCCCACTTAGAATCGATCACGTCCTCGTGATCCTCGTCACTTAACCAACCGGACCCCCACACTCTATGGTCCTCAACCACACGTTCCAAATGACTTCAACCACATTTATCATTAAATCGAAGATTATTCCATTTAACCATTACACACTTGCACGCATTCTGGAACATGCAATGCACACAATGTCCGGAATCTACTACAATAGTTTAGCATACACGGAATCATCACGTGTTTTTCCAACTCCTCTAGGCAATTCTTCCCAATGAATCACCTTTATCACTCAATCGTCACTCGCGATTTTATCAAATCCCCGAATTCGAGCACTAAAACTCGCTCAATCTCATATGTCGGGTAGAACTCAACCAATATTTCATACCGAGACATCGTCTCTATCGTATACCCTTAACAAACATAGTGCTATAGTAACCACGTCCCTAATATGAAGTCAACAAACCAACTGATGAAGACCGACAAAAAGTGAATCCTTACGGTTAACACTTACCACCTAACATTCCTTTTAGTGCGCATACACGGTTAATACGCAACTACCGCCAATATGTGATCAAAACACGGCTATTGTATCACTAATCACACAACATGGCCCTCATGACCGAACCACCGGTGTATAAAATAACCAATAGTTCTCAATACTAACAATATGAAGGTTATTCAACATAAAACTCAAGGTGTACGATGACGGCTATCGTGATATATCCGTAGTGTCCAAAAACGGCTATTGCAGCACTACCAAAGATATGTAAGCGAAACACGGCTATCGTATCACTATTACCAACATGTGAGTAAAAATCAGCTATTACTCACAACCATGTGCACAAAACGGCTATGTGCACAATCCATACGGGCAATTAAAATCATAAACATACAAGTAACGGTTCTTTCCGGAAACCGCTTACCATCAATCATAACCAAGGGTGGTTTATATATATATATATAACGAAGAGCTAATCCTTCCAGATATCACTCATCACCTATCACAAGTCAAACGTGGTCAACATAGAGATAACCCCAAATAAACACATACACGTAATTTCCTCGTAGTACACAAAATGGCTATTGTGTAACTACTACCCAAAGTATACGACAATGAGGCATCGTGCCCTTTCTCAAAGTCCCATTACACTTCCTCGGTAGGAATATAAATCCTTAATGAAGTCGACACAATTTCTTTGATATAACATTTTCAACCTCCTCGTGTGGTAGTACAAACTCCCCCACTTAGAACTTCGTTCCTCAATCAAATAACCAAGATTGCAAAGTCAATCGATTTCACCATTTACCAACGTACACGACCATACTTGGCGTCAGTCCCTCTTCCCGAATTCTCAAGAACTCAGTTCAATAATAAGAACTAACGTCTACCGTCACCCATTTACGCCACTTAAGCGATGACACAATGTCTACATAACATTTATCTTTTTAGAACGAAATTACCGCTACCCGTAAAGTAGACTTTTCCAACTGTCAAATTCTTTCTACCCGTCACCACTACAAAAATCATCCGGCCGGCGATACACACATGCTCACCCTCTTGGAAAGAGTGACTATTGCTCCAACAACGAATGCTTAGCGTCTTGCATCCCATAATACATACGTCATCAACCCTTGCTTTAACACTTAGCATACAAGAGGATTCGGATCGTCCTTCGCCACTTCATACTAAACATTCATTAACACGAACACAAACATTACACTTGCAGTCGTCCGATTGCTATAGCTTGTAAAATTTCCACTTAGTCACTCATGTACATAAGGGTTTCGGCAAGGTACCCTAAGTACAATATAATCGTAACACCATCGGAATCGTGGAGACGGTTCAAGCGCGAGTAGGTCAGAAAGTTAAGCACGTCATTACAAGGGAGTAGTGATTTTAGGAAGGCTATAAATCCTAAACCGTATATCGGATTTAGGCGAGTCTTAAACGAAAAGTCATCTACTAGAACTGAACTATCTGGAAATCAACTTTCCAGAAGCCCCAGGAGTATGATCAGACCCTGAAAAACAGAAAATAAGTGCTCCAGTAGGTTTCTTGATGCTTGATGCTTATCACGGTTCTCATCCTTGATGCGTATAAGCCTCAAGTGTACAACTCTTTGACGTTTTAGCATCACCTTGACCAAGTTTCAACCATCAACACACCATGTTAAGACTAAGGAGAAATACAACTCACTTAAGAGTTTTAGATGGATGATGAACCAAGGTTACATCATGTTCTTAGTCTCGACACAAATACAAGTTCTAAAATTTAAAGCTACAATCTTTGATTCAATCAAACAAGCAAGACCTTAAGTTACATAAATTTGATCAAACAACGTAATGAAACCCTAAGCTAGAAAGCTTGGATCCCTTAACAATAATTATGAGATTTCAAAGCTAGAAAGCTTGAATCTTTTGTCCTTGAAGATCTTTAAAGCAAAAAGCTAGATCTTCAAGTTTCACGAAGATCATAAATACAAGTTTTGATCTATTAACAAAAATAAAGTGATCTTAAGCTACAAAACTTAGATCCAACAAAGTAATGAAGATCCAAAGCTAGAAAGCTTGAATCTTTTATGTTCTTGAAGATCTTTAAAGCTAAAAGCTAGATCTTCAAGTTTCATGAAGATCATAAAGACAAGTTTTGATCTTTTAACAAAAATAAAGTGATCTTAAGCTATAAAGTTTAGATCCATCAAAGTAATGAAGATCCAAAGCTAGAAAGCTTGAATCTTTCATGTTCATGAAGGATTCAAATCAAAGTTTGAATCTACAAGATATAACAAGATCAAAAAGCTAAAAAACCTTGATCTCATGATGATGATGATGTCGTGATTAAGAAGAAAAAGAGAAGAAGAAGAAAATTCAAGAACTTACAATTTTAGTGTGAGAATGACTAGAGAGAAAATTAGAGAGCAAGTGTGTGTAAAATGAGAATGAGATCAAGTGTGAAATGAAATAATAAGGCTTGTATTTATAGTGGTGGAGGTGGTGGTGGGTGTCTCCAAACCGTAGGCATCATGGGGGATAAAGGGGGACAACTTTTTACTTTTTGCATGGTGGTGGTACAAAGGTGGTGCTTGTTATTAGGATCCCATGCAACATGTGTAGTAATGGTTAAAAAAATGCTAGTATGTTGGCTCATCTTAATGGATTTTTGTCTTACATCTTAAAGGATCATAAATCCATTAAAGTTGGGCTAATTTATGGTCCATTAACTAGAGTAGGGTGGGCCTAAGTGCATTAAGGTAAAAAGTCCATTAAGACTAACTAGTGTGCATTAGTAAATTACTAAGCGTAATTAAGCAACCAATAAGCTAAGTAAATGTCATTAGAAAATAATAATTAGTTTTAAGTAGTCATAATATTCCAGTTATGACAAAAGTTTAACGTGTACAAAGTACATAGCTCGTTTTAAACGACAAGTGACACTAACGATCGTAAAAGCATTCGAGGATCAAGTTAAGTGATTAAACACTTAATAGCACGTTGTAAGATATTAATGACGGTAATTAATCATGAATAAAGATCCCAGAGCATAAACTAGCTCAGTACGCACATATATGCAGATTCGTGAAAGTATAGAGCATAAAAATATAAGTTGAAAAAGTCGGGTCGTTACAGTTTTCGGGCACTAGGGGCATAAACTCAGGTTTTCGAGCATAAATACCAGATTTCGAGCAGTAATCTAGATAGTCTCCAGATTTTCGAGCACTTAATTTTGAAAGAAAAACACATTAAACTGAGTTCAAACAAGTTGTTTTTTCCACGGTTTTATGTCCTAAAACCTTTAATCAGTGGGTTTAAAGGCTTAATGGGTTGAACGAATGGGTTTACTATGATGTTAAGTTTAAGATTCAAGCATAGACTTTAAACACATATATATGTAAAAACACAAACAATGAGTTATATGTATGCATCTAGGTCTGAATTTAAGCACAAGATCAAGTGATTAAAGAGGTTTATCAACAAGTATGTTATGAAACAAGTATCAAACCAACAAAAATAAAAAGATGAGTTGAGTTATATGGGTACCTAAACCGGAATCGAGCACAAACACTTCAAAAACGCGATGGAGACCTTCAATCAACGGATCTTCTATGCAAAGAGCTTAGACCCACTCTGATATCACTTGTTAGTCCTAAATCTAGCTTAGGTCGATTGGTTTTGTTAGTGTAAGTGGGTTTAGTTGTTAACAACAAGTAGTATGATGATAAGGTTGAGAGAGAGGGGGGAGAGAGAGAGAAAGAGAGTTGTAAGTAGTGAAATGTGTGAATAACTCAACTAGTTACAATGTGAGTGGGGAGGTTGCTTTTATACTAGCGACTTCCCATTAGTTACAAGGGTGGTAAATACATTTATCATAAATACATTTACCATGGTTAAACTCACTAATATAATAATAAGTAAACTACCTATTACATTAGTAACACTAAACCATATGCCACATATAATAGACAATATTCATTGTCAACAATTTAGATTACACCTAAGTTGAGTATTAGCTGGAGCTCTCGAAGAACTACAATTACCAAATTTACCCGACTTTGAAATCCTCGGTCTACCCACAAAAATCAGATTCCCAAATATCTTTGATCCGTTTAGCTCCTTGATAGCCCGCACATCGTCACCTTTCTTAACGTAAGATACGAAACAATACGGTTTTCCCTACCAAAACTTAATTTCTGTTATCGGACCAATCTTACCAAAAACCGACTCAATCATATGTCGATTTACAGTCCGAACAATATGCCCAATGAACACAGTCCGATTTATCAACCCTGTCGATTCCCTAACCTGCTGTATAACTGTATCTTCGCCTGTATCGGAAAACACGGACGCCGGATTACCAAGCCCCGCTCTCGAGGAGACTGTTAGGATCCCGAAGTATGTATAGTGTTAATGTGAAATAAGCCTAAATGAAGGTTTCATAGAAGAGGGCTATATAAGGAACCTAAGTAGTCCTAATTAGATATCCATTGCATTGTAACTGAGTTCTAGAAGCTGTGGAATGTAAATTTACCGATTCTCTCTAATACGAATCTGTTCTTCACTTATCGAGTCTCACTCTAACTCATCACATCTTCTAATCTCACCATGATTTGACCTATCATTTGGTATTAGAGCATTCAGGGAGTGATTCTACATCACTATATCGATCCAGAGATTAAAGATTACAAAATCTGTACGCTCTCGGTTAGATTGAATCAGATTCGGTATACTCGAATTTGATAATCTGACGTTCAGATTCATGTGATAAGTCCAGTAAAGGTTTATTATATTGATTAGAAAGAGTTTCAATTATCATTATAGCTTTTTAACAACAATTATGAAGAATCAAGTTGATTTTTAGAGTTTGTGGCTAAAACTCTCGGTATTTATCATTTACAGCTTGATTCTGTATTTTAGTGAAAGGTTGTGGATTCAGTTTTGTTCGTGAGGTGATTAATCAAGTTTTTGACGGTTCAATTTCATCAATTCTTCAAGTTTTGAAGATTCGATCAACACTCGATATCGTAACTGCCAAACCGAGCCTGCTTCAAAGTTAATAATTCGTGTTAAGTGTTGCAGATTGTGGTGTGTTAGTGATTCTATCACATTCGGTTTGATCATACGCAGCTAATTTTTATGGTTTGAGAAAGGATTTGATTGAATTTCTAAGATTCTATACTTAGACTCGGTTTGTCAACTTCTACAGTTGACATTCGGTATCCTTCACATTCGGTATCTGTGATATTCTGTATGTTACTAACTTGTTTCCTGTGCAGCAAGGTTACCGAATCTAATTCAAAGGAATTGGAGTGTGTTTAAGTTCAAAGTGTTACAGAATTTGACTACCGAGTTAAATACCGAACCAGAGTCTCGGTAGCACTTAATACATTGGTTTTAAGTGTTCTAAGGCTTTAAATCTTGTGGTTACCGAATATATACCAATCTGGGTGTGTTACTTGTGTTACTGATCAGTTTATGATACAGAATCTGGTTTACCGAATATTTACCTAATCTGCTACAGTACCGAACCACTTACCGAGTCTGCTAGAGTACTGAACCAGATACCGAATCTGACATTTTTGTTAGATTTTTGTGAACCTTCATCTTAGATTTGTGTAATACCAAATCTTTACCGAATCTACCTCAATTTCAAGATGTCTACCCAAGATACTTTGATCATTGGATCAGATTCCCGACCTTCAGTGTTGTTTGATGGCAAGTACACTCAGTGGCTCCACCGTATCACTCAGTACATAGACTACAAGGGTGAGAAAGCAAAGTACATATGGGTTTCTCTGAGAGATGGTCCAGTTGTAGAGTATCATCCGGATACTGGTATGCCAATTCCAGTCAATGAACTTTTGGGAAATAGACGAGAGAGAGCTCAGGGTGACATAGAGGCTAAGAACATTATTATGAAAGCCATTCTGTATGAGTTGTTTGAAAATGTTGATAGCAACACCATAATAAAAGATATATGGGATGAGATCAAACGACAGCAAGAAGGTTATGACATGTCTGATGTTATTAAACTGAATAAGGCTTTGGGATTTTATGAAGATTTGAAACAGGAACCAGAAGAACCACTCAAGGATACCTATCGTTGTTTTAATGGTATTTCAATGAGTTGAAAAGGTGCAAGATTACAAAAGTAAATGCTGAAGTTAACATGAAATTCCTCAAAAAGCTCAATGTTGATTGGCTTCTTTGTGGAACCATTGTCCGATCTACCAAAGAGATTGACAAGATGACAATTCATGAGCTTGTTGGAGTTCTTATGCATTATCAACCAGAGGTGTCTAAACTTCAAGAAGGAAGGAAAGATTCTTCTCCGGGTGATCCACTTGCCCTAATTGCCAAAAAGAAGAGCAAGTCATTTACAACTTCCAAAAGCTTATCCAAGAAAGTGCTTGTTGAAGAATCAACTAATTCTGAAGAGTTGAATCTTTCTGATGTTGATGATTCTCACCTTGAATTAGTCAAGATGGCAGCCATGTTCACCAAGGCCATGAAAAACCCAAGTTTAAAGACAAATCAAGCAATCAACGCAAGAACTCATCTTCTTCCTCCTATTATAAGAAACTTGATCAATCAAAACATCAACGTGCTGATGATTCCAAGAAGGATGATTCCATTTGTTTCAATTGTGGTAAAGCTGGTCATTACTCTCGTGAATGCAAGATGCCTAAGAAGAAGGACGCAGCTTACTACAAGAAGAAAATATTGAAGGCAAAGATTGTAGAAACCGGAGGAGAGCTGAAACCAGTTGATAATACTTGGTTTAACTGGACTGATGATTCAGATTCAGAGGTGAAACATGCAAATGTTTTCAAGGTAACCAAGCTAATCAAAGCAAAGGAAGCAACGAAGAATTTTGACTCAGCATCTGATGATGATGAGGTACAATCAATTGAAATCCCAACTGATTTTATCAATATGCAAAATGACCTGATGAAGAACTTGGTCTCAATGTTAAAAGAAGTTAAAGGTTTAAAATCTGAAAACAAGGTTTTGAAAGATAAAATCAAACTAAATGAGAACAAACATTCATCATTCAAAACACAATCGGAGATGAATAGATTGAAAGTCCAAGTCAGCTCTACGGAAACTGAGTTGGAAGCACTTAAAAAGTCAATTTATCCGATTAAAGTCGAAAGAAATGATTATCGTCTAAAACCAGAATGTCTTGAGGAAGAACTTCAATTCTTAGAAAAAGATCTTTCTGATTTGAAAAACCAACATGAACTCACACTTTCGAATCTAAACAAGAAAATTATTCAATTGGAAAACACCATAATTGAAAAGAATACTGAAATTTCTGTATTAACAAAAGAGTCTTTTCAAATGAAAGCTCAACTTGCTCGATATGAGGAAAAACTCTATCGAACAGAGCAATCTAAAGCTATCATTGATATGAAACTTTCAAAATAAACAATTTTCATGAATTGACAAAAAACGATTCATGGTGATAAGTGGAGGTTGGGTTATGAAGATCCCAAGATCTTAGACGATGTTTCCAAAAAGATTCCAGGATTATATCATTCTGATTACTTTCAAGCTGGTTTACCTTCTCACTTTGTGCATGCATCTGATGCTGATTTTGATGATGTTATTGTTAATCACAAATCTAAAAAATATCACCACATTAGCTTAATGTATGAAAAAGTTAATTGCAAAATGGGTAAATCAAATCCCGATTTCTTAAAGGAACTTGTTGAAACTGAAAAGAATATGCAACATGATAATTATGTGCCTAAGTGTAGACTGATTTATATTCCTACACCCATGCTAGAGAAATACATTATAATGCTTGAGAATGCAGTGTTTAACAAACCTAGTTCTAGCATTATTGCCATAGATGAGGAGTTCTGTTTCTGATGATTCTATCTGTGAAGACCTAGCACATGAACTTACTGTCTTGTTTGAGTCAGTATCACTAGGTCAAATGGCTTCTGATGTTAAGGTAGAACCTAAGGTAGAACCTAAAGAGGAAAAGTCTACAGAATTAGATTTGTTCATCTAGTTGACAAACTTGAAAAAGAAAACATAGAATTGCAACTTAGATGCAAACACTTAAAACAAATGCTTGAATTGAGTGAACAATTGCCTAAACTTCCTAAGAAAGAATGTACTTATGATTTTAAGGAAGGTGAAGTTTTAGTATCTGCTGAAGATTTATGTCTTGAGATTAAAAGTTTGAATCGAAAGATAGTTCAACTAAAACAGGTAACAACAAAATAGATTGCTATGCAAAACCTGATTTGAGTGAGTATGATGCAAAGGAACGTAAAATAAAAATGAAAATTTTGCAAAATCAAAATACTCAAGTGTCAACTGAAAAGTTTGGACGTCTAACTAACAAAGGTGATTTTCGTGTCACAGGTTATAATCCTAGCTTGAATTACAAGTCTGTATGGGTTCCTAAGTCCACGACTAAGAAAGTAGCAAACCAAACCAAGAACCCTTCTAGTCGACCTAGGAAGTCATCGCATCTTTTTCAATTCTCTTGTGTGAACAAAACATCTACTTGGAATAAATTGTGTGTAAAGACTTTTGATGATGATGTAAAACTTGATATCGCTTATGATGCTTCATATAATGTAGCTTTAGATGATGCTTTAATGTCTAAATTGCATGCTACTTTACGTGATACATTGATTTGTGATCCAAAGTTTTTTGTTGGTACTAACCGTAGAGAACAAGAAACTTTGGGTACCTAAACTCTAGGAAACTTAACATTGACAAGGTTTCGACATCTGTGTGTGGTACACCGACTCCAGTAGTTCTCGACACATGACGGGCGATAAATCCTTGCTTGTCAATTTCATTGACAAATTCCTAGGAACGGTTACATTTGGAAATGACGAGATTGCAGCAATTATGGGTTATGGAGATTATGTGAAAAATGGTATAACGATCAAACGGGTCTCATATGCTAAGGGTTTGGGGTGCATTTTGTTTAGTATCAGTTAATTTTGTGACGAAGATGTAGTGACCCGAACTTTTCCATTTTATATATATTAATTGAGATTGATATTTACATGATTAAATGTTTCCAACATGTTAAGCAATCAAACTTGTTAAGACTTGATTAATTGAAATAGGTTTCATATAGACAATTGACCACCCAAGTTGACCGGTGATTCACGAACGTTAAAACTTGTAAAAACTATACGATGACATATATATGGTTATATATATAGTTAACATGATTTTATTATAAGTATGTATCTCATTAGGTATTTTAACAATGAGTTATATACATAAAAATGAGACTATTAATTTAAGAAACTCGAAAATGATATATATAACGATTATCGTTATGACAACGTCTTACTAGGTACATATGAATCATATTAAGATATTGATACACTTGATTAATTATGTTAAATGATAAGTAAATATATTATTAAGTGTATTAACAATGAAATACATATGTAAAAATAAGACTACTAACTTAATGATTTCGAAACGAGACATATATGTACCGATTATCGTTGTAACGACATTTAACTGTATATATATCATACTAAGATATATTATATATCATAATATCATGATAATATAACAATTTAACATCTCATTTGTTATAATAAACAATGGGTTAACAACATTCAACAAGATCGTTAACCTAAAGGTTTCAAAACAACATTTACATGTAACGACTAACGATGACTTAACGACTCAGTTAAAATGTATATACATGTAGTGTGTTAATATGTATTTATACACTTTTGAAAGACTTTAATACACTTATCAAAATACTTCTACTTAACAAAAATGCTTACAATTACATCCTCGTTCAGTTTCATCAACAATTCTACTCGTATGCACCCGTATTCGTACTCGTACAATACACAGCTTTTAGATGTATGTACTATTGGTATATACACTCCAATGATCAGCTCTTAGCAGCCCATGGGAGTCACCTAACACATGTGGGAACCATCATTTGGCAACTAGCATGAAATATCTCATAAAGTTACAAAAATATGAGTAATCATTCATGACTTATTTACATGAAAACAAAATTACATATCCTTTATATCTAATCCATACACCAACGACCAAAAACACCTACAAACACTTTCATTATTCAATTTTCTTCATCTAATTGATCTCTCTCAAGTTCTATCTTCAAGTTCTAAGTGTTCTTCATAAATTCTACAAGTTCTAGTTACATAAAATCAAGAATACTTTCAAGTTTGCTAGCTCACTTCCAATCTTGTAAGGTGATCATCCAACCTCAAGAAATCTTTGTTTCTTACAGTAGGTTATCATTCTAATACAAGGTAATAATCATATTCAAACTTTGGTTCAATTTCTATAACTATAACAATCTTATTTCAAGTGATGATCTTACTTGAACTTGTTTTCATGTCATGATTCTGCTTCAAGAACTTCGAGCCATCCAAGGATCCGTTGAAGCTAGATCCATTTTTCTCTTTTTCAGTAGGTTTATCCAAGGAACTTGAGGTAGTAATGATGTTCATAACATCATTCGATTCATACATATAAAGCTATCTTATTCAAAGGTTTAAACTTGTAATCACTAGAACATAGTTTAGTTAATTCTAAACTTGTTCGCAAATAAAAGTTAATCCTTCTAACTTGACTTTTAAAATCAACTAAACACATGTTCTATATCTATATGATATGCTAACTTAATGATTTAAAACCTGGAAACACGAAAAACACCGTAAAATCGGATTTACGCCGTCATAGTAACACCGCGGGCTGTTTTGGGTTAGTTAATTAAAAACTATGATAAACTTTGATTTAAAAGTTGTTATTCTGAGAAAATGATTTTTATTATGAACATGAAACTATATCCAAAAATTATGGTTAAACTCAAAGTGGAAGTATGTTTTCTAAAATGGTCATCTAGACGTCGTTCTTTCGACTGAAATGACTACCTTTACAAAAATGACTTGTAACTTATTTTTCCGACTATAAACCTATACTTTTTCTGTTTATATTCATAAAATAGAGTTCAATATGAAACCATAGCAATTTGATTCACTCAAAACGGATTTAAAATGAAGAAGTTATGGGTAAAACAAGATTGGATAATTTTTCTCATTTTAGCTACGTGAAAATTGGTAACAAATCTATTCCTACCATAACTTAATCAACTTGTATTGTATATTATGTAATCTTGAGATACCATAGACACGTATACAATGTTTCGACCTATCATGTCGACACATCTATATATATTTCGGAACAACCATAGACACTCTATATGTGAATGTTGGAGTTAGCTATACAGGGTTGAGGTTGATTCCAAAATATATATAGTTTGAGTTGTGATCAATACTGAGATACGTATACACTGGGTCGTGGATTGATTCAAGATAATATTTATCGATTTATTTCTGTACATCTAACTGTGGACAACTAGTTGTAGGTTACTAAGGAGGACAGCTGACTTAATAAACTTAAAACATCAAAATATATTAAAAGTGTTGTAAATATATTTTGAACATACTTTGATATATATGTATATATTGTTATAGGTTCGTGAATCAACCAGTGGCCAAGTCTTACTTCCTGATGAAGTAAAAATCTGTGAAAGTGAGTTATAGTCTCACTTTTAAAATCTAATATTTTTGGGATGAGAATACATGCAGGTTTTATAAATGATTTACAAAATAGACACAAGTACGTGAAACTACATTCTATGGTTGAATTATCGAAATCGAATATGCCCCTTTTTATTAAGTCTGGTAATCTAAGAATTAGGGAACAGACACCCTAATTGACGCGAATCCTAAAGATAGATCTATTGGGCCTAACAAACCCCATCCAAAGTATCGGATGCTTTAGTACTTCGAAATTTATATCATATCCGAAGGGTGTCCCGGAATGATGGGGATATTCTTATATATGCATCTTGTTAATGTCGGTTACCAGGTGTTCACCATATGAATGATTTTTATCTCTATGTATGGGATGTGTATTGAAATATGAAATCTTGTGGTCTATTGTTACGATTTGATATATATAGGTTAAACCTATAACTCACCAACATTTTTGTTGACGTTTAAAGCATGTTTATTCTCAGGTGAATACTAAGAGCTTCCGCTGTTGCATACTTAAATAAGGACAAGATTTGGAGTCCATGTTTGTATGATATTGTGTAAAAACTGCATTCAAGAAACTGATTTCGATGTAACATATTTGTATTGTAAACCATTATGTAATGGTCGTGTGTAAACAGGATATTTTAGATTATCATTATTTGATAATCTACGTAAAGCTTTTTAAACCTTTATTTATGAAATAAAGGTTATGGTTTATTTTAAAAATGAATGTAGTCTTTGAAAAACGTCTCATATAGAGGTCAAAACCTCGCAACGAAATCAATTAATATGGAACGTTTTTAATCAATAAGAACGGGACATTTCAGAAGATCTCAAAGTTCTGTTCGAACATCGTCAATGCTCAGTGCAATCCATCGATGGAAATGATCTTCTTGTTGGTAAACGTTTTGCTTCACTATATACTATTGACCTCAATGATGCACCATCACATAGGAACATGTGTTTGGCTACCCGTTCTACAAAAGAAAATTCATGGTTATGGCATCACCGGATGTCACACCTACATTACAAGGGTATCAATCTACTAGTCTCTAAAGACTTAATTGATGGTATTCCCAGCTTTCAGTATGATAAGCATCATGTGTGTCCATCATGTGCGATGGGTAAACTGAAACGGACTAATCATCCACTTAAGCAAAACCCCAGTACTTCATCGTCTTTACAATTATTGCATATGGACTTATGTGGACCCATGAGAGTTTCTAGCCTCGGTGGTCGGAAACATATGCTTGTCATTGTAGATGATTATACACGTTTTACATGGATTTTTCTTTTAAGCACTAAATCTGAAACCCCCGCCATTATCATTGAGTTCATCAAAAATTATCAACGCTCTTTTAACAAACATGTTAAGAGCATTCGAACTGATAATGGGATAGAATTTAAGAATTACTTGCTGTGACGACCCGGAAATTTTCGACTAAATTTAAACTTTATCTTTATATTATTCTGACACGATAAGCAATGTTTGTTAAGTTAAATCTCAAGGATTTTAAACTATGTTTATACATTCATTTAAACCTCGACCAAATTCCAATGATTCACGAACCATTAAATGAACATATATGAATATGTATGTATATGTGTATATATTATAAATTGAAAATGTCAACAAAGTATTTAAACGTATAATGCTTTACATGAACGTATTTGTTTCAATATGATTATCGACGAAATTAAAAAAATATATTAAATGATTGAATTATCAGAAACATTGAATTATGATTACAAGTCTCTGTTGAGAGGTCCACTATGATTGAGAAAATCTATTCCTTTTAATGATATTCGGAATAATTTGTAAAGCTATTTATAAATAAAAACAAAAAGTGTCATTTACGAAAGTTAGACAAAAGTTAGTGGAGAATTGGTTTCCATAATATTCTATTAATCTATTTTTAAACGTACAAAAACGTTTTCAGTTTAAAAAGAACTTTATTATTAAAACGTATATAACTTTTATAAATATCTAGAATCACTTTTGACAACTCATTACTTAACCAGTATAATAAATATAACGATATTTATATTTTATTTCATTAAATATATATAACGATTTAAATTAATATTATATATATTTATACGCGTATTATACATACATAGTTTTTATACTTTTACTATACTTTAACTTTACCTTTACTTTACCTTTACTTTACTTTAACTTTAATAATTCACTTTAATAATTCATACTTTAATAATTCATACTTTAATAATTCACTTTAATAATTCAAAAATCTATTATAAATAGAATTCAATAGGTTTCATTATTTCATAGAAACTTGAAAATATATTTCTCTAAACTCTTTCAATCGATTTACATATATATATATATATATATATATATATATATATATATATATATATATATATATATATATATATATATATTTGCTCTGTATTATTTCAAGATATTATTAGTATACATAAAATATTACGACGGAGTGCTGTCCGAGTGATTTCAAAATAGTTTTTTGAATGAGTCGAAGCTAAGGAAATTATGGGTTATAGCTATGGAGGTGATGGGTATGGTTCATGGGTATGCTCGTGAGGTCAATCTAGTGTTTATCATCTCCGTTGCGTCTATGTACTTTCCTGCAATATTGAATCTCAATATTGATACGTGAGCACTCATAACTTAACTTTTATATATCAATAGTGTATCCCTGACTAGTACTCGAGTATATAGGATTATGCATGCTTGTACATTCAATATTGTCCTTAGATAGGTTTGTTGAATCCTGAATTAGATATATATGCTACCGAGATAGGGTATATGATATGCATGTCGTTGGAAAGCTAGCGAAAAATTAAGAACTTTTCATTTAGATATCGAATGGTTTCGATGAACGGATTAGAAGTTATAGTCAACTGAATTTTAGTATTATTGTTAAAATGATTATTATTACTATCGTCGTTATTATTTTAATAGAAATATCATTGTTATTATAAAATATCATTACTACTATTATGTTAGTATTATCATTTTATCATAATAACATTTTTAGTAAATATAAATATTGTTATTTTTTTATAGAATAATAATAATTATTATTACAAAATAATACAACTTTTACTTATTATTATTATGATCAATATTATTTTATCAAATAAATAGGGGATACAAAGATATTTTTCACCACGCGTAATATAATTACATTAATAATACTTACCACTATAGTTTTACGATATTAAGTGAACTTTATATATTTTACTACTTAAGATATATAAAAGTATATTTTATCATATATAAACGTTAATATAAATTTTTATTAACAAATGAATTTTATTATTATAAAATCTAACAAATATATTTAAATATATAAAATGACTATAGTTAAGTTATATAATAAACACGTATAAATTTTAGAAGTCATTTTGGGTCAAGTTGACTTTTGTTGACTTTTGCATATTAGTCTCGAGCATTAGGATTGTGGTACACTATGACATAACCAAAAATTGTTAGACAAATATTGACCAACATATAAATATATATAATTAATATAGGTTCGTGAATCCGAGGCCAACCTTGCACTTGTTAAATGACGTTATATGTATTTTTACTACGAAATACAGTATGGTGAGTTTCATTTGCTCCCTTTTATATATATATATTTTTGGGACTGAGAATACATGCGCTGTTTTTATAAATGTTTTACGAAATAGGCACAAGTACTAAAACTAATTCTACGTGGGTTTAAACCAGACATATACCCTTAGCTTGGTAACATTAAACTACTTGTCTATGTACGGTAGGCGCGAATCCTAAAGATAGATCTATTGGGCCTGACAAACCCCATCCTGACTATGGGATGCTTTAGTACTTCGAGGTTATTTTAAACACACCTGATCTGGTGTACTTCAGAGGGTAAAACATGAACGTTAAAGCTTGTTACCGGGTGCCTACAACTTATAGAATACTTTTATACACTTGCGAGTGTACATATATTTATAAACGGAAATCTTGTGGTCTATTAATATATTGAAATGATTGTTATGATAAACCTATGAACTCACCAACCTTTTGGTTGACACTTTAAAGCATGTTTATTCTCAGGTATTAAAGAAATCTTCCATTGTGCATTAGCTCATTTTAAGGATATTACTTGGAGTCATTCATGGCATATTTTGAAAGACGTTGCATTCGAGTTATTGAGTTCATCAAAATTATTATTAAGTCAATTATAGTTGGATGTATTATGAAATGGTATGCATGCCATCAACTTTCGTTGTAAAGAAAGTTTGTCTTTTAAAAACGAATGTAATTTTGTAAAATGTATCATATAGAGGTCAAATACCTCGCGATGTAATCAACTATTGTGAATCGTTTATAATGTATATGAACGGGTCATTTCAGTTGGTATCAGAGCGGTGGTCTTAGCGAACCAGGTCTGCATTAGTGTGTCTAACTGATAGTCGTTAGGATACATTAATGAGCTTGGACTTCGACCGTGTCTGCATGTCAAAAGTTTTGCTTATCATTTTTGTCGAAAATTGCCTGCTTATCATTCTTAGTCTAGACACGTCTTACTGCATTGATTGCATGAATAGTGTATAGACAAAATTCATATCTTAGCGTATCTGCTAATCCATATCTTAGTGTATCTGTTACTGTAAACTTTGCCTGACATATCCCGTAAATTCCTCCGTAATCTACGAAATCTTTTGCGCTATATATATAGATATTCTATGTAATTTGAATACCACCCGATAGCCGAAAAATCATTTCATATCGAAAAATCCTTTTTTCAATCGAACGAAATAGAATTCGTCATTAGTTCAAGTCCCTCGAATTCCGATATGGAATCCCACTCAAGCTCCGAAAGCAGTGTGACCGGAATGGATCAACCAATTAGCCATCATCTATTCTGGATGAATTGGAGATGGGTTCGTAGCCTCCTCAATCATTGGAGACAAGAAGAAGGTGATCCCTTCCATCCACCACATTGCCCTCTTGGCGATGAACCTGAAGCACTTACCGGTGAACCGGTCCGAAACACCATTTTCTCTCTCATTTTCAGAGTATCTCGTCACGATTATATACTACATCAAATTCTAGATTTTATTTATCCGCTTGTCCGAACCGACAATCACCCCGGTGTAATAGAAGAAGTCAACGAGCTTCGCGCTCGAGTAGTGGCTTTAGAGAATATGGTGCAAGGGTTACAAACACCAACAGCAGCACCAGCAGCATAACCAGTACCACCATCAGTAACACCAACAATACCATCACCACCACCAACAATAACATCCGCATCCCACACTTCAACATCACAACCTATATCCCACGAGTACCAATGACATACACTCTATAGATACCAAGGAATACCAACAACAACAAACGATGAAGTATTGATTCATAACTTCATTGGAGAAATATTTTGCTACGATTATGTAGTCTCTAAAGTCTTAGAGATTATCTATTTTAGCCCTAACCATAAATTAGATGAGTAAACTCAAATGATAGAAGGAAGAGTAGAAACCCTGACAAGAATGATGTGTGGTTTACAAGCTAGACTTGATTTACCAACAGCATCAACAGTACCATAAACATCACCAGTACAGTCAGTGCCATCAGCGTTGTCAGAATCAGCAACACCTATAACATCACAAACTCCGTCAGTTCAAGTATCATCGTGGACATCATTATAATTCAACAACAAGTATGTCATATGAATGAGTTATGAAGTATTAACTCATTTTCACTGAAGGATTTATATGTATATCTTATATATATAAATTTTTAGACCATAATAAATCTTTCCGTACTAAGCTATTATGTGTGAATCTTAACTACTCGGTTAATTCATGTTACTAATATGCGATAATGTACGTCCTTCATCCACAACTTAACCATCATTAACTACAATCTCTGCCTCAATTCAATAAATCTCAATTCATAATAAATCAAATGAATTATTCAAATATAAGTTTGATTTTTCACTTTCATCGTCGATGTACTCGAAACTTTTCAAATAACATTATTCGTACCTTGCGAAATTCACAAGAATTCCACAAACACCAACAAATAACGAAGTATTAATTCATAATTTCAATTTTATTGAATAAATACTCCGTAAAAGTTATGTAATTTCTAAAGTCTTTAGGGATTACTCAATTCTAGTTCCAACCGTAAATCAAATGAGTTTAATTTAATATTAACTCATTAAATCTATGTTACATCTGAAGAAAATATACATATATATATTTTCATAAAGACTGTAATAAAATTCTTTTGTACAAAATATTAATTGTGAATTTTTATAACGGGTAGGTAATACCCGAGAGATATATAAATTCACAATTAATATATTACATTCTTCGAATCTGATTAAGCAAATTATCAACTATACTTCCTACTTTCATAATAATATACATTCATTTATAAAAATCAAAACAACCATACTCATTCAAATTCAATTACATATTCTGATTTTGAAATTGCAAAATTTAATTCGAGATATAAACAGTATCATCACTCTGAGATTCTTACATCTTTCAAAGCTATACTTTGGCTTCAAAACTGTGTTAGAACATCATATGTATATTAACGATTACAAACTGTGTTCAAACTCTCCTAAGTTTTCGAAGACACTTCAAACAATGAACAATCGAGATGATGATTCAACCACATATTACCCACAGTTATGTACGTAAAAGCTCTCGAAGCCAAAGTCATAGTTCTAAGCGTATCCGTGTCAGACCCTTTGGCATTTATTAGCAAAAATGACTTTTCAATTCCTTTTCAAAGTAGCCAGTTTTATCACAGCTCCAACAAGTCAACTTCGACTTTTCAGTCGGACTAGTCTTATTATAACCTCGATAGATACGTTGCCCTTTCGTCATCGTTACTGGAGAACCTTTCATATCTCTCCACCTTAGCAATAAACTTACCAACAAATTCAATTATCTTTGACTTTTCGAAAAATCATTATATTTATTGAAATCACATCATTTTA
The DNA here is from genome assembly GCF_046630445.1 of Rutidosis leptorrhynchoides. Lineage (NCBI taxonomy): Eukaryota > Viridiplantae > Streptophyta > Magnoliopsida > Asterales > Asteraceae > Rutidosis > Rutidosis leptorrhynchoides. The sequence continues at coordinate 428,677,177 of NC_092333.1, read as the reverse complement.
CTCATTCGCATCTTGTAATGAGAATTGTCATACGAATCATCGAAAATCAGCAACCAGTATTTTGAAATCTCGCAGTATGTCTACGCCAACAGTTATATGTGTACGTAAAACGTCTATCTCCTGGACTTACATACTTTGAATGTGAAGTTCTGAAAAATATTTTGAACTGCAAACTAGTTCTTAAAATGCTGACGAAGCATCAAAAACTGTAAACGATCTTAACAGTAAAAAGTTTGATGACAAAGAATAATAAGGTGGTAAAGCTAAGAAAAAGAGAAGGTTTGAAACTGGAAAACGGATTGAACAGACTATGAAGGAGGCTGTGGACAAATCACAAAGACTAAATCTGCCTTCAGAGAATCCAAATGATTCAGTGCCTGCTAAAGTCATTAACGAATACCTTACTCTTTATTCTAAACCTTTACAGACAAATCTTCATCATCATCCATCAATATTAGAAATTCTAAGATATTATCATAACTTTCATTATAAATATCTGCGATATTTCTGAAGATATTTTCACAACTAATCTTATCTGAAGTCATTTATCTCTTTGCGCTATCAGTGTTACATCATATAAGAAACTATTAGTTTCTATATTCTATAAACTTTCGAGTTTAAAATAGAAATATTTTTGAAGTAGTGTTGGGAACTGAAGCATGAATTAGTATAATATAATGACACTTGATCAACGTGATTATATTACGGTAAGTCATGTTGAGTTCTAAATGGAACGTGATGATTCACAGATCATAACGTAATCATGTGCCATGTTACACGACTCTTGTATTCTCTTCAACCTCTAAAATATCAAGAAAATATTTCTTGATGATTCGGTCTTTTCCAGAATATTCTGGTAATTTGACAAATCAAGATCGTGCCATTACAAATTTCCTTCTTAGAACATTAACTATGTTCATTCTGAAATTCATATCTGCGAATACTGGACCATTACAAACGTTGCTTAATCGCAAGAAGAAGAAACGAAAGGACAAAACTCCGATATAGAAATTGGAGTATAAATCGCAGCAAATAGAAGGGAGCATTAAATGTGGATGTCAATGATTATAGAAGACAGAAGCAGGGGCTTTGAAATATAAGGGCAGATATAAAACCCAACAACCACCCAAAAATTATAAACCGTATATATCGATGCATATAGACATATAAAGACATGGAAGAACTAAAACACTATAAAACCGAGAGTGTAGTAGAACTAAATAGATTCTTCAGAAGGCAGATGAAAAAGAAGAACGACAGATATGAAAGTGAGGAGTATATCGAGAATCAGTACTGGATGAAGCATATTGACAAATACTTTAAAATATGAGTTGAGGGAGAAAGAATAGAAGGTGTGAGTTGTAAGGAAACGAAGGAGGTGGATTTATAGTGAAATACCCGACAGAGAAATCAAGATGGATTATCGCATTAATTCGAAGAGAATCATAATCTCCTTAATCACCGAAGCATAAAATCCAATATAGATTACAAAGGTTTTCTTTAAATTCAGAGATCAATTGTGATGATGTCAAAAGATATGACGAATCACTATAATCTTATTTCCTTCATTTACGATAACTTCCCTCATACGCTTCGAGTAATCGAATTATTTTATCCATACTTCTTAGACATGATAAAACTTTATAATCGTCATAATAACATTCTCATTGTTAGTCATGGCGACCTCTATCAAATTTCGGGGACGAAATTTCTTTAACGGGTATTTACTGTGACGACCCGGAAATTTCCGACTAAATTTAAACTTTATCTTTATATTATTCTGACACGATAAGCAATGTTTGTTAAGTTAAATCTCAAGGATTTTAAACTATGTTTATACATTCATTTAAACCTCGACCAAATTCCAATGATTCACGAACCATTAAATGAACATATATGAATATGTATGTATATGTGTATATATTATAAATTGAAAATGTCAACAAAGTATTTAAACGTATAATGCTTTACATGAACGTATTTGTTTCAATATGATTATCGACGAAATTAAAAAAATATATTAAATGATTGAATTATCAGAAACATTGAATTATGATTACAAGTCTCTGTTGAGAGGTCCACTATGATTGAGAAAATCTATTCCTTTTAACAATATTCGGAATAATTTGTAAAGCTATTTATAAATAAAAACAAAAAGTGTCATTTACAAAAGTTAGACAAAAGTTAGTGGAGAATTGGTTTCCATAATATTCTATTAATCTATTTTCAAACGTACAAAAACGTTTTCAGTTTAAAAAGAACTTTATTATTAAAACGTATATAACTTTTATAAATATCTAGAATCACTTTTGACAACTCATTACTTAACCAGTATAATAAATATAACGATATTTATATTTTATTTCATTAAATATATATAACGATTTAAATTAATATTATATATATTTATACGCGTATTATACATACATAGTTTTTATACTTTTACTATACTTTAACTTTACCTTTACTTTACTTTAACTTTAATAATTCACTTTAATAATTCATACTTTAATAATTCACTTTAATAATTCATACTTTAATAATTCACTTTAATAATTCAAAAATCTATTATAAATAGAATTCAATAGGTTTCATTATTTCATAGAAACTTGAAAATATATTTCTCTAAACTCTCTCAATCGATTTACATATATATATATATATATATATATATATATATATATATATATATATATATATATATATATATATTTGCTCTGTATTATTTCAAGATATTATTAGTATACATAAAATATTACGACGGAGTGCTGTCCGAGTGATTTCAAAATAGTTTTTTGAATGAGTCGAAGCTAAGGAAATTATGGGTTATAGCTATGGAGGTGATGGGTATGGTTCATGGGTATGCTCGTGAGGTCAATCTAGTGTTTATCATCTCCGTTGCGTCTATGTACTTTCCTGCAATATTGAATCTCAATATTGATACGTGAGCACTCATAACTTAACTTTTATATATCAATAGTGTATCCCTGACTAGTACTCGAGTATATAGGATTATGCATGCTTGTACATTCAATATTGTCCTTAGATAGGTTTGTTGAATCCTGAATTAGATATATATGCTACCGAGATAGGGTATATGATATGCATGTCGTTGGAAAGCTAGCGAAAAATTAAGAACTTTTCATTTAGATATCGAATGGTTTCGATGAACGGATTAGAAGTTATAGTCAACTGAATTTTAGTATTATTGTTAAAATGATTATTATTACTATCGTCGTTATTATTTTAATAGAAATATCATTGTTATTATAAAATATCATTACTACTATTATGTTAGTATTATCATTTTATCATAATAACATTTTTAGTAAATATAAATATTGTTATTTTTTTATAGAATAATAATAATTATTATTACAAAATAATACAACTTTTACTTATTATTATTATGATCAATATTATTTTATCAAATAAATAGGGGATACAAAGATATTTTTCACCACGCGTAATATAATTACATTAATAATACTTACCACTATAGTTTTACGATATTAAGTGAACTTTATATATTTTACTACTTAAGATATATAAAAGTATATTTTATCATATATAAACGTTAATATAAATTTTTATTAACAAATGAATTTTATTATTATAAAATCTAACAAATATATTTAAATATATAAAATGACTATAGTTAAGTTATATAATAAACACGTATAAATTTTAGAAGTCATTTTGGGTCAAGTTGACTTTTGTTGACTTTTGTTGACTTTTGCATATTAGTCTCGAGCATTAGGATTGTGGTACACTATGACATAACCAAAAATTGTTAGACAAATATTGACCAACATATAAATATATATAATTAATATAGGTTCGTGAATCCGAGGCCAACCTTGCACTTGTTAAATGACGTTATATGTATTTTTACTACGAAATACAGTATGGTGAGTTTCATTTGCTCCCTTTTATATATATATATTTTTGGGACTGAGAATACATGCACTGTTTTTATAAATGTTTTACGAAATAGGCACAAGTACTAAAACTAATTCTACGTGGGTTTAAACCAGAAATATACCCTTAGCTTGGTAACATTAAACTACTTGTCTATGTACGGTAGGCGCGAATCCTAAAGATAGATCTATTGGGCCTGACAAACCCCATCCTGACTATGGGATGCTTTAGTACTTCGAGGTTATTTTAAACACACCTGATCTGGTGTACTTCAGAGGGTAAAACATGAACGTTAAAGCTTGTTACCGGGTGCCTACAACTTATAGAATACTTTTATACACTTGCGAGTGTACATATATTTATAAACGGAAATCTTGTGGTCTATTAATATATTGAAATGATTGTTATGATAAACCTATGAACTCACCAACCTTTTGGTTGACACTTTAAAGCATGTTTATTCTCAGGTATTAAAGAAATCTTCCGTTGTGCATTAGCTCATTTTAAGGATATTACTTGGAGTCATTCATGGCATATTTTGAAAGACGTTGCATTCGAGTTATTGAGTTCATCAAAATTATTATTAAGTCAATTATAGTTGGATGTATTATGAAATGGTATGCATGCCGTCAACTTTCGTTGTAAAGAAAGTTTGTCTTTTAAAAACGAATGTAATGTTTGTAAAATGTATCATATAGAGGTCAAATACCTCGCGATGTAATCAACTATTGTGAATCGTTTATAATGTATATGAACGGGTCATTTAACTTGCTTGATAGTTATTTGAAAGACCAAGGCATTAAACATCAGTTCTCTACTGCACGAACCCCTCAACAGAATGGAGTAGTCAAATGACGTAATCGTACGTTGTGCGAGGCAGCTCGAACGATGCTTGCCTACTCCAAACTACCTCCAAAAATGTGGGGGAGGCCATTTTAACTGCATGTTATACCCAAAATCGTTGTATTATTAATAAACACTTTTACAAAACTCCTTATGAGTTATTGTATGGTAGACGCCCGAATGTCAAATACTTCCGTGTCTTTGGTTGTATATGCTATGTACTTAACGATTTTTCCAGCCTCAGAAAGTTTGATCCTCATGGCAATCAGGCCATATTTCTCGGTTAATCTTCGAACAAAGTTGCTTATCGTGTCTATCACAAACGGACAAAGACGATCAAAGAAAGCATCAATGTCAAGTTTGAATTTTCGGGAATGGCTTTTGAACAACTCGTTTCAAAACCCGATCGCAACCTGGCTACTACTTCTTCCGCACAAAATTCAATTTTCTTGAAGAAGGGTGTTTCGACGATTACAACAGAGGAACTGTATATCTTGTTTGATAGTCTTTATGCTCCTCAACGGAATTCAAATGTTCAAGCCGTACCAATTACGCCATCACAGTCAACTACTGTGGAGACTCAACCAAGTCTCTATGATGAAGATACAACACCAACTGATTCACCTGTTGCTTCTTCATCCTCCCTCCCACCTCCTGATGATCATCTTAAATCAATTCTAGATACATCCGTTGACACAATTCCAGTTGTTTCTCCAGATAGTCAAATGAATACATTAGATAATGCTACATCAGCACTAGAGGATCAATGCTCAAATTCAACACAGGTTGATGTTTCAATGGATACCACTGATGTACAACCTCTTCCACATCACAACCGATGTACTAAAAGTCATCCACTTGATCTTATCATTGGTGATGCATCTGCTCCAATTTCAACTCGAAGGGCTACTCGAAATATGTGTTTATACAGTGCCTTTCTTAGTAAGATTGAACCAACAACAGTTGCTCAAGCTTTACTAGATCCGAACTGGGTGGTAGCAATGCAAAAGGAGATCAATCAATTTGACTGTTTGAAAGTATGGCGATTAGTTCCAAAACCAGCGGGTCAACGACCAATAGGGGTTAAGTGGATTTTCAAGAACAAGAAGGATTCTGATGGAATTGTGGTTAGAAACAAGGCACGTCTTGTGGCCAAGGGATATCGACAACAAGAGGGTATTGATTATGACGAAACGTTTGCTCCGGTTGCTAGGATTGAGGCTACTCGTCTTTTCCTTACATTTGCTTCTCATATAAAGTTCACGGTGTTTCAAATGGATGTCAAAACTGCTTTTCTGAATGGTCATCTTTAAGAGGAAGTTTATGTTGATCAACCAGAAGGCTTTGTCGATCCTATTTATCTAAACCACATCTACTACTTGGAGAAAGCTTTGTACGGTCTAAAGCAAGCACCACGTGCATGGTACGAGACCTTAACAAAGTACTTGCTGGATAATGGCTTCTCTCATGGAACGATTGATACAACACTCTTCATCCGTAAAAACCACGGTCACATTCTCTTGGTTCAAATTTATGTTGATGATATTATTTTTGGTTCCACGTCCCCAGCCCTATGCAAAGAATTTGGTGACCTTATGGCCAACAAATTTGAAATGAGCATGCTTGACCAGTTACATTTCTTCTTGGGGTTACAAGTAAAACAATTACCAAACAAGATTTTTATTAGTCAAACAAAGTATATCAATGATATGCTAAAACGTTTTAAAATGACTGCTTTAAAACCAATGACAACCCCAATGAGGACATTACTGAATGCTGATGCTAATGGGGAACCCTTTGACATTACGCTTTATCCAAGTATGGTTGGCTCTTTAATGTATCTAACTGCAAGAAGACCAGATATTACACTTGCTGTAAGTGTCTGTGCACGCTTTCAGTCGAACCCTAAAAAATCCCACTCTAAAGCGGTGGTTAGGATTTTTTAGTACCTAAAGGGTACTTCTAATCTTGGAATTTGGTATCTACATGGATCTGATTTCAATCTCACTGCTTATACTGATGCAGATCATGGCGGTTGCCATGTTGATAGAAAAAGCACATCTGGATCAATTCAGATGTTGGGGAATAGGTTAGTTGGTTGGTCATCTAAGAAACAAAACTGTGTCTCTTTATCAACTGCTGAGTCTGAGTATATTGCTGTAGCTCATTGTTGTTCACAAGTTTTGTGGATGCAAACTCAACTCCTAGATTATGGCTTTAAGATTACTAAGACCCCGATATACTGTGATTCACAGAGTGCAATTGCCATAACTAGCAGCCCGGTTCAACATTCTAAGACTAAACACATAGATATTTGTTATCATTTCATTAAGGACCATGTTGAAAAAGGAGATGTCGAGTTATACTTTATGCCTACCAAAGTGCAATTAGTTGACATGTTCACTGAATAAATGCTATTTTTAGCGTTATACCGAATCTGATAACCAACAGTGCAGATTCGGTAAGTTCTTAAACTTTCAAAAGTGTCTCAGAAATATTTTTCATTGAAAATATGATAAACTTGAAAAATCTTGTTAAAGATTTGTCACAATTTGAAGTCAAATTGATTAAAATTTGAAAATGGACTGCATTCGGTATAATTGGCCCATTCAGTAAACCCCATTACTGAACATCTTCGGTATCTATAAAAGGAGGTTACAGTCAAACTTTCTCTCTCACTGTTCTAAATTACATACCGAGTCTGATTAAACATACCGAATCTGCCTAATCTACCGAGTCCGTCCTTCTCTTTCTTCAAATCTTTGGTATTTCTTTATTTTAATCAAGTTTAAGATAAATATCTTGTAGATCTGAGATAATTGAATGTTTATAAACCAGAAAAGATCACAAACAACAGGATTATGACATTCAATTTTTGAAAAGTGTTGATTATACCGAATCTGAGTCGAATGTATTTAATCTTAGATTAAACTCAATTGATTAGGATAATTAACATGAATTCTTGTCTAATCTGTGTTAAATTGATTGATCTATCAATTGATCAAGTCTGATTACATGTTTAATTGATTGTTTGATGGATTCTGTATATACTGAATGTGTTCTTGCTACAGTACTGAGTCTGTTTAATCGACTAACATGTTTTCCTGTATTAATTGAGGTGTTAATTGATTATGTTTATGATTTTGCATGATATGTGTAATGCCCCAAATATTAAGGTAATATTTTATGAGAATTTAATAATGATTTATTATATTATAGTAGTTTTTCCTTGTTGAATAAAATGGACATGTTAAAAGTTGTTAGTTAAATATTGGCAAGGACTATGTATGCAAAGGAAAGGTGAGGACCTCCTTTAATATAGTTTTGGTAGAGAGGGTAAAAGTTGAAATAAGACTAAAGTTCCACCACTTAAACTAGTAAAATGAGATGAATTATGTATCAGTAGCAAGAAATCTGTGAGTGTGTATGTGTGTGTTGAGAATGGCGACCAAGAACAAGGAGCAAGCGGAAACCCTTCAAAAATTGAAAAGATTAAACCTCATGCAAATGTAATTTCAAGTAATTAAGTGTGTATAAAATCTTATAGAAGCTAAAAAATCTCCAATTTCCTTCTCTAGTGTGCATTTAGGGTTTCTCAACTCTCAAATTTAAGATATGAACTCTATGCTTGAAATTGGGTTAAATGTATGCTTGATTGTGTCTAAACCATGTTTAATTATGAAGTTCATACTTTATGAAAGTTAATTTCATGTTGTTTGGTTTATTGATTTAGTTTATGCATAAACTTGAACAAGAACAAGTCTTGTGTGAAAATGGTGATTTTAAAGAGTTGTGTTTTGCTAGATATGTGAATGCACACCAAGTGTTTGTTAAAATGCCTAAGAGAAGAATTAGTAATGTTCATGATGTTATTAGCCATGTATGATGATTAAATTGTGTTAAAAATCATTCATAATAGTGTTATTAGTATATGAAAGTAGCTTGGTTTTGTTGGAAATGCTTTTGTATTGATTTCAGTTGAAAATGGAGTCAATGATGTCAAACCCGTCAGTAAGAAAAACTGCACAAAACTTGATTTTGTAAAAATCATATAAAATCAACCGTAGCTCCGTTTAGGGCGTGTGAGCACTTTTCGTTAAGGGCTTTGAGTCTCCTTTCTAGTGAATAGGTTTTTAAATGGTAAACAGAGACTTAAATGGGTCAGAATCTACTGTAAATGTAGGGATATCTAAATGGTGGATTGTGTAAAGCTTGTATAAAGTATTAATGTTTGGAATTTTGAGCATGTTGTAAGTGTTCATATTATTAGGGAGTTATTTGGACATGAGTTACCACTTGTAGTGTAGTGGTTCAAGTTCCTTTATTGAGTCAAAATCGGTCAAAAGCTTAATTGGGTCAAAATTAAGCTAGTAGCCACTTTGGTGTCTAATGGCATTATGAGCGGATTTATGTGTTAAGTAAGTTATTAATGTGATTAGCATTGTTATTAGGAGCTAATCAAGGGAAGGAAAGCGGCCAAGTGTGCAAAAGAGGCCAAGGTGGGTACATAAGTATATTTATGTTCTAACAACGATTTAATTATATATTCAAGTTTATAATATGTAGCTTATTATGTTCATGAGTATATTATGGTTGAACGAAATAATTATAATGTTTATTGTAAATTAATAAGGTGATAATTTGGTAAAGATAATTTCGTTAGTTTATGCCATGATTGTTAACGACAAGATAGTGAAGCTTCTGGGAGATGTTATTATAATGTTGATATGCTAAGTTACTAATAAAAGTTTAAAATGTTGAAGAAGTCTTCAAATATTTTAATGGAAAAAGGGTCCGAGTAGAGTGATGAAACATGAGTTGTGATGAACCAATGAATACGAATTCTCTGCTAGTATAAGCCGATCATGAGGACCAATATTTGGTAAGTGGTGATACACTTGTCCATGACGAGTAAGAAAGGTAAGTATTATTCGAATGATAATTTATTATTATTGTGAATATTTCCCTTATGAAAATTACTATGTTGTAGATATGTGATATGTTAATGTCTTAGTTACGTTATGTAATGATGCGACATGGAGCATGGGTCACGGAGAATAAATGCACCATTCTTATAAAGACGAATTGCTACAACGTAAACGCGACGTTTATGAAGATTAATATAATTTAAAGAGTAGACACGTTTATCGTTAGTCATTTTATACACTTTATGTTGCCCACTAAGCTTAAAGCTTACCTCTATTAGTTGTTGACATGTTGTAGGTTTTTTGGAAAGCGGTACAAGATTGTAAAGTGGACTTGCAAGAAGTAGTGATTATAGGAAGGAATACATAAATAGCAAGTTCTTGAAATGATATGTAACAAGTGTTAGAAAGGTTAAGAGAACGTGAGGAAATTGAAGAAAATGGGCTAGCTCAAGTAAGTTTCCATTGAATTATGTTTTTGGATAAATGCATGTATTAACGTATTGAGTTGAAGTCCATTAAACGTTTTGGAGTAAAGAAGTAGTCAAAGATTTTGTAATAAGGTTAATGAAAGGTTTAAGTATGTTCAAATGAAGTATGATAGATAATGGAATGAGTCGAAATGGGTCAGGTTTGATATATAAATCGAAATGGGTCAAAACTATATGTTTGATTATGGAACGGGTCGTGCGCGACCAAGTGAATTTAATGTTTGATATAATGTTCAAAAGTGTTGGTTTATGGAGATAAAAGTTTTTAATGTGTTATGTTTGAAAATGATAACGTATGAAGTTGTTTGAAGTTGCAAAGTAATTTTAAAGGGTTTCTGATTTCAGTTGACCCTTATTTGCACGAGTGTGCAAGAATTTACACATTTGTGCAGAATAGTGCATTTAGTGCTCAGCTAAAAAAAAGGGGTTTCTGATTTCAGTTTACCCTTATTTGCACAAGTGTACAAGAATTTGCACATTTGTGCAGATTAGTGCATTTCGTGCTCAGCAAAAAAAAAAAGTCGTTTTCTGGTCTGCGTTTGAGGGCGTCATAAGTTGGTATCAGAGCGGTGGTTTAAGAGATTTAGGTAATCCACATTAGGATTATCTAGACTTAAACCTAAATATATCTATGATTAGACGTATATGATTTGCATGATTACTGATTATAATGGCTTATATGAGCAGTCTATGCTTTATGTATGATATGTGATGATAAAATGAAGTGAATGCTTATGTAAATAATAAGTGAAATGTGATATGCATGATGTCAACATTAATAAGAGTATGTATCTTATGAACAAAGGTAAAACTTAAAAGTTGCTAAAGAGCGAGTTGTATGCAATTTGGGCAGGCGAGGTGTGGTTATAGGTGTTCCGGATTGCACCTGTGTAAGAGGCTACCTATAATCACACGGGAAAAGAGTAGTTATTTTGCTATGATATGATTATGAATGCGCATAAGGTAAAATAATGATGCAAGGAGGGCGAGACTTCGGTCAAACTCGTAAGATTAATGATGCAAGTGGTGAGGCTTCGGTCAAACCCTTGTAAGACTAATGATGAAAGAAATGAGACTTCCATCAAGGTTAATGATGCAAGTGTGAGGCTTCGGTCAAACCCTTGTAAGACTAACGATGAAAGAAGTGAGACTTTCGTCAAACTTGTAAGGTTAATGATGCAAGTGGTGAGGCTTCGTGTGAAATGTCCCGTTCTTATTGATTAAAAACGTTCCATATTAATTGATTTCGTTGCGAGGTTTTGACCTCTATATGAGACGTTTTTCAAAGACTGCATTCATTTTTAAAACAAACCATAACCTTTATTTCATAAATAAAGGTTTAAAAAGCTTTACGTAGATTATCAAATAATGATAATCTAAAATATCCTGTTTACACACGACTATTACATAATGGTTTACAATACAAATATGTTACATCGAAATCAGTTTCTTGAATGCAGTTTTTACACAATATCATACAAACATGGACTCCAAATCTTGTCCTTATTTTAGTATGCAACAGCGGAAGCTCTTAGTATTCACCTGAGAATAAACATGCTTTAAATGTCAACAAAAATATTAGTGAGTTATAGGTTTAACCTATATATATCAAATCGTAACAATAGACCACAAGATTTCATATTTCAATACACATCCCATACATAGAGATAAAAATCATTCATATGGTGAACACCTGGTAACCGACATTAACAAGATGCATATATATAAGAATATCCCCATCATTCCGGGACACCCTTCGGATATGATATAAATTTCGAAGTACTAAAGCATCCGGTACTTTGGATGGGGTTTGTTAGGCCCAATAGATCTATCTTTAGGATTCGCGTCAATTAGGGTGTCTGTTCCCTAATTCTTAGATTACCAGACTTAATAAAAAGGGGCATATTCGATTTCGATAATTCAACCATAGAATGTAGTTTCACGTACTTGTGTCTATTTTGTAAATCATTTATAAAACCTGCATGTATTCTCATCCCAAAAATATAAGATTTTAAAAATGGGACTATAACTCACTTTCACAGATTTTTACTTCGTCGGGAAGTAAGACTTGGCCACTGGTTGATTCACGAACCTATAACAATATATACATATATATCAAAGTATGTTTAAAATATATTTACAACACTTTTAATATATTTTGATGTTTTAAGTTTATTAAGTCAGCTGTCCTCGTTAGTAACCTACAACTAGTTGTCCACAGTTAGATGTACAGAAATAAATCGATAAATATTATCTTGAATCAATCCACGACCCAGTGTATACGTATCTCAGTATTGATCACAACTCAAACTATATATATTTTGGAATCAACCTCAACCCTGTATAGCTAACTCCAACATTCATCTATAGAGTGTCTATGGTTGTTCCGAAATATATATAGATGTGTTGACATGATAGGTCGAAACATTGTATACGTGTCTATGGTATCTCAAGATTACATAATATACAATACAAGTTGATTAAGTTATGGTAGGAATAGATTTGTTACCAATTTTCACGTAGCTAAAATGAGAAAAATTATCCAATCTTGTTTTACCCATAACTTCTTCATTTTAAATCCGTTTTGAGTGAATCAAATTGCTATGGTTTCATATTAAACTCTATTTTATGAATCTAAACAGAAAAAGTATAGGTTTATAGTCAGAAAAGTAAGTTACAAGTCAATTTTTTAAAGGTAGTCATTTCAGTCGAAAGAACGACGTCTAGATGACCATTTTAGAAAACATACTTCCACTTTGAGTTTAACCATAATTTTTGGATATAGTTTCATGTTCATAATAAAAATCATTTTCTCAGAATAACAACTTTTAAATCAAAGTTTATCATAGTTTTTAATTAACTAACCCAAAACAGCCCGCGGTGTTACTACGACGGCGTAAATCCGGTTTTACGGTGTTTTTCGTGTTTCCAGGTTTTAAATCATTAAGTTAGCATATCATATAGATATAGAACATGTGTGTAGTTAATTTTAAAAGTCAAGTTAGAAGGATTAACTTTTGTTTGCGAACAAGTTTAGAATTAACTAAACCATGTTCTAGTGATTACGAGTTTAAACCTTCGAATAAGATAGTTATATATATATGAATCGAATGATGTTATGAACATCATTACTACCTCAAGTTTAGTAGGTAAACCTACTGGAAGTGACAAGAAATGATCTAGCTTCAAAGGATCTTGGATGGCTTGAAAGTTCTTGAAGTAGGATCATGACACAAAAACAAGTTCAAGTAAGATTTTTACTCGAATTAAGATAGTTTATAGTTTTAGAAATTGAATCAAAGTTTGAATATGAATATTACCTTGAATAAGAAAGATAACCTACTGTATATAACAAAGGTTTCTTGATCTTAGATGATTACTTGGAATGGATTAGAAAGCTTGGAAGTAAATTAGTAAACTTGAAGGGATTTTTGAAGTGTTCTTGAAGTGTTCTTCCTATGATGATTATAGCTTAATTCTTGAAGTGATTTTGATGAAGATGATGATTAACTACTGGAAAAATACGTTCATAATAGTGTGTGTGTGTTGAGAGAGAATTAGAAAGAGAATTGGAAGTGAAATGGAGTGAATGATGAGTGGTAATTGGTGAGTGGTGAGTGGGGTTAAAAGGAGTTCTAGTTAGTTGACTAGCTCATGGTAGAAGTTAAAATTGATTAGTCATACATGACATAATCAAGAGTGGAATCCCATGCTAGTTCCTATTGGTATATACTCATAGTAAGTACGTTTTGAAGCTGTGTATAATACGGGTAAGAATACGACTAGAATTCTTGATGAAAGAAAAGAATGGAAAAGTAACTGTAACCATTTTCATTAAGTATGAGTGTTTTGATATATGTCTTGAAGTCTTCCAAAAGTATTTTAATACATCTAAATACACTACTTGTATATACATTTTAACTGAGTCGTTAAGTCATCGTTAGTCGTTACATGTAAGTGTTGTTTTGAAACCTTTAAGTTAACGATCTCAATTAATATTGTTAACCCATTGTTTATTATATCTAATGAGATGTTAAATTATTATATTATCATGATATTATGATATATTAATATATCTTAATATGATATATATACATTTAAATGTCGTTACAACGATAATCGTTACATATATGTCTCGTTTCGAAATCCTTAAGTTAGTAGTCTTGTTTATATGTATATAACTCATTGTTAATATACTTATGGAGATACTTACTTATCATAATCTCATATTAACCATATGTATATCCATATATATATATCGTCATGTCATTTTTACAAGTTTTAACGTTCGTGAATCGCCGGTCAACTTGGGTGGTCAATTGTCTATATGAAACATATTTCAATTAATCAAGTCTTAACAAGTTTGATTGCTTAACATGTTGGAAACATTTAATCATGTAAATATCAATCTCAATTAATATATATAAACATGGAAAAGTTCGGGTCACTACAGTACCTACCCGTTAAATAAATTTCGTCCCGAAATTTTAAGCTGTTGAAGGTGTTCACGAATCTTCTGGAAATAGATGCGGGTATTTCTTCTTCATCTGATCTTCACGCTCCCAGGTGAACTCGGGTCCTCTACGAGCATTCCATCGAACCTTAACAATTGGTATCTTGTTTTGCTTAAGTCTTTTAACCTCACGATCCATTATTTTGACGGGTTCTTCGATGAATTGGAGTTTTTCGTTGATTTGGATTTCATCTAACGGAATAGTGAAATCTTCTTTAGCAAAACATTTCTTCAAATTCGAGACGTGGAAAGTGTTATGTACAGCCGCGAGTTGTTGAGGTAACTCAAGTCGGTAAGCTACTGATCCGACATGATCAATAATCTTGAATGGTCCAATATACCTTGGATTTAATTTCCCTCGTTTACCAAATCGAACAACGCCTTTCCAAGGTGCAACTTTAAGCATGACCATCTCTCCAATTTTAAATTCTATATCTTTTCTTTTAATGTCAGCGTAGCTCTTTTGTCGACTTTGGGAGGTTTTCAACCGTTGTTGAATTTGGATGATCTTCTCGGTAGTTTCTTGTATAATCTCCGAACCCGTAATCTGTCTATCCCCCACTTCACTCCAACAAATCAGAGACCTGCACTTTCTACCATAAAGTGCTTCAAACGGCGCCATCTCAATGCTTGAATGGTAGCTGTTGTTGTAGGAAAATTCTGCTAATGGTAGATGTCGATCCCAACTGTTTCCGAAATCAATAAAACATGCTCGTTGCATGTCTTCAAGCGTTTGTATCGTCCTTTCGCTCCGCCCATCAGTTTGTGGATGATAGGCAGTACTCATGTCTAGACGAGTTCCTAATGCTTGCTGTAATGTCTGCCAGAATCTTGAAATAAATCTGCCATCCCTATCAGAGATAATAGAGATTGGTATTCCATGTCTGGAGACGACTTCCTTCAAATACAGTTGTGCTAACTTCTCCATCTTGTCATCTTCTCTTATTGGCAGGAAATGTGCTGATTTGGTGAGACGATCAACTATTACCCAAATAGTATCAAAACCACTTGCAGTCCTTGGCAATTTAGTGATGAAATCCATGGTAATGTTTTCCCATTTCCATTCCGGGATTTCGAGTTGTTGAAGTAGACCTGATGGTTTCTGATGCTCAGCTTTGACCTTAGAACACGTCAAACATTCTCCTACGTATTTAGCAACATCGGCTTTCATACCCGGCCACCAAAAATGTTTCTTGAGATCCTTGTACATCTTCCCCGTTCCAGGATGTATTGAGTATCTGGTTTTATGAGCTTCTCTAAGTACCATTTCTCTCATATCTCCAAATTTTGGTACCCAAATCCTTTCAGCCCTATACCGGGTTCCGTCTTCCCGAATATTAAGATGCTTCTCCGATCCTTTGGGTATTTCATCCTTTAAATTTCCCTCTTTTAAAACTCCTTGTTGCGCCTCCTTTATTTGAGTAGTAAGGTTATTATGAATCAATATATTCATAGATTTTACTCGAATGGGTTCTCTGTCCTTCCTGCTCAAGGCATCGGCTACCACATTTGCCTTCCCCGGGTGGTAACGAATCTCAAAGTCGTAATCATTCAATAATTCAATCCACCTACGCTGCCTCATATTCAGTTGTTTCTGATTAAATATGTGTTGAAGACTTTTGTGGTCGGTATATATAATACTTTTGACCCCATATAAGTAGTGCCTCCAAGTCTTTAATGCAAAAACAACCGCGCCTAATTCCAAATCATGCGTCGTATAATTTTGTTCGTGAATCTTCAATTGTCTAGACGCATAAGCAATCACCTTCGTTCGTTGCATTAATACACAACCGAGACCTTGCTTTGATGCGTCACAATAAATCACAAAATCCTCATTCCCTTCAGGCAATGACAATATAGGTGCCGTAGTTAGCTTTTTCTTCAATAACTGAAACGCTTTCTCTTGTTCATCATTCCATTCAAATTTCTTCCCTTTATGCGTTAATGCAGTCAAGGGTTTTGCTATTCTGGAAAAGTCTTGGATGAACCTTCTGTAGTAACCAGCTAGTCCTAAAAACTGGCGTATGTGTTTCGGAGTTTTCGGAGTTTCCCACTTTTCAACAGTTTCTATCTTTGCCGGATCCACCTTAATACCTTCTTTGTTCACTATGTGACCGAGGAATTGAACTTCTTCCAACCAAAATGAACACTTTGAAAACTTAGCGTACAATTCTTCCTTCCTCAATACTTCTAACACCTTTCTTAAATGTTCACCGTGTTCTTGGTCATTCTTTGAGTAAATAAGTATGCATCAATGAAAACAATGACAAACTTGTCAAGGTATGGTCCACACACTCGGTTCATAAGGTCCATGAACACAGCTGGTGCATTAGTTAAACCAAACGGCATGACCATAAACTCGTAATGACCGTAACGTGTTCTGAAAGCAGTCTTTGGAATATCATCTTCTTTCACCCGCATTTGATGATACCCGGAACGTAAGTCAATCTTTGAATAAACAGACGAGCCTTGTAGTTGATCAAATAAGTCGTCGATTCTCGGTAGTGGGTAGCGGTTCTTGATGATAAGTTTGTTCAACTCTCGGTAGTCGATACACAACCTGAATGTACCATCTTTCTTCTTGACAAACAAAACAGGAGCTCCCCACGGTGATGTGCTTGGTCGAATGAAACCACGCTCTAAAAGTTCTTGTAATTGGCTTTACAGTTCTTTCATCTCGCTGGGTGCGAGTCTGTAAGGAGCACGAGCTATTGGTGCAGCTCCTGGTGCAAGATCTATTTGAAATTCAACGGATCGCTGTGGGGGTAATCCCGGTAATTCTTTCGGAAATACATCGGGAAATTCTTTTGCAATGGGAACATCATTGATGCTCTTTTCTTCAGTTTGTACTTTCTCGACATGTGCTAGAACAGCATAGCAACCTTTTCTTATTAGTTTTTGTGCCTTCAAATTACTAATAATATGTAGCTTCGTGTTGCCCCTTTCTCCGTACACCATTAAGGGTTTTCCTTTTTCTCGTATAATGCGAATTGCATTTTTGTAACAAACGATCTCTGCTTTCACTTCTTTCAACCAGTCCATACCGATTATCACATCAAAACTCCCTAACTCTACTGGTATCAAATCAATCTTAAATGTTTCGCTAACCAGTTTAATTTCTCGATTCCGACATATATTATCTGCTGAAATTAATTTACCATTTGCTAATTCGAGTAAAAATTTACTATCCAAAGGCGTCAATGGACAACTTAATTTAGCACAAAAATCTCTACTCATATAGCTTCTATCCGCACCCAAATCAAATAAAACGTAAGCAGATTTATTGTCAATAAGAAACGTACCCGTAACAAGCTCCGGGTCTTCCTGTGCCTCTTCCGCATTAATATTGAAAACTCTTCCGCGGCCTTGTCCATTCGTGTTCTCCTGGTTCGGGCAATTTCTAATAATGTGGCCCGGTTTTCCACATTTATAACAAACTACATTGGCATAACTTGCTCCGACACTACTTGCTCCGCCATTACTCGTTCCGACACCATTTGTTCCTTTCGTTCTATTAACCCCTGGTCCGTAGACCTCACACTTCACCGCGCTATGACCATTTCTTTTACACTTGTTGCAAAATTTGGTGCAGAACCCCGAGTGATACTTTTCACACCTTTGGCATAGCTGCTTCTGATTGTTGTTGTTGTTGCGGTTATTATTGTTGTTGGGATGATTGTTGTAGTTGCTGTTGTTGTTGTTGTTGTTGTTGGGCCGTTTGTTGTAGTTGCGATTGATGTTGCGATTGTTGGGATAATTGTTGTAATTGCTGTTGTTGTTGTATTGGTGATTCTTATCACCGTTTTCCTCCCACTTTCTTTTAACTTGCTTCACATTGGCCTCTTCAGCAGTCTGTTCTTTAATTCTTTCTTCAATCTTGTTCACTAGTTTGTGAGCCATTCTACATGCCTGTTGTATGGAGGCGGGCTCATGTGAACTTATATCTTCTTGGATTCTTTCCAGTAATCCTTTCACAAATGCGTCGATCTTCTCTTCCTCATCTTCGAATGCTCCCGGACACAATAGGCACAATTCTGTGAATCGTCTTTCGTACGTGGTAATATCAAATCCTTGGGTTCGTAACCCTCTAAGTTCTGTCTTGAGCTTATTGACCTCGGTTCTGGGACGGTACTTCTCGTTCATCAAGTGCTTGAATGCTGACCACGGTAGTGCGTACGCATCATCTTGTCCCACTTGCTCTAGATAGGTATTCCACCATGTTAACGCAGAACCTGTGAAGGTATGCGTAGCGTACTTCACTTTGTCCTCTTCAGTACACTTACTTATGGCAAACACCGATTCGACCTTCTCGGTCCACCGTTTCAATCCGATCGGTCCTTCGGTTCCATCAAATTCCAAAGGTTTGCAGGCAGTGAATTCTTTGTAGGTGCATCCTACACGATTTCCTGTACTGCCAGATCCAAGGTTATTGTTGGTATGTAGCGCAGCCTGTACTGCGGCTATGTTTGAAGCTAGAAAAGTACGGAATTCCTCTTCATTCATATTCACGGTGTGTCGAGTAGTCGGTGCCATTTCCTTCAAAATAGTCAAATGGAACAAGTTAATCATACAAAATATTAAGAGTAGTTAATAGTATTTCGTAGCATAATATGAACTCATTTATAAAAGCTTTTTCTTCATATTAGCGTTTTATAAGTTTAAATTCGGGTAGTACCTACCCGTTAAGTTCATACTTAGTAGCTAATATACAATTCAACTACTACAATTCTATATGAAAAACTGTTTGTAATAATATTTCGCGTTCTAACTTTTATACAATATTTTACAAACTTACAATACCGCTTATTTTACATAAAGCATGAAATATAGCACACAATAACTTTGATATACAAGATAGTTGTGAAGATAATTCTAGCTAGTACACAAGTCGTTCAGCAAAGGCAATAAAGACACGTAATTCATACGTCCAGAAACAAGTCATGCATTCTGGTTTTACTAGGACTACTTCCCATCCTTTGTCTTGTGGAACATAACCGTTATGGCCGTTGATAAGACAGCGTGTTGTAACGTCGTCAAAGGGACGAGGGTTACGTAATGACCAATAGTCTCGTAATAACCTAAAAATCTCATTTCTTACCCCAATTACCGACTCCGTCACTTGTGGGAACGTTTTGTTTAATAGTTGTAGCCCGATGTTCTTGTTCTCACTTTGGTGAGAAGCGAACATTACTAACCCGTAAGCATAACATGCTTCTTTATGTTGCATGTTAGCCGCTTTTTCTAAATCACGAAGTCCTATATTCGGATATACTGAGTCAAAATAATTTCTTAACCCATTGCGTAAAATAGCATTTGGGTTCCCCGCAATATATGCGTCAAAGTAAACACATCGTAACTTATGGATTTCCCAATGTGATATCCCCCATCTTTCGAACGAAAGCCTTTTATAAACCAAGGCATTCTTGGAACGTTCTTCGAATGTCTTACAAACTGATCTCGCCTTAAATAGTTGTGCCGAGGAATTCTGACCGACTCTAGACAAGATTTCATCAATCATGTCTCCGGGTAGGTCTCTTAAAATATTGGGTTGTCTATCCATTTTGTGTTTTTATACTGTAAAATAGACAAGAGTTAGATTCATAAAAAAAATACTTATTAATACAAGCAATTTTTACATATATCATAAAACATAAACACACTATATTACATATATTACACCACACGAATACAACTATCTTATTCCGACTCGCTCGTTTCTTCTTGTTCGGTTTTGGTTCGTTTTGCCAAGTTTCTTGGGATATATGATGTTCCCCTAATACGAGCCGTCGTTGTCCACATTGGTTTAGAAAAACCTGGTGGTTTAGAGGTTCCCGGGTCATTGTTACAACTTAAGGACTTCGGGGGTTGACTATACATATAAAGTTCATCGGGGTTGGAATTAGATTTCTCTATTTTTATGCCCTTTCCCTTATTATTTTCTTTTGCCTTTTTAAATTCAGTTGGGGTAATTTCTATAACATCATCGGAATTCTCGTCGGAATCCGATTCATCGGAGAATTGGTAATCCTCCCAATATTTTGCTTCCTTGGCGGAAACACCATTGACCATAATTAACCTTGGTCGGTTGGTTGAGGATTCTCTTTTACTTAACCATTTTATTATTTCCCCCACCGGTTCTATTTCTTCTTTCGGTTCCGATTCTTCTTCCGGTTCCGATTCTTCTTCCGGTTCCGACTCTTCTTCCGGTTCCTCTTCGGGAACTTGTGAATCAGTCCACGAATCATTCCAATTTACATTTGACTCTTCATTATTATTAGGTGAGTCAATGGGACTTGTTCTAGAAGTAGACATCTATCACATAATATCAAACACGTTAAGAGATTAATATATTATTATCACATAATATTCATATGTTAAAAATATATAGTTTCCAACAAAAATGTTAAGCAATTATTTTTAAAGAAAACACGGTCGAAGTCCAGACTCACTAATGCATCCTAACAAACTCGATAAGACACACTAATGCAAATTTTCTGGTTCTCTAAGACCAACGCTCTGATACCAACTGAAATGTCCCGTTCTTATTGATTAAAAACGTTCCATATTAATTGATTTCGTTGCGAGGTTTTGACCTCTATATGAGACGTTTTTCAAAGACTGCATTCATTTTTAAAACAAACCATAACCTTTATTTCATAAATAAAGGTTTAAAAAGCTTTACGTAGATTATCAAATAATGATAATCTAAAATATCCTGTTTACACACGACTATTACATAATGGTTTACAATACAAATATGTTACATCGAAATCAGTTTCTTGAATGCAGTTCTTACACAATATCATACAAACATGGACTCCAAATCTTGTCCTTATTTTAGTATGCAACAGCGGAAGCTCTTAGTATTCACCTGAGAATAAACATGCTTTAAATGTCAACAAAAATGTTGGTGAGTTATAGGTTTAACCTATATATATCAAATCGTAACAATAGACCACAAGATTTCATATTTCAATACACATCCCATACATAGAGATAAAAATCATTCATAT
Source organism: Rutidosis leptorrhynchoides (assembly GCF_046630445.1). Classification (NCBI taxonomy): domain Eukaryota; kingdom Viridiplantae; phylum Streptophyta; class Magnoliopsida; order Asterales; family Asteraceae; genus Rutidosis; species Rutidosis leptorrhynchoides. The sequence continues at coordinate 428,655,471 of NC_092333.1, read as the reverse complement.
GGTGAACACCTGGTAACCGACATTAACAAGATGCATATATATAAGAATATCCCCATCATTCTGGGACACCCTTCTGATATGATATAAATTTCGAAGTACTAAAGCATCCGGTACTTTGGATGGGGTTTGTTAGGCCCAATAGATCTATCTTTAGGATTCGCGTCAATTAGGGTGTCTGTTCCCTAATTCTTAGATTACCAGACTTAATAAAAAGGGGCATATTCGATTTTGATAATTCAACCATAGAATGTAGTTTCACGTACTTGTGTCTATTTTATAAATCATTTATAAAACCTGCATGTATTCTCATCCCAAAAATATTAGATTTTAAAAATGGGACTATAACTCACTTTCACTGATTTTTACTTCGTCAGGAAGTAAGACTTGGCCACTGGTTGATTCACGAACCTATAACAATATATACATATATATCAAAGTATGTTTAAAATATATTTACAACACTTTTAATATATTTTGATGTTTTAAGTTTATTAAGTCAGCTGTCCTCGTTAGTAACCTACAACTAGTTGTCCATAGTTAGATGTACCGAAATAAATCGATAAATATTATCTTGAATCAATCCATGACCCAGTGTATACGTATCTCAGTATTGATCACAACTCAAACTATATATCTTTTGGAATCAACCTCAACCCTGTATAGCTAACTCCAACATTCACATATAGAGTGTCTATGGTTGTTCCAAAATATATATAGATGTGTCGACATGATAGGTCGAAACATTGTATACATGTCTATGGTATCTCAATATTACATAATATACAATACAAGTTGATTAAGTTATGGTTGGAATAGATTTGTTACCAATTTTCACGTAGCTAAAATGAGAAAAATTATCCAATCTTGTTTTACCCATAACTTCTTCATTTTAAATCCGTTTTGAGTGAATCAAATTGCTATGGTTTCATATTGAACTCTATTTTATGAATCTAAACAGAAATGTATAGGTTTATAGTTGGAAAAATAAGTTACAAGTCGTTTTTGTAAAGGTAGTCATTTCAGTCGAAAGAACGACGTCTAGATGACCATTTTAGAAAACATACTTCCACTTTGAGTTTAACCATAATTTTTGGATATAGTTTCATGTTCATAATAAAAATCATTTTCTCAGAATAACAACTTTTAAATCAAAGTTTATCATAGTTTTTAATTAACTAACCCAAAGCAGCCCGCGGTGTTACTACGACGGCGTAAATCCGGTTTTACGGTGTTTTTCGTGTTTCCAGGTTTTAAATCATTAAGTTAGCATATCATATAGATATAGAACATGTGTTTAGTTAATTTTAAAAGTCAAGTTAGAAGGATTAACTTTTGTTTGCGAACAAGTTTAGAATTAACTAAACTATGTTCTAGTGATTACGAGTTTAAACCTTCGAATAAGATAGTTATATATATATGAATCGAATGATGTTATGAACATCATTACTACCTCAAGTTTAGTAGGTAAACCTACTGGAAGTGACAAGAAATGATCTATCTTCAAAGGATCTTGGATGGCTTGAAAGTTCTTGAAGTAGGATCATGACACAAAAACAAGTTCAAGTAAGATTTTTACTCGAATTAAGATAGTTTATAGTTATAGAAATTGAATCAAAGTTTGAATATGAATATTACCTTGAATAAGAAAGATAACCTACTGTATATAACAAAGGTTTCTTGATCTTAGATGATTACTTGGAATGGATTAGAAAGCTTGGAAGTAAATTAGTAAACTTGAAGGGATTTTTGAAGTGTTCTTGAAGTGTTCTTCCTATGATGATTATAGCTTGATTCTTGAAGTGATTTTTGATGAAGATGATGATTAACTACTGGAAAAATACGTTCATAATAGTGTGTGTGTGTGTTGAGAGAGAATTAGAAAGAGAATTGGAAGTGAAATGGAGTGAATGATGAGTGGTAATTGGTGAGTGGTGAGTGAGGTTAAAAGGAGTTCTAGTTAGTTGACTAGCTCATGGTAGAAGTTAAAATTGATTAGTCATACATGACATAATCAAGATTGGAATCCCATGCTAGTTCCTATTGGTATATACTCATAGTAAGTACGTTTTGAAGCTGTGTATAATACGGGTAAGAATACGACTAGAATTCTTGATGAAAGAAAAGAATGGAAAAGTAACTGTAACCATTTTCGTTAAGTATGAGTGTTTTGATATATGTCTTGAAGTCTTCCAAAAGTATTTTAATACATCTAAATACACTACTTGTATATACATTTTAACTGAGTCGTTAAGTCATCGTTAGTCGTTACATGTAAGTGTTGTTTTGAAACCTTTAAGTTAACGATCTCAATTAATGTTGTTAACCCATTGTTTATTATATCTAATGAGATGTTAAATTATTATATTATCATGATATTATGATATATTAATATATCTTAATATGATATATATACATTTAAATGTCGTTACAACGATAATCGTTACATATATGTCTCGTTTCGAAATCCTTAAGTTAGTAGTCTTGTTTATATGTATATAACTCATTGTTAATATACTTATGGCGATACTTACTTATCATAATCTCATGTTAACCATATGTATATCCATATATATATCGTCATGTCGTTTTTACAAGTTTTAACGTTCGTGAATCGCCGGTCAACTTGGGTGGTCAATTGTCTATATGAAACATATTTCAATTAATCAAGTCTTAACAAGTTTGATTGCTTAACATGTTGGAAACATTTAATCATGTAAATATCAATCTCAATTAATATATATAAACATGAAGAAGTTATGGGTAAAACAAGATTGGATAATTTTTCTCATTTTAGCTACGTGAAAATTGGTAACAAATCTATTCCAACCATAACTTAATCAACTTGTATTGTATATTATGTAATCTTGAGATACCATAGACACGTATACAATGTTTCGACCTATCATGTCGACACATCTATATATATTTCGGAACAACCATAGACACTCTATATGTGAATGTTGGAGTTAGCTATACAGGGTTGAGGTTGATTCCAAAATATATATATTTTGAGTTGTGATCAATACTGAGATACGTATACACTGGGTCGTGGATTGATTCAAGATAATATTTATCGATTTATTTCTGTACATCTAACTGTGGACAACTAGTTGTAGGTTACTAACGAGGACAGCTGACTTAATAAACTTAAAACATCAAAATATATTAAAAGTGTTGTAAATATATTTTAAACATACTTTGATATATATGTATATATTGTTATAGGTTCGTGAATCAACCAGTGGCCAAGTCTTACTTCCCGACGAAGTAAAAATCTGTGAAAGTGAGTTATAGTCCCACTTTTAAAATCTAATATTTTTGGGATGAGAATACATGCAGGTTTTATAAATGATTTACAAAATAGACACAAGTACGTGAAACTACATTCTATGGTTGAATTATCGAAATCGAATATGCCCCTTTTTATTAAGTCTGGTAATCTAAGAATTAGGGAACAGACACCCTAATTGACGCGAATCCTAAAGATAGATCTATTGGGCCTAACAAACCCCATCCAAAGTACCGGATGCTTTAGTACTTCGAAATTTATATCATATCTGAAGGGTGTCCTGGAATGATGGGGATATTCTTATATATATGCATCTTGTTAATGTCGGTTACCAGGTGTTCACCATATGAATGATTTTTATCTCTATGTATGGGATGTGTATTGAAATATGAAATCTTATGGTCTATTGTTATGATTTGATATATATAGGTTAAACCTATAACTCACCAACATTTTTGTTGACGTTTAAAGCATGTTTATTCTCAGGTGAATACTAAGAGCTTCCGCTGTTGCATACTAAAATAAGGACAAGATTTGGAGTCCATGTTTGTATGATATTGTGTAAAAACTGCATTCAAGAAACTTATTTCGATGTAACATATTTGTATTGTAAACCATTATGTAATGGTCATGTGTAAACAGGATATTTTAGATTATCATTATTTGATAATCTACGTAAAGCTTTTTAAACCTTTATTTATGAAATAAAGGTTATGGTTTGTTTTAAAAATGAATGCATTCTTTGAAAAATGTCTCATATAGAGGTCAAAACCTTGCAACGAAATCAATTAATATGGAACGTTTTTAATCAATAAGAACGGGACATTTCACTTCGGTCAAACCCTTGTAAGATTAATGATGCAAGTGGTGAGGCTTCGGTCAAACCCTTGTAAGACTAACGATGAAAGAAGTTAGACTTTCGTCAAACTTGTAAGGTTAATGATGAAAGTGGTGAGTCTTCGGTCAAACCCTTGTAAGATTAATGATGCAAGTGGTGAGGCTTCGGCCAAACCCTTGTAAGATTAATGATGAAAGAGGTGAGACTTCGGTCAACCCTTGTAAGGTTATGAATCGGATCCGGATATGCTTATGTGATGATGAATGTGACAAGGGGCTAGTTTCGAGAGGACTATGCACTTGCTCTTAAGTGATAATAAATGAGACAAGAGGGGCTAGTTCCGAGAGGACTAAGCACTTGTAAAATAAGGAATGAAGGAGACTTGATGCTCCCTGGTTGCATCCGTGCAAGAGAGTGACGACCAAGCTCGCTAAATGAAAGGCTTAGACCATTCGTCTATGACATGATATGATCGGATCTGATTAACACCTCCGGGTTGAAAGTTTATGACTATGTTTACGTAAAGAGTGTTTATGAGTTGTCCAGATTGTATACGTACAAGAGGAGACCTTGATCATGAGTATGTTAGGTGTAAGACTTAACGATTGTCTAAGCAACCATATGACGGGGTGTAAGACTTAGTGCATGACTAAGCAAACACCCGAGAAGGTATAAGACTTAGCAAATGGCTAAGCAACCATATGGGAAGGTGTAAAAAAAAATATAGCACGAGATTAAGTGAATTAATGAGTATGAAGTAAAGATTTTACGTGAAACGAATCGTATTGACTTGGCAAGACATTTAACTCGATATAAGTATTATATGGGTATGATTGAAAAAGTGTTAAGAGCTTAATGTTGAAATCAGTTGTCAAGGGTAGAATGAAGGTACTCGTATGTGTCAATGATTAACAATTTAGTTACATTAATGTGATTAATGAGTTTTAACTAAGTCGAATGATGTTATAATCGAGGCAATAAGATATATTAAACAAGTTAAAGTTTAAATGTTTGAGAAGAAGTCAAAGTTTCAAAGATATAAATGTTAATGTGGTCGTTTAATGATATTTATGTAAATGATGAAATCTAAGTTTTATATCAAAGAATATGTATTGTGTGAAGATCATAAGTCACATGAACTATGAAATGCATAATTGATGGATGAAAAGACACGAAGGCAACCGAACGGACTCTTTTGATCAGAGTATCAATGTTTAAAAGAGATTTACTTTAAATGTGGAAGGATAGGTAATAAAGGACTACCAAATTCGTGTCATACACAAATTAAGCAAGGTTTGTTTTCTTGTTAGTTATTTAATTATTCATATGAATGATGATACGATTGAGAAGTACTGATAATGGTCATTAAAGCACAAAGACAGGAACCTGCAATGACTAAGTGGATGTGAATCCGTACGCTTGGAACACTCAACGTGATGACAAGATAAGTAAATTTTATATTATATATAATGTTGATTATATGTATATTTTGATTAAAGAAAACTTGAGGGTTGTAATTATGATGAATATTATCCCACAAGTGTTGTGGGTTACAAGCATTAAGAAAGTTTAGAATTATTAACGGTAATTATGAGATGAAAGAACTGATCACTAGACAATGTAGATAGACAGACTTTTAACTAAATGGAATACTGAGATAGAAAAGAAGTATGGCCTTAAAGTAGAATGGACTTAGAAATATAATAGATTGATGTGTCAAAACGTAACCTTTAAAATGAAGACAATATGCTTAATAATTAACACATAATACAGGCAACTAAAACCTGATCATGCAGTAACTAGCAAGTAAATTGACCAGTTCGATCCACAAAGAAGTTTGTTTTTAAGATTTTACCACGATTAATTATTCTAAAAGGGGGGGTTTTGTGTTTGAAGTTGTATTTTCGTTTAACGAAACAGTGAATAAATATAGTAATTAACAAGAATGAGAATGCGGTGTTTACTTCTATGCTTGATAAATGACAGGGATTGTTCTTCTATAATTAAAACCGTTATGAGATAGTTACAATAGAACAGTTTATATTGATTTCACAATTTCTATAAACTTAAGAGCTATGTTTAATCAACAAGATTCTTTCATGGTTGAATTCACATAAAACCTAGTTTACTACGATCACTCTAGGTAAACTACATGATTGTATATCCTAAATATCGTTCAATTAACATCCTATATTCACATATAGGTGGTTAGATCACTAGGTTTTGAAGTATAAGCTATAGTCTTTGATAAACTCACATAAACCAAGTCATAACTTACATAATTGAACTAAAATACAAGGATGATTACAACAATGGATCTTTTGAAAGAACATGGTGATTTTGATCGATTAACTAACTAGATCCAACCCGGTTAAACTCACATAAAACCTAAATTTAAACAATCACTTGAGGTAATTTCATAACTATGTTGCTTTAGAACTTATTCAATTACCAAATTAAACACATAACAAAATCACTTAAGTGTATGTATCTAATCGTCTAGATTACTAGGTGTATTGAAGTATAGATTGTTTTCCTAGTTAACTCACATTAATAGGTTTTCAATCTATATAATTGAAGTGAAGATCTAAACAAGCATAACAATGGTTCTTACGGTTGAACTAGATAATTTAATCAATCAAACATATGTATAACTAGCATAACATCAAAGTATAGAACAATCCCAAGCCATAAATCTTACATTGAAGTAAACACACAAGGCTTTTAGCCTAACATAATCATAGTAGAACTAATGAAACAGTAAATACAAGTTGAATTCATGTTAAAAAGATATAGAACAATAGTACCAATTGCGATAAACGATCCTAGCTTAATCTTGATGTCGAAAGAGTGGAGATTGACTTGCAGCCTTCCTTGAACCTTGAAAATCGTCTTAGAACTGAGGGAGAACGTAGTAGTAAAGGGTATATGAAGTAAGTGACCAAAGGCTCCATTAAATAGCCTCAAAAGTTAGGTATTTTGGCCAGAAAGTGACCAGATGCACCGCATCTCTTTACGTTCAGTAGATTCCAGCTCGATTCTGCACTCAGGACTATCGGCAGGGGGTCAGATGTGCCGCATCTGGGATAGATGCGCCGCAACTGGCTTGGATGCACCGCATCCATCTCAGATGCGCCGCATCTGAGGCTGTTTTGGTCCAGAAGTCTGCATGCTCCGCATCTGAAACTGTCGGGAGTTATTTGGTGCACAGATGCGCCGCATCTAAGAGAGATGCGCCGCATTTGGACCTGTTTCAGTGGTTTCGGGATATTTTGCGCGTTCAATCTTCGTTTTAACTCTGTTTTTGCTGTTGGTCTTCATTTATTCATTCAAAATGGACTTTTACAAATATACATGAATTACAATACATACGTACAAAAAATTACATACAAATGGAACAACTTTGGATCGAAATAACGGCAATAAACATGTATAATTTTGGCGTTATCAAAATCCCCACACATAAACCTTGCTTGTCATCAAGCAAGACTTACAAGAATTTGAAATTTACTATAGTACACACACTTATTTAATTGAGAACACAAAAATGGGACTCACACTCACTCGAAATAATACATAAGACACACAAGTTATTTTGGAACACAATAACTCACGCTATATGGAACACACACTCGGGTCACAATATATACACACTTACACTTTTGAGTATACACACACCTTTGGAGTACACACGCTTTTATTTATTTCACAATGTAATACGCACAATAAGAGTACACACACGAAATGAAATCACACCAAAGTCGAAAGGTGGGTCTTAAAGTCCACATTTCTTAAAAATTTGGATCCTTAGGGAAATTGGGACCTTTGCGAAAAACCTTTTATATTTTAAAAATTAGACATGTTAGTTTTTACACTAACAAGTTTTCCGATTTTAACCTCAAAGTCCAGTTGAGGGTAACTGAAAACCGAAGCCTCAGTCAGCGTTTAGCAAGCTACTCGCCTCCATGATTGAAGTATCATGGAACTTGAAACCGGATGTCCTAAAAATGGTTTTACATAATATAGTTCATAAAATAGCATAAGTTTTAGAAGAAACTATATCGTGTCCAAATATCATCGGTGAACCATGAGTTTGCACACCTCAATTTGTTATGGCATATGTATGTTGACCGCGGTCAACATAGAGGCAGTTGATCTTTACGGAGATCATCTATCTGGGGATTAGATTCATTAGTCTTAAAAGTTAATTTGCAATGTGCCCCCCATTGTACGAGACATATCCATCTCATGGTTAGGATAAGTCTGACCACCGAAAACCCTATTTGATACTGAGGTGAGGTGGATTTCCAGCCGATGATAGAGATGACTTTTCAAGATTTTTCGTCAACGAACAGCTGTTCTGGACTACATCTTCTAACATAAGTTAGCAAGTGTGTCAAATTGGAAGACTTGACTTCCTTCACAATCATTACATAGATGAGCATTGGATTAGATTGTTAGAACAACAAATTACTTGATGATTCTTTTTCATTCAGATTGTGGTAGAGTATGATGGTTATATCTTTTATATGACTACTAGTTTTATGATTTTTAACAAAATAAACTCAATCATCTGGTTGTTTCTTAATTTGTTTCGTGATAATAATTTCAGTGTATACACCTAGTTTTAAAATCTACAAATTTTAAACAAAAGTTGAATTTATGAAGATAAAAGGGTAAAAATTTTCACCATTTTAAGCCTTTTTAACCAGAATCAAAAACCCTAAAGAACCCGAAAGAATTTATAACTTCCTCCCCACACTTGAAATCAGAAAAATTTCAAGTATCGCCCTCGTTACATGAAATCAGAAAAATTTAAATGCAAGAGGGTTAAAGAGTGTAAGAGAGTTTATTACTTTCTAGGTCTAAAACCGAAGTTCACGGGATGATGGCGCTGAACTGAATGCCAGCATAAGAACATCATCCGCTTCTTGCAACCACAAAACAATCACCAATCAAGAATGTGCTGAACTTACTGCCAGTCTTTGTAAAAATGCAGCATATAGCACAATGCTCACCTGTATCAATTCAAACAAAGGAACCATATGATTCACACAAATAAATGGGGATGTACTCCATGTACTAAAAACCCCACTTATAATTATCTAAATTATTCAAATTACAATCATCCAAAATACTATCAAGTTATTACACACCAAACATAAAGATAAATTGTTTTTAAAACAAACCAACATCAATCAAACCGTTCACACACTTCACCATTAATCATGCCAACTTTAGAAGAATCCCCAAAAAGAGTTACTTGGGCCAGCTCTACCTTCAGTTTGGTTTTTCGTGTCGTCGTCCTGAAATATGGAGGGGTTGTATCCCTGATAAGTTCCTTGAGCAGGGATGACATCAGTGTCTTCAGTAGGCGGGTTAGGAGGAGGAGGATAAGGCGTAGGATATGGATCACCCAATCGAACCCATGGTTCGTATGCAGGCCAAGGAGAGGGGGTATAGTTAGCGGGATTCGCAGCGTATGACACTGTCTGTTCATGTATCCAATTAAGCTGATTTTGCTGCCCCGCTTGAGTGTACCATGTTCGATCATTCCCTACGTCAATGTAATGTTGCATCTCCCTGTTACCTGTATCATAGTGATCAATTACCTTTTGGGTGTTTCGATCACTATGGAGTCGCATATATGAAAACTGGCGCGCCATGTAAGCCTCCCAATCATTTTTTGGACCGAAACTACTTCCAACATTCGGTTGTGGATCTTGCTGTGGTTGGGGTTGTTCTGGTTGCCTATTCATGGGATCCTCATACCTAGTTAGAAGGCCGTTCGACCCCCTAGTCAAAATGTTTGCCCTTGTATAACTTACTCTGTCAAAGTCAATCATATGTTTCTCCTCTAACCCACTTGTATTGATACGAAATGTTGGGCGATCCTGGTTACAAAATGGCCGCCCATGATTGGTGTAATCTTTTTCCTTTCTTCGAGAAGGAAAGTGAGAATCATTCATGGAATATGAACATGAGAGTGATCCATTATTGCGTGAATATACCAGATATCCAAGTTGGTAACTTTTTCGCTACTGTCTTTTCGACAGTTTATGGTACTTGAAATGAATCTTTGGACGCATCGATGCTCGTAGGAACGTAGCTTGCTACATGTCTGCTTGCTTGCACTATATGCGCTATTGCTCATGTCCACCCATGCTTCTGAATGATTAAAAGAAGAAACATAGTATATACATTGATTAAAGTAATTTTGCATCAATTGATGTGGCAACCCTTCATAGATATCCAACGCCTTCACAAATTGTAGCAGTGTTAATGTTCGGTCTTGTCCTCTAAGACAAAATCTCATAAAGGTACCTGATGCTGGTGACGTGTAATCAACCCTAAGTGAACCAACGAATTCTTTGACTAAAAGTGGGTAAACTCTTTCTTGCATTCTGAACAGGTTTTCCCATGCATATATTCGATGGCCTTGATACGTTACTCGGAAAAGGTTGCGAAAATGTTGATATTCGCCGGCTTCTTCTAATGGTGTCCAATCGATATATTTCCCCGGATATACGTCTTTGTGTAAAAGTGCCTTCATCCATTCATGATATTCCGGATGCCTCAAAACTGCATTGATCCATGGATCCGGAGTGGTTAATCCACGGACATTTAACTGCCGGTTGTCAATATCCATTTCTTCCTCTTCAACAGCATGTTCTTCTTCACTTGTTTCCTCATATACAACTGCCAGGGCTTTTTGCTTCTTTGATTTTGGGTTTGATGATGATGCTCTAGTCTACAAAAACACAACAAAACCAAACAAACAAAACAACAAACCAAGTTGATTAGCGTTAAAGAAATTCAAAACATCTTTCATATTACACATCCAAAACCATGTAGAATATGTTATATTGTACACATTACACAAACTCTCATGTCAAACATAGTTCTATCATGGATGTACTTATCTCATTTTCAACAAACATGTACTAGTATGACTCATAATCTTTATCACTTTATAAATTCAATCATATCTAGCATAATTAGTTTCACCAAAACGAGTGTATGAAACCATTAGCATTCATCAATAAGCATGTCAAACGATATGCAATCAATGGTTATCATACATTTAGACACTTAATTCGACTCAAGTCAACAATTTCATCAAAAATCCTAAGCATACAATCCTTAACTTTCACAAGTAAAAATTTTCAATTCCAACAAACACTAAGTTAAGGCATATATGAGTTTAGCATAATCAATGCATTGCTTTAATTCCACCTAGAACACTTACTAGTCAACAAAAGTCAAAATCCCCAATTTAAGAACCCTAAAATTCAATAATTTGTGTACTCGTATAATTCGACTAAGGTTCATGCGGATTTGTTAATGCATACTAGTAATTGTACTCTAAAACATCCCAATTTAAACAAGTAATGGTCATTTTTTCGAAATCCCCAAATTCATGAAGAACCCTAATTTCTAAAGTAAATTTCTGAGCAATTAAGCATGAAATTCGAGCATGAATAAGGATTAGTAACAACAATGCAAGCATATAATGACCAAAACATGAAGATTTAAACATCCCCACACTTAGAACAAGCTAAATCCGAATTTGAGAATGAAGAACACAAGAACCATGAAGAAATGAAGATTAATCTTACCTTTCTCATGTTGATAGATGGATTAGATGCTTAAAGATGGGTTTAATCGGTTGATTTGGTGTTTAGAGGTGGAATACTTGAGAGAAAATGAAATGAAGTTCGGAGTTGTAGGTGAAAAAATGAATAAAAATGATAAACTCCCGTATTTGTGCAAAAAAATTGGGCAGACTCAAACATTCAGACACAGATGCGGCGCATCTGTGACAGATGCGGCGCATCTGGCTCAGATGTGGTGCATTTGAAGCAGATGCGGCGCATCTGGTGGTCCAAAAGCGGCGCATGACCTTTTCTCGGCGCATCAAAAACTGTCGGCCTTTTTTTGTGTTCAGATGCGGCGCATCTGGCTCTGTTGCACCAGTTTTCGATGTTTTTTTCACGTATTAAACATTTCGGAAGTCCCTAAACAACTTGGTTCGTAGTAAAACTTGAAAAATCACTCAAAACACTCAAAGCAATCAATCCTAAGAAACGAGACTTACGAATGAGACTATGTACATGTTGTGAGGTTTATTAGTGAGTCGTTCACGCGACTCCTTCCCAAGTTAATTAGCGTTGGGGGAGAAAGTGATGTCATCTTGAACCGTGGTATCAACTTCATCAAAATAGAGTTTTATTCGATGACCATTCACTTTAAAAGTATTTCCGTTTTCAAACAACTCAACATATCCCGATGGAAATGCTTGTTTCACCAAATAAGGTCCCGTCCATCGGGACTTCAACTTTCTGGGAGAAAATTTAAACCGCGAGTTAAAAACCAAAACCTTATCACCGGTTTTAAACTCTTTCACTTCTTTCAATCGGGCATCATGCCACCTTTTCGTTTTCTCCTTATACGAGCTCGAATTCTCGTACGCTTCTAACCTCAACTCTTCCAATTCATGCATTTGCATGAATCGGTTTTCACCAGCCTTTTCCATGTCTAAATTACAAAGCTTCAATGCCCAGTACGCTCTATGTTCCACTTCAAACGGAAGATGGCACGCTTTACCATATACAAGTCTGAATGGTGTGGTACCGATTGGTGTTTTAAAAGCAGTCCTAAAGGCCCACAACGCATCATCTAACTTGCGTTGCCAAATCTTAGGGTTGTTAGCAACCGTCTTCTCAAGTATGCGTTTGTTCTCCACTTGACCACTCGTTTGCAGGTGGTACGGAGTAGAGAAACGATGAGTTACGCCATACTTCTTCAACACCTTTTCAAGAAGGTTGTTGGCAAAATGTGTTCCTCGATCGAATATGAGCGCCTTTGGGATTCCAAAGCGCGAGAAGAGATTTTTCAAGAAGTTCACCACCACCCTAGCATCATTCGTAGGTAAAGCTTTTGCTTCAGCCCACTTAGATACATAGTCAACGGCTACTAGGATGTACTTGCACTTATGGGAACTTGGAAATGGCCCCATGAAATTGATTCCCCAAATATCAAAGATTTCACAAACTTGGATGCCGGTTTGAGGCATCTCATCCTTTTTCGTGATGTTACCCGTTCGTTGGCATGCGTTACAAGTCCGAACGAAATTTTGGGCATCTTTAAAGATCGTGGGCTAATAAAAGCCCGAGTCAAGGATTTTTCTTGCGGTGTGGTTTGGTCCGAAATGACCGCCGGTGGGCCCTTGATGACAATGCTCAAGAATTTGTTGAGCCTCTTTTCCGTACACACAACGGCGAATCATTTGAACCGCACCAATACGAAATAGGTCGGGATGTTCCCCGAAATAGGACTTCAAATCCGCAAAGAATTTCTTCTTTTGTTGATAAGAAAGTCCTTTCTGAAGAATGCCTGAAGCAAGATAGTTTGCAAAATGGGCAAACCATGGGATTTCAGATTCCTTGTCAACCCTCATTAGAGATTCATCAAGAAATGTGTCCTTGATAATTGTATCATCGAGTTTTTCTAATTCGGGGTTTTCAAGTCAGGATAAATGGTCTGCGGTTAGATTCTCGGCTCCTTTCTTATCACGTATCTCAATGTCAAACTCTTGAAGTAAAAGAACCCAACGTATGAGACGATGTTTTGCATCTAGTTTCGAGAATAAGTACCTAAGAGCCGAATGATCCGTGTAAACAATGGTCTTAGACAACACCAAATATGACCGAAATTTATCAAACGCATAAACAACCACTAAGAGCTCTTTTTCCGTGGTGGTATAATTAATTTGAGCTCCCGTTAGCGTTTTGCTCGCATAAGACAACACCTAAGGCATAGTCGCTCGCATCACACATTAACTCAAAAGGCATACTCCAATCCGAAGACACGATAATGGGAGCTTATGTGAGTTTTGACTTTAGAATGGAGAATGCATTCTCACAATTGGAATCGAAGTCAAATGGAGCATCCTTTTCAAGAAGTTTGGTCATTGGACGGGTGATTTTAGAGAAATCTTTGATAAATCGCCTATAAAATCCCGCGTGACCAAGAAAGCTTCTAATTGCCTTAACATTCGTCGGTATAGGTAGTTTAGAGATAACTTCAATTTTAGCTTTATCTACCTCTATTCCCGCACGAGATATCTTGTGACCAAGTACAATGCCCTCCTTCACCATGAAGTGGCATTTTTCCCAATTCAGGACCAAATTTTCTTTCTCACATCGGATAAGCATACGTTCAAGGTTAAAAAGACACGATTCAAAGGAGTCTCCAAACATGGAAAAGTCATCCATGAAGACTTCCATACAATCCTCTACCATATCATCAAAAATTGCCATCATGCACCTTTGAAAGGTTCTGGGTGCATTACATAAACCAAAAGGCATGCGGCGATAGGCAAAGTTCCCAAAAGGACAAATGAATGTGGTCTTTTCTTGGTTGTTGGGATCAATTGGAATTTGGAAGTAACCGGAGAAACCATCTAGAAAGCAATAGTATTCTTTTCCCGCTAATCGTTCAATCATTTGATCAATAAAAGGTAACGGGAAATGATCATTTCTAGTGGCATCATTGAAACGCCTGTAATCAATACAGACTCTCCAGCCGGTAACCGTTCTAGTTGGAGCGAGTTCATTCTTTTCATTTACAATAACAGTTGTACCCCCCTTTTTGGGTACTACTTGTACTGGACTAACCCAAGGACTATCAGAGATGGGGTAGATTAACCCGGCGTCAAGAAGCTTGACTACCTCCTTTTTAACAACCTCTTTCATGTTGGGATTTAGCCTGCGTTGTCTTTGTACTACTGGTTTGAAGTCATTCTCAAGGAGAATTTTATGTGTACAATAAGATGGGTTTATCCCTGGAATGTCGGTCGTTTTCCAGGCTATAGCTTTTTTATGGGTTTTCAAAACAGAGATTAACCTTTCCTTCTCGTTACCGGGAAGATGTGAAGCAATAATTACCGGTAATTGAGATGTACCTTCGAGGTAAGCATACTCTAAGTGTTTGGGTAGCTCCTTAAGCTCTAGTACAGGTGGTTCTTCCAAGGAATTCTTTATTCGGAATCTATCTTTATTTCCGATATTTTCAAATGATTCCTCTTCCTTAGGAATTTCTTCTTCCATGGTCTCATCATCCGTGACCACTTTCATCAGCTCATCAAAAGCTTCATCGATATTGAAATATTCACTTTCACTTACCGGGGCAAACCCCGAGGTATCGATTTCAAGTAGCTCTTGCAATTCATTATCAACACAAAGATTTATGACATCAATTTGAAAACAAGAGTCATCGGTGGAAGTAGGTCTTTTCATGGCTTTGTCAATATGACAAATTATTCTCTCATTTTCCACACCTAGACTTAATTGTTCTTTTTGGACATTAATGATAGCATCTGCGGTGTTAAGGAAAGGACGTCCTAAAATGATAGGAACTTTTGTGTCCTCTTGCATTTCTAGAATAACAAAGTCGACGGGAAAGATAAGTGAGCCAACTTTTATAAGAATATCCTCGGCTATACTTATGGGAGTATCAAATGATTGATTTGCTAATCGAATACCCATCCGGGTTGGTTTCAAGTCTCCTAAGTCAAGTTTTAAATATAACGAGTAAGGCATTAGGTTAACACTTGCACCTAGGTCGGCTAGTGCATCGTACACTACCGAATCACCCATCATACATGGTATGATAAAACTACCCGGATCTCCCAATTTTAGAGGTACATTTTGCTTTTTCAAGATTGTCGAACACTCCTCATGGAGGAATGTGGCAGAAACATCATGGTATTTACCCTTCGAGGATATGAGATCCTTCAAAAACTTCCCTTAATGGGGCATACACTTAAGAACCTCCGCGAGTGGCATGTTAATGCTGATTTGCTTGATCATATCCGCAAATTTTTGATATTGGCTCGCGAGTCTGTCTTTCTTCAATGCTTTTGGGTATGGAATAGGTGCCTTGTACACCTTCACTGGTGGTTCTTCACTTTTCTTCGATATGACCTCCGGTGGATCATCTTTCTCTTGTTCTTTTTCAACATGCTCATCTACATCAACAGGTACCTGCAAAACAGAAGGAGACAAAGGAACTTTCGGGGACTTAAGGGTCTCTGGGTTAGTAGTTAAACCACTTCTAGTAGTTATAGCATTTATATGCTCATTCCTTGTTTGATTGTTACTAGGATTCACTTGAGTATTTGAGGGGAGAGCACCAGGTGGTCTCTCAGCTAGTAACTGTGAAATCGTTCTAACATCCCTTTCTAAATTCTGAATCGTAGCTTGTTGATTTCGAATTTGCTGAGTTTGAAGTTCCACATTTTGCTCGTGTTTAACCATAAAATCTCTTAAAAGATCTTCTAAACCGGATTTCTTCTCGGGTTGTGGTTGTAAATGTGTTTGTGGTTATGGTTGTGGTTGATTGTGTTGAAAATTATTTTGGTAATTTTGTGGAGGTTGATTACGATTGTTTAGATGATTGTACCCCGGTGGTGCATTTCTTTGATTTTGATTTTGGAAATTCCGGTTATTTTTGAAATGTCCCGTTCTTATTGATTAAAAACGTTCCATATTAATTGATTTGGTTGCGAGGTTTTGACCTCTATATGAGACGTTTTTCAAAGACTGCATTCATTTTAAAACAAACCATAACCTTTATTTCATCAATAAAGGTTAAAAAAGCTTTACGTAGATTATCAAATAATGATAATCTAAAATATCCTGTTTACACACGACCATTACATAATGGTTTACAATACAAATATGTTACAACAAAATAAGTTTCTTGAATGCAGTTTTTACACAATATCATACAAGCATGGACTCCAAATCTCGTCCTTATTTAAGTATACGACAGCGGAAGCTCTTAATAATCACCTGAGAATAAACATGCTTAAAACGTCAACAAAAATGTTGGTGAGTTATAGGTTTAACCTATATATATCAAATCATAATAATAGACCACAAGATTTCATATTTCAATACACATCCCATACATAGAGATAAAAATCATTCATATGGTGAACACCTGGTAACCGACATTAACAAGATGCATATATAAGAATATCCCCATCATTCCGGGACACCCTTCGGATATGATATAAATTTCGAAGTACTAAAGCATCCGGTACTTTGGATGGGGTTTGTTAGGCCCAATAGATCTATCTTTAGGATTCGCGTCAATTAGGGTGTCTGTTCCATAATTCTTAGATTACCAGACTTAATAAAAAGGGGCATATTCGATTTCGATAATTCAACCATAGAATGTAGTTTCACGTACTTGTGTCTATTTTGTAAATCATTTATAAAACCTGCATGTATTCTCATCCCAAAAATATTAGATTTTAAAAGTGGGACTATAACTCACTTTCACATATTTTTACTTCGTCGGGAAGTAAGACTTGGCCACTGGTTGATTCACGAACCTATAACAATATATACATATATATCAAAGTATGTTCCAAATATATTTACAACACTTTTAATATATTTTGATGTTTTAAGTTTACTAAGTCAGCTGTCCTCGTTAGTAACCTACAACTAGTTGTCCACAGTTAGATGTACAGAAATAAATCGATAAATATTATCTTGAATCAATCCACGACCCAGTGTATACGTATCTCAGTATTGATTACAACTCAAACTATATATATTTTGGAATCAACCTCAACCCTGTATAGCTAACTCCAACATTCACATATAGAGTGTCTATGGTTGTTCCGAAATATATATAGATGTGTCGACATGATAGGTCGAAACATTGTATACATGTCTATGGTATCTCAAGATTACATAATATACAATACAAGTTGATTAAGTTATGGTTGGAATAGATTTGTTACCAATTTTCACGTAGCTAAAATGAGAAAAATTATCCAATCTTGTTTTACCCATAACTTCTTCATTTTAAATCCGTTTTGAGTGAATCAAATTGCTATGGTTTCATATTGAACTATATTTTATGAATCTAAACAGAAAAATTATAGGTTTATAGTAGGAAAAATAAGTTACAAGTCATTTTTGTAAAGGTAGTCATTTCAGTCGAAAGAACGACGTCTAGATGACCACTTTAGAAAACATACTTCCACTTTGAGTTTAACCATAATTTTTGGATATAGTTTCATGTTCATAATAAAAATCATTTTCTCAGAATAACAACTTTTAATTCAAAGTTTATCATAGTTTTTAATTAACTAACCCAAAACAGCCCGCGGTGTTACTACGACGGCGTAAATCCGGTTTTACGGTGTTTTTCGTGTTTCCAGGTTTTAAATCATTAAGTTAGCATATCATATAGATATAGAACATGTGTTTAGTTGATTTTAAAAGTCAAGTTAGAAGGATTAACTTTTGTTTGCGAACAAGTTTAGAATTAACTAAACTATGTTCTAGTGATTACAAGTTTAAACCATTCGAATAAGATAGCTTTATATGTATGAATCGAATGATGTTATGAACATCATTACTACCTTAAGTTCCTTGGATAAACCTACTGGAAAAGAGAAAAATGGATCTAGCTTCAATGGATCCTTGGATGGCTCGAAGTTCTTGAAGCAGAATCATGACACGAAAACAAGTTCAAGTAAGATCATCACTTGAAATAAGATTGTTATAGTTATAGAAATTGAACCAAAGTTTGAATATGATTATTACCTTGTATTAGAATGATAACCTACTGTAAGAAACAAAGATTTCTTGAGGTTGGATGATCACCTTACAAGATTGGAAGTGAGCTAGCAAACTTGAAAGTATTCTTGATTTTATGAAACTAGAACTTTTGGAATTTATGAAGAACACTTAGAACTTGAAGATAGAACTTGAGAGAGATCAATTAGATGAAGAAAATTGAAGAATTAAAGTGTTTGTAGGTGTTTTTGGTCGTTGGTGTATGGATTAGATATAAAGGATATGTTATTTTGTTTTCATGTAAATAAGTCATGAATGATTACTCATATTTTTGTAATTTTATGAGATATTTCATGCTAGTTGCCAAATGATGGTTCCCACATGTGTTAGGTGACTCACATGGGCTGCTAAGAGCTAATCATTAGAGTGTATATACCAATAGTACATACATCTAAAAGCTGTGTATTGTACAAGTACGAATACGGGTGCATACGAGTAGAATTGTTGATGAAACTGAACGAGGATGTAATTGTAAGCATTTTTGTTAAGTAGAAGTATTTTGATAAGTGTCTTTAAGTCTTTCAAAAGTGTATGAATACATATTAAAACACTACATGTATATACATTTTAACTGAGTCGTTAAGTCATCGTTAGTCGTTACATGTAAATGTTGTTTTGAAACCTTTAGGTTAACGATCTTGTTAAATGTTGTTAACCCAATGTTTATAATATCAAAAGAGATTTTAAATTATTATATTATCATGATATTATGATGTACGAATATCTCTTAATATGATATATATAAATTAAATGTCGTTACAACGATAATCGTTACATATATGTCTCGTTTCAAAATCATTAAGTTAGTAGTCTTGTTTTTACATATGTAGTTCATTGTTAATATAATTAATGATATGTTTACTTATCATAATATCATGTTAACTATATATATAACCATATATATGTCATCATATAGTTTTTACAAGTTTTAACGTTCGTGAATAACCGGTCAACTTGGGTGGTCAATTGTCTATATGAAACCTATTTCAATTAATCAAGTCTTAACAAGTTTGATTGCTTAACATGTTGGAAACATTTAATCATGTAAATATCAATCTCAATTAATATATATAAACATGGAAAAGTTTGGGTCACTACAGTACCTACCCGTTAAATAAATTTCGTCCCGAAATTTTAAGCTGTTGAAGGTGTTGACGAATCTTCTGGAAATAGATGCGGGTATTTCTTCTTCATCTGATCTTCACGCTCCCAGGTGAACTCGGGTCCTCTACGACCATTCCATCGAACCTTAACAATTGGTATCTTGTTTTGCTTAAGTCTTTTAACCTCACGATCCATTATTTCGACGGGTTCTTCGATGAATTGAAGTTTTTCGTTGATTTGGATTTCATCTAACGGAATAGTGAGATCTTCTTTAGCAAAACATTTCTTCAAATTCGAGACGTGGAAAGTGTTATGTACAGCCGCGAGTTGTTGAGGTAACTCAAGTCGGTAAGCTACTGGTCCGACACGATCAATAATCTTGAATGGTCCAATATACCTTGGATTTAATTTCCCTCGTTTACCAAATCGAACAACGCCTTTCCAAGGTGTAACTTTAAGCATGACCATCTCTCCAATTTCAAATTCTATATTTTTTCTTTTAATGTCAGCGTAGCTCTTTTGTCGACTTTGGGCGGTTTTCAACCGTTGTTGAATTTGGATGATCTTCTCGGTAGTTTCTTGTATAATCTCCGGACCCGTAATCTGTCTATCCCCCACTTCACTCCAACAAATCGGAGACCTGCACTTTCTACCATAAAGTGCTTCAAACGGCGCCATCTCAATGCTTGAATGGTAGCTGTTGTTGTAGGAAAATTCTGCTAACGGTAGATGTCGATCCCAACTGTTTCCGAAATCAATAACACATGCTCGTAGCATGTCTTCAAGCGTTTGTATCGTCCTTTCGCTCTGCCCATCAGTTTGTGGATGATAGGCAGTACTCATGTCTAGACGAGTTCCTAATGCTTGCTGTAATGTCTGCCAGAATCTTGAAATAAATCTGCCATCCCTATCAGAGATAATAGAGACTGGTATTCCATGTCTGGAGATGACTTCCTTCAAATACAGTCGTGCTAACTTCTCCATCTTGTCATCTTCTCTTATTGGCAGGAAGTGTGCTGATTTGGTGAGACGATCAACTATTACCCAAATAGTATCAAAACCACTTGCAGTCCTTGGCAATTTAGTGATGAAATCCATGGTAATGTTTTCCCATTTCCATTCCGGGATTTCGGGTTGTTGAAGTAGACCTGATGGTTTCTGATGCTCAGCTTTGACCTTAGAACACGTCAAACATTCTCCTACGTATTTAGCAACATCGGCTTTCATACCCGGCCACCAAAAATGTTTCTTGAGATCCTTGTACATCTTCCCCGTTCCAGGATGTATTGAGTATCTGGTTTTATGAGCTTCTCTAAGTACCATTTCTCTCATATCTCCAAATTTTGGTACCCAAATCCTTTCAGCCCTATACCGGGTTCCGTCTTCCCGAATATTAAGATGCTTCTCCGATCCTTTGGGTATTTCATCCTTTAAATTTCCCTCTTTTAAAACTCCTTGTTGCGCCTCCTTTATTTGAGTAGTAAGGTTATTATGAATCATTATATTCATAGATTTTACTCAAATGGGTTCTCTGTCCTTCCTGCTCAAGGCATCGGCTACCACATTTGCCTTCCCCGGGTGGTAACGAATCTCAAAGTCGTAATCATTCAATAATTCAATCCACCTACGCTGCCTCATATTCAGTTGTTTCTGATTAAATATGTGTTGAAGACTTTTGTGGTCGGTATATATAATACTTTTGACCCCATATAAGTAGTGCCTCCAAGTCTTTAATGCAAAAACAACCGCGCCTAATTCCAAATCATGTGTCGTATAATTTTGTTCGTGAATCTTCAATTGTCTAGACGCATAAGCAATCACCTTCGTTCGTTGCATTAATACACAACCGAGACCTTGCTTTGATGCGTCACAATAAATCACAAAATCCTCATTCCCTTCAGGCAATGACAATATAGGTGCCGTAGTTAGCTTTTTCTTCAATAACTGAAACGCTTTCTCTTGTTCATCATTCCATTCAAATTTCTTCCCTTTATGCGTTAATGCAGTCAAGGGTTTTGCTATTCTGGAAAAGTCTTGGATGAACCTTCTGTAGTAACCAGCTAGTCCTAAAAACTGGCGTATGTGTTTTGGAGTTTTCGGGGTTTCCCACTTTTCAACAGTTTCTATCTTTGCCGGATCCACCTTAATACCTTCTTTGTTCACTATGTGACCGAGGAATTGAACTTCTTCCAACCAAAATGCACACTTTGAAAACTTAGCGTACAATTCTTCCTTCCTCAATACTTCTAACACCTTTCTCAAATGTTCACCGTGTTCTTGGTCATTCTTTGAGTAAATAAGTATGTCATCAATGAAAACAATGACAAACTTGTCAAGGTATGGTCCACACACTCGGTTCATAAGGTCCATGAACACAGCTGGTGCATTAGTTAAACCAAACGGCATGACCATAAACTCGTAATGACCGTAACGTGTTCTAAAAGCAGTCTTTGGAATATCATCTTCTTTCACCCGCATTTGATGATACCCGGAACGTAAGTCAATCTTTGAATAAACAGACGAGCCTTGTAGTTGATCAAATAAGTCGTCGATTCTTGGTAGTGGGTAGCGATTCTTGATGGTAAGTTTGTTCAACTCTCGGTAGTCGATACACAACCTGAATGTACCATCTTTCTTTTTGACAAACAAAACAGGAGCTCCCCACGGTGATGTGCTTGGTCGAATGAAACCACGCTCTAAAAGTTCTTGTAATTGGCTTTGCAGTTCTTTCATCTCGTTGGGTGCGAGTCTGTAAGGAGCACGAGCTATTGGTGCAGCTCCTGGTACAAGATCTATTTGAAATTCAACGGATCAATGTGGGGGTAATCCCGGTAATTCTTTCGGAAATACATCGGGAAATTCTTTTGCAATGGGAACATCATTGATGCTCTTTTCTTCAGTTTGTACTTTCTCGACGTGTGCTAGAACAGCATAGCAACCTTTTCTTATTAGTTTTTGTGCCTTCAAATTACTAATAAGATGTAGCTTCGTGTTGCCCTTTTCTCCGTACACCATTAAGGGTTTTCCTTTTTCTCGTATAATGCGAATTGCATTTTTGTAACAAACGATCTCTGCTTTCACTTCTTTCAACCAGTCCATACCGATTATCACATCAAAACTCCCTAACTCTACTGGTATCAAATCAATCTTAAATGTTTCGCTAACCAGTTTAATTTCTCGATTCCGACATATATTATCTGCTGAAATTAATTTACCATTTGCTAATTCGAGTAAAAATTTACTATCCAAAGGCGTCAATGGACAACTTAATTTAGCACAAAAATCTCTACTCATATAGCTTCTATCCGCACCCGAATCAAATAAAACGTAAGCAGATTTATTGTCAATAAGAAACGTACCCGTAACAAGCTCCGGGTCTTCTTGTGCCTCTGCCTCATTAATATTGAAAACTCTTTCGCGGCCTTGTCCATTCGTGTTCTCCTGGTTCGGGCAATTTCTAATAATGTGGCCTGGTTTTCCACATTTATAACAAACTACATTGGCATAACTTGCTCCGACACTACTTGCTCCGCCATTACTCGTTCCGACACCATTTGTTCCTTTCGTTCTATTAACCCCTGGTCCGTAGACCTCACACTTCGCCGCGCTATGACCATTTCTTTTACACTTGTTGCAAAATTTGGTGCAGAATCCCGAGTGATTCTTTTCACACTTTTGGCATAGCTGCTTCTGATTGTTGTTGTTGTTGTTGCGGTTATTATTGTTGTTGGGATGATTGTTGTAGTTGCTGCTGTTGTTTTTGTTGTTGTTGTTGGGCCGTTTGTTGTAGTTGCGATTGATGTTGCGATTGTTGGGATAATTGTTGCGATTATTGTTGTAATTGCTGTTGTTGTTGTATTGGTGATTCTTATCACCAAATTCCTCCCACTTTCTTTTGACTTGCTTCACATTGGCCTCTTCAGCAGTCTGTTCTTTAATTCTTTCTTCAATCTGGTTCACTAGTTTGTGAGCCATTCTGCATGCCTGTTTTATGGAGGCGGGCTCGTGTGAACTTATATCTTCTTGGATTCTTTCCGGTAATCCTTTCACAAACGCGTCGATCTTCTCTTCCTCATCTTCGAATGCTCCCGGACACAATAGGCACAATTCTGTGAATCGTCTTTCGTACGTGGTAATATCAAATCCTTGGGTTCGTAACCCTCTAAGTTCTGTCTTGAGCTTATTGACCTCGGTTCTGGGACGGTACTTCTCGTTCATCAAGTGCTTGAATGCTGACCACGGTAGTGCGTACGCATCGTCTTGTCCCACTTGCTCTAGATAGGTATTCCACCATGTTAACGCAGAACCTGTGAAGGTATGCGTAGCGTACTTCACTTTGTCCTCTTCAGTACACTTACTTATGGCAAACACCGATTCGACCTTCTCGGTCCACCGTTTCAATTCGATCGGTCCTTCGGTTCCATCAAATTTCAAAGGTTTGCAGGCAGTGAATTCTTTGTAGGTGCATCCTACATGATTTCCTGTACTGCTAGATCCAAGGTTATTGTTGGTATGTAGCGCAGCCTGTACTGCGGCTATGTTTGAAGCTAGAATAGTACGGAATTCCTCTTCATTCATATTCACGGTGTGTCGAGTAGTCGGTGCCATTTCCTTCAAAATAGTCAAATGGAACAAGTTAATCATACAGAATATTAAGAGTAGTTAATAGTATTTCGTAGCATAATATGAACTCATTTATAAAAGCTTTTTCTTCATATTAGCGTTTTATAAGTTTAAATTCGGGTAGTACCTACCCGTTAAGTTCATACTTAGTAGCTAATATACAATTCAACTACTACAATTCTATATGAAAAACTGATTATAATAATATTTCGCATTCAAACTTTTATACAATATTTTACAAACTTACAATACTGATTATTTTACATAAAGCATGAAATATAGCACACAATAACTTTGATACAAGATAGTTGTGAAGATAATTCTAGCTAGTACACAAGTCGTTCAGCAAAGGCAATAAAGACACGTAATTCATACGTCCAGAAACAAGTCATGCATTCTGGTTTTACTAGGACTACTTCCCATCCTTGGTCTTGTGGAACATAACCGTTATAGCCGTTGATAAGACAGCGTGTTGTAATGTCGTCAAAGGGACGAGGGTTACGTAATGTCCAACAATCCCGTAATAATCTAAAAACCTCATTTCTTACCCCAATTACCGACTCCGTCACTTGTGGAAACGTTTTGTTTAATAGTTGTAGCCCGATGTTCTTGTTCTCATATTGGTGAGAAGCGAACATTACTAATCCGTAAGCATAACATGCTTCTTTATGTTGCATGTTAGCCGCTTTTTCTAAATCATGAAGTCCAATATTCGGATATATTGAGTCAAAATAATTTCTTAACCCGTTACGTAAAATAGCATTTGGGTTCCCCGCAATATATGCGTCAAAGTAAACACATCGTAACTTATGGGTTTCCCAATGTGATATCCCCCATCTTTCAAAAGAAAGTCTCTTATAAACCAAGACATTCTTGGAACGTTCTTCGAATGTCTTACAAACTGATCTCGCCTTAAATAGTTGTGCCGAGGAATTCTGACCGACTCTAGACAAGATTTCATCAATCATGTCTCCGGGTAGGTCTCTTAAAATATTGGGTTGTCTATCCATTTTGTGTTTTTAAACTGTAAAATAGACAAGAGTTAGATTCATAAAAAAATACTTATTAATACAAGCAATTTTTACATATATCATAAAGCATAAGCACACTATATTACATATATTACACCACACGAATACAACTATCTTATTCTGACTCGCTCGTTTCTTCTTCTTCGGTTTTGGTTCGTTTCTCCAGGTTTCTAGGGATATATGATGTTCCCCTAATACGAGCCGTAATTTTCCACATTGGTTTAGAAAAACCTGGTGGTTTAGAGGTTCCCGGGTCATTGTTACAACTTAAGGACTTCGGGGGTTGACGATACATATAAAGTTCATCGGGGTTGGAATTAGATTTCTCTATTTTTATGCCCTTTCCCTTATTATTTTCTTTTGCCTTTTTAAATTCAGTTGGGGTAATTTCTATAACATCATCGGAATTCTCGTCGGAATCCGATTCATCGGAGAATTGGTAATCCTCCCAATATTTTGCTTCCTTGGCGGAAACACCATTGACCATAATTAACCTTGGTCGGTTGGTTGAGGATTTTCTTTTACTTAACTGTTTTATTATTTCCCCCACCGGTTCTATTTCTTCATCCGGTTCCGATTCTTCTTCCGGTTCCGATTCTTCTTCCGGTTCCGACTCTTCTTCCGGTTCCTCTTCGGGAACTTGTGAATCAGTCCACGAATCATTCCAATTTACATTTGACTCTTCATTATTATTAGGTGAGTCAATGGGACTTGTTCTAGAGGTAGACATCTATCACATAATATCAAACGCGTTAAGAGATTAATATATCACATAATATTCACATGTTAAAAATATATAGTTTCCAACAAAATTTGTTAAGCAATCATTTTTCAAGTAAACACGGTCGAAGTCCAGACTCACTAATGCATCCTAACAAACTCGATAAGACACACTAATGCAAAATTCTGGTTCTCTAAGACCAACGCTCGGATACCAACTGAAATGTCCCGTTCTTATTGATTAAAAACGTTCCATATTAATTGATTTCGTTGCGAGGTTTTGACCTCTATATGAGACATTTTTCAAAGACTGCATTCATTTTAAAACAAACCATAACCTTTATTTCATCAATAAAGGTTAAAAAAGCTTTACGTAGATTATCAAATAATGATAATCTAAAATATCCTGTTTACACACGACCATTACATAATGGTTTACAATACAAATATGTTACAACAAAATAAGTTTCTTGAATGCAGTTTTTACACAATATCATACAAGCATGGACTCCAAATCTCGTCCTTATTTAAGTATGCGACAGCGGAAGCTCTTAATAATCACCTGAGAATAAACATGCTTAAAACGTCAACAAAAATGTTGGTGAGTTATAGGTTTAACCTATATATATCAAATCATAATAATAGACCACAAGATTTCATATTTCAATACACATCCCATACATAGAGATAAAAATCATTCATATGGTGAACACCTGGTAACCGACATTAACAAGATGCATATATAAGAATATCCCCATCATTCCGGGATACCCTTCGGATTTGATATAAATTTCGAAGTACTAAAGCATCCGGTACTTTGGATGGGGTTTGTTAGGCCCAATAGATCTATCTTTAGGATTCGCGTCAATTAGGGTGTCTGTTCCCGAATTCTTAGATTACCAGACTTAATAAAAAGGGGCATATTCGATTTCGATAATTCAACCATAGAATGTAGTTTCACGTACTTGTGTCTATTTTGTAAATCATTTATAAAACCTGCATGTATTCTCATCCCAAAAATATTAGATTTTAAAAGTGGGACTATAACTCACTTTCACAGATTTTTACTTCGTCGGGAAGTAAGACTTGGCCACTAGTTGATTCACGAACCTATAACAATATATACATATATATCAAAGTATGTTCCAAATATATTTACAACACTTTTAATATATTTTGATGTTTTAAGTTTATTAAGTCAGCTGTCCTCGTTAGTAACCTACAACTAGTTGTCCACAGTTAGATGTACATAAATAAATCGATAAATATTATCTTGAATCAATCCACGACCCAGTGTATACGTATCTCAGTATTGATCACAACTCAAACTATATATATTTTGGAATCAACCTCAACCCTGTATAGCTAACTCCAACATTCACATATAGAGTGTCTATGGTTGTTCCGAAATATATATAGATGTGTCGACATGATAGGTCGAAACATTGTATACGTGTCTATGGTATCTCAAGATTACATAATATACAATACAAGTTGATTAAGTTATGGTTGGAATAGATTTGTTACCAATTTTCACGTAGCTAAAATGAGAAAAATTATCCAATCTTGTTTTACCCATAACTTCTTCATTTTAAATCCGTTTTGAGTGAATCAAATTGCTATGGTTTCATATTGAACTATATTTTATGAATATAAACAGAAAAAGTATAGGTTTATAGTCGGAAAAATAAGTTACAAGTCATTTTTGTAAAGGTAGTCATTTCAGTCGAAAGAACGACGTCTAGATGACCATTTTAGAAAACATACTTCCACTTTGAGTTTAACCATAATTTTTGGATATAGTTTCATGTTCATAATAAAAATCATTTTCTCAGAATAACAACTTTTAATTCAAAGTTTATCATAGTTTTTAATTAACTAACCCAAAACAGCCCGCGGTGTTACTACGACGGCGTAAATCCGGTTTTACGGTGTTTTTCGTGTTTCCAGGTTTTAAATCATTAAGTTAGCATATCATATAGATATAGAACATGTGTTTAGTTGATTTTAAAAGTCAAGTTAGAAGGATTAACTTTTGTTTGCGAACAAGTTTAGAATTAACTAAACTATGTTCTAGTGATTACAAGTTTAAACCATTCGAATAAGATAGCTTTATATGTATGAATCGAATGATGTTATGAACATCATTACTACCTTAAGTTCCTTGGATAAACCTACTGGAAAAGAGAAAAATAGATCTAGCTTCAATTGATCCTTGGATGGCTCGAAGTTCTTGAAGCAGAATCATGACACGAAAACAAGTTCAAGTAAGATCATCACTTGAAATAAGATTGTTATAGTTATAGAAATTGAACCAAAGTTTGAATATGATTATTACCTTGTATTAGAATGATAACCTACTGTAAGAAACAAAGATTTCTTGAGGTTGGATGATCACCTTACAAGATTGGAAGTGAGCTAGCAAACTTGAAAGTATTCTTGATTTTATGAAACTAGAACTTTTGGAATTTATGAAGAACACTTAGAACTTGAATATAGAACTTGAGAGAGATCAATTAGATGAAGAAAATTGAAGAATGAAAGTGTTTGTAGGTGTTTTTGGTCGTTGGTGTATGGATTAGATATAAAGGATATGTTATTTTGTTTTCATGTAAATAAGTCATGAATGATTACTCATATTTTTGTAATTTTATGAGATATTTCATGCTAGTTGCCAAATGATGGTTCCCACATGTGTTAGGTGACTCACATGGGCTGCTAAGAGCTGATCATTAGAGTGTATATACCAATAGTACATACATCTAAAAGCTGTGTATTGTACAAGTACGAATACGGGTGCATACGAGTAGAATTGTTGATGAAACTGAACGAGGATGTAATTGTAAGCATTTTTGTTAAGTAGAAGTATTTTGATAAGTGTCTTTAAGTCTTTCAAAATTGTATGAATACATATTAAAACACTACATGTATATACATTTTAACTGAGTCGTTAAGTCATCGTTAGTCGTTACATGTAAATGTTGTTTTGAAACCTTTAGATTAACGATCTTGTTAAATGTTGTTAACCCAATGTTTATAATATCAAAAGAGATTTTAAATTATTATATTATCATGATATTATGATGTATGAATATCTCTTAATATGATATATATACATTAAATGTCGTTACAACGATAATCGTTACATATATGTCTCGTTTCAAAATCATTAAGTTAGTAGTCTTGTTTTTACATATGTAGTTCATTGTTAATATAATTAATGATATGTTTACTTATCATAATATCATGTTAACTATATATATAACCATATATATGTCATCATATAGTTTTTACAAGTTTTAACGTTCGTGAATAACCGGTCAACTTGGGTGGTCAATTGTCTATATGAAACCTATTTCAATTAATCAAGTCTTAACAAGTTTGATTGCTTAACATGTTGGAAACATTTAATCATGTAAATATCAATCTCAATTAATATATATAAACATGGAAAAGTTCGGGTCACTACAATTTTGGTAACATGCATTTCCTCGGTGGTAATTGTTGTTTGAACTTGAAGGTCCCCCTATTTGATAACTGTTGACAGGAGGATATTTCCAGTTCATTGCTTCAACCGCCGGAAAGTCGTCAAAATTCATTTCACCTTTGCGCAAGTAACCTAAGAAATTTACTTGCTCTTCCATCGTCGTTTGGTCGCAATCTCGCATGAGATGGGGACCTTGGCACAACTCGCACCCTACCCTGATAGCGTGCATTTCTTTGGTTACCTTCTCGATTTGCCTTGCTTGATTTGCCAATTGAACTTTTAATGCAGCTATTTCATCGTTGCTTTCGACATTAGCAACTGTTGACGATCTAGAGAACTCCATCTCCTGATGCCAATTATGAGAATGGGCTGCTATATCGGCAATTATCATGTGAGCATCTTCGGGCGTTTGTTTCATGATTGATCCTCCTGCTGCAACATCTATATCCTTCCGGGTAGCCACATTGACTCCTTTATAGAAAATTTGGACTTTTTGGAATGTATTCAACCTGTGTTGAGGACATACCCTAAGCATTTTATTAAATTGGGTCCAAGCTTCATAAAGAGTCTCGTTAGACTTTTGCTTGAAGTGATTTATATCACTTTGCAATTTTGCTGCTTTCGAAGCAGGGAAGAATTCTGACAAAAATTTGTCCATCATGTCATTCCAATCTTCAATATAACCTTCCGGTAATGAGTCCAGCCAATCTCTTACATCATCTTTTAGGGACCATGGAAAGATTTTTAGACATGCAACTTCATCGGAGACATCTTTGATTTTGAAAAGCTTGCAAATGCTTACAAACTTACGAAGATGCTCGTTAGAATCTTCATTTGGGGCTCCACCGAATTGGCATGTATTATTCACCATGTGGAGAAATTGCCCCTTTATTTCAAAACCATCAGTCATCGTAGGTTGAACAATTGCGTGGCCTTGTCCTGTCCTTGTTGCCTTCATCAAAGCATCCATCGTTTGATTTGTAGCAGTCATCTCTTCCTCTTCTTTAATGACTGGTTCGATGATTGGTTGAATAATTGGTTCAGAGTTAGAATCTAATGAAAGTGATTCTAAACCCTGAGCAAGAGATTCTACTTCTTGAGCTCTTAAGCATTCGTGAAGTTCTCTTTCAGGCTCAGGATATGAAGGAAATAAATTAGAGCTGGAAGAACGTAGATTCATGCATTAATACCTATCCTGCAATCACAACACCACAAATAAACTAATTGCAAAAACACAAGCTTACAATAAAAAGTAACTTTTCTAGGAATTGAATTCCTACAAAAGGATCGAATAATTCAAAGTTTATTAAAATCTTTTAACAAAACCGCTCCCCGGCAGCTGCGCCAAAAAGTTGATGTGTCAATACGTAACCTTTAAAATGAAGACAATATGCTTAATAATTAACACATAATACAGGCAACTAAAACCCGATCATGCAGTAACTAGCAAGTAAATTGACCAGTTCGATCCACAGGGAGAAGTTTGTTTTTAAGATTTTACCACGATTAATTATTCTAAAAGTGGGGTTTTGTGTTTGAAGTTGTATTTTCGTTTAACGAAACAGTGAATAAATATAGTAGTTAACAAGAATGAGAATGCGGTGTTTACTTCTATGCTTGATAAATGACAGGGATTTTTCTTCTATAATTAAAACCGTTATGAGATAGTTACAATCGAACAGTTTATATCGATTTCACAATTTCTATAAACTTAAGAGCTAGGTTTAATCAACAAGATTCTTTCATGGTTGAATTCACATAAAACCTAGTTTACTACGATCACTCTAGGTAAACTACATGATTTTATATCCTAAATATCGTTCAATTAACATCCTATATTCACATATAGGTGGCTAGATCACTAGGTGTTGAAGTATAAGCTATAGTCTTTGATAAACTCACATAAACCAAGTCATAACTTACATAATTGAACTAAAATACAAGGATGATTACAACAATGGATCTTTTGAAAGAACATGGTGATTTAGATCGATTAACTAACTAGATCCAACCCGGTTAAACTCATGTAAAACCTAAATTACAACAATCACTTGAGGTAATTTCATAACTATGTTGCTTTAGAACTTATTCAATTACCGAATTAAACACACAACAAAATCACTTAAGTGTATGTATCTAATCATCTAGATTACTAGGTGTATTGAAGTATAGATTGTTTTCCTAGTTAACTCACATTAATAGGTTTTCAATCTATATAATTGAAGTGAAGATCTAAACAAGCATAACAATGGTTCTTACGGTTGAACTAGATAATTTAATCAATCAAACATATGTATAACTAGCATAAC
Source organism: Rutidosis leptorrhynchoides (assembly GCF_046630445.1). Lineage (NCBI taxonomy): Eukaryota > Viridiplantae > Streptophyta > Magnoliopsida > Asterales > Asteraceae > Rutidosis > Rutidosis leptorrhynchoides. The sequence continues at coordinate 428,623,404 of NC_092333.1, read as the reverse complement.
ATCAAAGTATAAAACAATCCCAAGCCATAAATCTTACATTGAAGTAAATACACAAGGCTTTTAGCCTAACATAATCATAGTAGAACTAATGAAACAGTAAATACAAGTTGAATTCATGTTAAAAAGATATAGAACAATAGTACCAATTGCGATAAACGATCCTAGCTTAATCTTGATGTCGAAAGAGTGGAGATTGACTTGCAGCCTTCCTTGAACCTTGAAAATCGTCTTAGAACTGAGGGAGAATGTAGTAGTAAAGGGTATATGAAGTAAGTGACCAAAGGCTCCATTAAATAGCCTCAAAAGTTAGGTATTTTGGCCAGAAAGTGACCAGATGCTCCGCATCTCTTTGGGATGCGCCGTATCTCTTTACATTCAGTAGATTCCAGCTCGATTCTGCACTCAGGACTATCGGCAGGGGGTCAGATGCGCCGCATCTGGGACATATTAGCCGCATCTGGCTTGGATGCGCCGCATCCATCTCAGATGTGCCGCATCTGAGGCTGTTTTGGTCCAGAAGTCTGCATGCTCCGCATCTGAAACTGTCGGGAGTTATTTGGTGCACAGATGCGCCACATCTAAGAGAGATGCGCCGCATTTGGACCTGTTTCAGTGGTTTCGGGCTGTTTTGCACGTTCAATCTTCGTTTTAACTCTGTTTTTGCTGTTGGTCTTCATTTATTCATTCAAAATGGACTTTTACAAATATACATGAATTACAATACATACGTACAAAAATTACGTACAAATGGAACAACTTTGGATCGAAATAACGGCAATAAACATGTATAATTTTGGCGTTATCATAGATTATGACAAAGAAGAATGAATATTATGCTTAAAGTAAACGCATGAGTAACACGCCAAAATGCCATGATAGGTGCCCTTATTCTATGCTTACGCATTTAGTGTTTAGATAAAGTGGAGATAGCTAGCTAGATTTTTCTTAATAAATAAGAATTTTGACATTGTCACGAAAAGTTACATGATGAAGTTAAAAAGAAAATAATGATTCCATACTTGAATGGTTAGTTGTAATTTGTTGAAGACAAGTAAGAGTAGACAGGAAGTCACTTTAACGTTTCTGTTTTGATAAAATAGATTCAAAGATGATATACCACACATGTGTAAGTAAACTTTATGCAAGTAAATTGGAAAGAAGTAGAGTGAGATAAATGTACGCTTCTGCAATTAAGAAGATAACTAAGATATGTAGAGTCATTGAGCTAAATTCATATTGTCGCAAGTTGAAAGGAGTATGGCATTTCCAAGGAAACTTGACGTATTCTTATGACACCTTCTGTGTATTTTTCACAAAAATTTGCATTTGATGGAAATAGTGTGTAAAATATGGTTATTGGTTGAGATGTTTGAAATAGTTACAAAAGTCGAGAAGGTAGCTTATCATTTAGCCTTGCTTGACGAACTAAGTGCTATACATGACACGTTTCACGTGTCTCAATTAAGAAAGCATTAGAGGTTGATGATAAGTTAAGAGATGCGGAAAAACCGATAAAGGTTTAGAACAAAAGGTTAAATAATTAAGCAATAAGTCGGTGATGTTGTTAAAGGTTCAATAGCAATTAATGGCTTATGAAATACTATCCATATTGCATCAAGAATGGTTCGCGAGGACGCGAATGATCTAACGGGGGTGAGTTGTAACGCCCCAAATATTAAGGTAATATTTTATGAGAATTTAATAATGATTTATTATATTATAGTAGTTTTTCCTCGTAGAATAAAATGGACATGTTAAAAGTTGTTAGTTAAATATTGGCAAGGACTATGTATGCAAAGTTAAGGTGAGGACCTCCTTTAATATAGTTTTGGTGGAGAGGGTAAAAGTTGAAATAAGGCTAAAGTTCCACCACTTAAACTAGTAAAATGAGATGAACTATGTATCAGTTGCAAGAAATCTATGAGTGTGTATGTGTGTGTTGAGAGTGGCGACCAAGAACAAGGAGCAAGAGGAAACCCTTCAAAAATTGAAAAGATTAAACCTCATGCAAATGTAATTTCAAGTAATTAAGAGTGTATAAAATCTTATAGAAGCTAAGAAATCTCCAATTTCCTTCTCTAGTGCGCAATTATGGTTTCTCAACTCTCAAATTTAAGGTATGAACTCTATGCTTGAAATTGGGTTAAATGTATGCTTGATTGTGTCTAAACCATGTTTAATTATGAAGTTCATACTTTATGAAAGTTAATTTCATGTTGTTTGGTTTATTGATTTAGTTTATGCATAAACTTGAACAAGAACAAGTCTTGTGTGAAAATGGTGATTTTAAAGAGTTGTGTTTTGCTAGATATGTAAATGCACACCAAGTGTTTGTTAAAACGCCTAAGAGAAGGACTAGTAATATTCATGATGTTATTAGCCATGTATGATGATTAAATTGTGTTAAAAATAATTCATAATAGTGTTATTAGTATATGTAAGTAGCTTGATTTTGTTGGAAATGCTTTTGTGTTGATTTCAGTTGAAAATGGAGTCAATGATGTCAAACCCTTCACTAAGAAAAACTGCACAAAACTTGATTTTGTAAAAATCATATAAAATCAACCGTAGCTCCATTTAGGGCGTGTGAGCACTTTTCGGAAAGGGTTTTGAGTCTCCTTTCCAATGAACAAGTTTTTAAATGGTGAATAGAGACTTAAATGGGACATAATCTGCTGTAAATGTAGGGCTGTCCAAATGGTGGATTGTGTAAAGCTTGTATAAAGAATTATTGTTTGGAATTTTGGGCATGTTGCAAGTGTTCATGTTATTAGGGAATTATTTGAACATAAGTTACCACTTGTAGTGTAGTGGTTCAAGTTCCTTTCTTGAGTCAAAATCGGTCAAAAGCTTAATTGGGTCAAAATTAAACTAGTAGCCACTTTGGTGTCTAATGACATTATGAGCGGATTTATATGTTAAGTAAGTTATTAATGTGATTATCATTGTTATTAGGAGCTAATCAATGGAAGGAAAGCGGCCAAGTCTGCAAAAGAGGCCAAGGTGAGTACATAGGTAAATTTATGTTCTAACAACGATTTAATTATATATTCAAGTTTATAATGTGTAGCTTATTATGTTCATGAGTATATTATGGTTGAACGAAACAATTATAATGTTTATTGTAAATTAATAAGGTGATAATTTGGTAAAGATAATTTCGTTAGTTTATGCCATGATTGTTAATGGCAAGATAGTGAAGATTATGGGAGATGTTATTATAATGATGATATGCTAAGTTACTAATAAAAGTTTAAAATGTTGAAGAAGTCTTCAAGTATTTTAATGGAAAAAGGGTCCGAGTAGAGTGATGAAACATGAGTTGTGATGAACCAATGCAGACGGATTCCCCGCTAGTATAAGCCGATCATGAGGACCAAAATTTGGTAAGTGGTGATACACTTGTCCATGACGAGTAAGAAAGGTAAGTATTATTCGAATGATAATTTATTATTATTGTGAATATTTCCCTTATGAAAATTACTATGTTGTAGATATGTGATATGTTAATGTCTTAGTTACGTTATGTAATGATGCGACATGGAGCATGGGTCACGGAGAATGAATGCACCATTCTTATAAAGAAAAATTGCTACCACGCAAACGCGACGTTTATGAAGATTAATATAATTTAAAGAATAGACACATTTATCGTTAGTCATTTTATACACTATATGTTGCTCACTAAGCTTAAAGGTTACCCCTATTAGTTGTTGACATGTTGTAGGTTTTTGGAAAGCGGGACTTGCACGAAGTAGTGATTAAAGGAAGGAATACATGAATAGCAAGTTCTTGAAATGATATGTAACAAGTGTTATAAAGGTAAAGAGAACGTGAGGAAATTGAAGAAAAGGGGCTAGCTCAAGTAAGTTTCTATTGAATTATGTTTTTTGATAAATGCATGTATTAACGTCTTGAGTTGAAGTCCATTAAACGTTTTGGAGTAAACAAGTAGTCAAAGATTTTGTAATAAGGTTAATGAAAGGTTTAAGTATGTTCAAATGAAGTATGATAGATAATGGAATGAGTCGAAATGGGTCAGGTTTGATATATAAGTCGAAATGGGTCAAAACTATATGTTTGATTGTGGAACGGGACGTGCGCGACCAAGTGAATTTAATGTTTGATATGATGTTCAAAAGTGTTGGTTTATGTAGATAAATTTTTTTAATGTGTTATGTTTGAAAATGATAAGGTATGAAGTTGTTTGATGTTGCAAAGTAATTTTAAAGGGTTTCTGATTTCAGTTTACCCTTATTTGCACAAGTGTGCAAGAATTTGCACATTTGTGCAGAATAGTGCATTTCGTGCTCTGCTAAAAAAGGGGATTTCTGATTTCAGTTTACCCTTATTTGCACAAGTGTGCAAGAATTTGCACATTTGTGCAGATTAGTGCATTTCGTGCTCAGCAAAAAAAAATGTCGTTTCCTGGTCTGCGTTTTAGGGTGTCATAATATGAGACTGAATATGCATGTTCGAGTGACTATCTTTGAATTTTGAAGTTACCGAATCTGAATTTTGGCTTGTTACCGAGTCTGGTATTTGGTACTTTGAAATAATTTGAATTTTTGTTTGAAAATCTTGCATGCTTATTCCAAATCTTTAAAATGAAAACACAAGCAATTTTGGTTACTGAATCTGAAAATTTCATGAACACCGAATCTGCTTGACAAATGTTGAAAAATTGACTACGTGTTGATTTGATTCTTTGTGTTACATATTTGATTATACATGATGATTTTGTAAAGTGTTGAATATCGTATGAATATCATGTTTATCAAATGTTTGTACATATATGGAATAAAAGATTTTTATAACTTAGAAAATCCATAAAAATTATAAAATCTGAAAAATGCAAAGAACTTCAAAAGGAAATAAGAATAGAGATATATGCTTTATGATAACATCTTGTGGTCTTCTATTTCTTATTTATACAACTAAATGGCGAACAATCACTTCATCAATTCTGAAACCAATATTCCTTGTAATTATTGGATTGCAATTCTGGAGAGGCATACTTTATGGCCTGCACTAAGCTCAACAGCTAGTGTGCCTGTTACAGACTTGGAGCTTCTAAATAAAACAATCAGGTTTGTGGAGGCTACACAACATACATCTGCCAACCACAGGGAGAACCAGCTAGATTTTAATTTGAGCTGAGAGGGGTACAGGGAGTGAGGAGGATCACTAAAGCTGACTTCAGGAGGATCACTAAATCTACCAATGTTCCACCAGCTAAGTTTCAAAAGAAGTACTTGCACTCTTGGTGGTATGTGATCTTCTTGATCATCAACAGATGTTTGCTGGTGACAAGGAGTGGATCTGACAGCTTAATTGTGCCAATGCTCAAGCTGTTCTACTCATTCACAAGAGTGGAAACTCCAGACTATGCAGAACTCTTGTGGGATTTGGTTCAAGCACAAGTGGATAAACCAAGGGGTTCCTACATCCCTTGTGAAAGGTTTTTCTGTATCTTTATCCATGATGCTATTAATGCTTGCAAAAATGCAAATATTTTTGTAGCAGGTACACATGGATTACAGATGAAGAGATTTGGGGAGTTAAAGATGAATACCCCGGTGATTTCTGACAATCAATTCACTGCGCCTATTCCAAATTGGCTAATGAGGCTAGCTGAACCCCAAGACACTCGAATGCGTTCTTATTTTGAGGCAGTAGGAATACCTCTTTCGAACCCGGTACAACAAGAACAAGTTGAACCAGCCACGGTTCTTGCGCCAGAGGTTATAGAGGAACCAATAGTTCAACCACCCGGGCTAGCTAATCCTCCACTCAGGATAAACCTCAAACGCCCTAGGGTAGTTCACCAAGCTCAACCCGTGAGGATGGGGGAACCTAGTTCACCTAAGATTGAACCAACCCTTTCCACAACTCCTAAGGAGAGCAGTGACACTGATTCATCAGCAACTGAATCATCTCCAGAAGATTCTCCAAAGAGAACTCAATATATGCCTGATAGTGCTCCAAATGAACATATATTTAGTCGCAATATCCTTCCAATATGTAAAGCTTTTAGTTGCAATTGTTCTATTTTTATGTAATATTCGTTTAAATAAATAAGTGTGAAGAAGAAAGACGAAAATGAAGATTTGAAGACGCAAATGACCAAAAAGCCCAAATGTACAAGATACAATTCAAGTGGTTCGAATTATTGATGAGAAACGTCTAAAACTTACAAGAGTACAAGTCACAGAACGCAAAGTACAAATATCTACGCGTACGAATGGACGTTCGAAAATCCAGAACTGGGATATGAATCAACTATCAATGTACGATGCAACGGGGCTAAAATTACAAGTCTACTATGCACAAGAATATAATATAATATATATAATTATATTAAATTATATATATTTTATTATATATTATATAAATCGAGCAGCCCACGTTTTAAATGAAGAATGGGTGCATGCCAGCCTGGCCATGCGATCGCATGGGAATTACAAGGGAAAGCCATGTGATCGCATGGCTCCCATTCTCAGGTCAGGTCTATAAAAGCCACAAGAATTCGACGAGTTTTACACACATATATCATACATCTTACTCTATCTCAATTATATATTTATATTTATAATTATAATTTTAATTTAAGTTAATTTTAATAATAAGGTTATGGTTTAGTTGGGTTATTGTAAGAAATGTTTTAAGGTTTTGTAAGTCAGAATTTTGTCCGGGTAACGCTACGCGATAAATAATCACTGTAAGCTATGTTCTTCCTTTTTAAATTAATGTCTCGTAACTAAGTTATTATTATGCTTATTTGAGCCGAAGTAATCGTGATGTTAGACTAAATATTAAAGACGGGGTTATTGGATTTTGTACCATAATTCGGGTTTGGACAAAAGACCGACACTTGTGGACATTGGACTATGGACTATTAATAGATGGGGGTATTGTCTAATTGAGCGGCAACTCATTGGAACCTGTCGAGCCTATCTTCAAGTTAGTTAATCTAATAATTATTAAATGATTATGAATGTCCTATTTAGTTACGTTTATACGACATCCTTTACAATCATTTAATTAATTATTCGGGTTGGGTAATTGATTATTCAAACTGATCAAGTGGGTAAATTAATGCTCATATCTTATTAAAACAGGGGTGGATTACATACAAGGATAATTGGTGTAATTGTTAACAAAGTATTAAAACCTTGGATTACACGCAGTCGATAACCTGGTGTAATTATTAACAAAGTATTAAAACCTTTTACAGTTCGAATCCCTAATTAGTTGGAATATTTGACTTCGGGAATAAGGTTAATTTGACGAGCATTTTATAATTATGACCGATGGACTATTATGGACAAAAACCAGATAGGTATCAAATAAACCAGGACAAAGGACAATTAACTAGGGTAACAATTAATTAAAATCAAAACGTCAAACATCATGATTACGGAAGTTTAAATAAGCATAATACTTTTATTTCATATTTCATCGTACCTTTATTTACTGTCATTTTAATTACTGCAATTTAGTTTATCACAATTTAAATTATGTCATTTATATTATCGTCATTTATCTTTACACTTTATTTAAAATCGACAAACCGATCATTAAACAGTAAAAACTCCCCTTTTATATATTATTATTACTATATATAATTATATATATTTTATATAAATATAGTTGTTAAAAATATAGCGTTAAACTTAGCTAGCTCCCTGTGGAACGAACCGGACTTACTAAAAACTACACTACTCTACGATTAGGTACACTGCCTATAGTGTTGTAGCAAGGTTTAAGTATATCCCATCCGTAAATAAAAAAAACATTGTGTAATTTGTATCGTATTTCGTAATAAAAATAATAGTATTTTCGTATTACACCTCGCACACATCAAATTTTTGGCACCGCTGCCGGGGAATCGGTGAAACGCTATATTTTTATATTTGTAAAAATATAATTGATATACAAAAAGGAAAAAGAAATATAAAACATTTAAAAGAAAAAAAATTATATATTTTTAAGAGTTTGTTTAAAATATATAAAATTATAAAGTATTTCTATTTTTATATTTAGTTTTAAAATATAAGTTTATTTTAATAAATATTTTCGTTATATATTTTTGTGAATTTTAAAATCAGAAAAAGATAATAATATATATATATATATATATATATATATATAATTAATTTGGGCCGAGTCTGTTATAAGCCCAAAACATTTCTGGATTTCCTACCCATGCGATCGCATGAGAAGGATGCTCTAAAACCATGCGGTCGCATGGAGTGACCTGACAGACCTGATCCTTAAACGCATTTAATACGGTAGGGTTTTTATTAATTATTATTATTATTATTATTATTAGGGTTTTAATTAATTAATATATATTTATTTCTATTTTTATTATTATTTGTAATATTTAGTGTAATTATTATTATTATTTATACAGATTAATATTTTTATAAAATAATAATATAAAAATAATATTTTTATATAAAACTTTATTAATTGTATATTTTAAACATTAAATTCGTAATTTGTATATTTATCGTTCGTAATTAGTTTTAAACTTAGTTTTTGCCGTAGTAATTTTATATTTTTAGATTTATAGGCTTTGCCGTAAAATCCCTTAAGTGCTTTTTCTTTATATTAAGATTTAGACGCTTTAGAATTTTACGACGTCGCTTATCACTTTATTATTTAATAGATTTTAGTGCCTTTTTAAGTAATTGCCATTTTGGATATAGAATTCCTTTAAGCTTTAATACTTCTAGACGCAAGTTTAATTTTTAGTTTTTAGACTTTTAAGTTTCGACGCTTTACTTTCTTATTATTATTTTTCGATCTTTTTATTTTTCGACGTTTGTTTTTCGACTCTTATTTCTCGACGCGCTTTCTCTTTCTCATTTCTACGCTCTAGTTTTTAGGACATTGATATGGCCGAAACGGACGATTTTTATTTGCGCGGTGTCGTTAGGCCGCGGCTCGCCAGGATCAGCCACTCGTGGGAGAGGGTACTGTTTTAAATTTATATTTAGTGGGGCCTAAATCTTAATACTCCTTATAAGTAAGGGAAGTATGACCTAGAGTCGTATTTTTGAGATATCAGTAACATCGAACCTATATTGTAGCCTAAGATAGTTAAGGAGTAGTGAATATTTATTTTGAGATTTTCTAATTTAAGATAGATAAAGTAAATGCGATAAAATTTGTAATCCAGATAAGGTTAAAGTAAGTGCATACTATGACTTCGTCAGTTATTCTGCCGAGATTATGGAATGCTGGCTCATGAATAGGCATAGGCCTTGTATTCATTACACTGGTCCTAAACACCCCTATCATAAGACATGTCACTAGGTACTGCGCTAGGCTTGAAGATTCTGAATAGACAGCAACGTCCCTTACCCCCGACGCCCGTGCAGTCTGACTACAGGCATACAAGTTTAGACGGCTCATCCAATTGAGCGACTCGGTTGGGTGACGTATTAACATTCCAAAATGGTCTAAACTTTCTTAAGCATAATAGAATACATGGTTTACCATATCCGAGAGACGTGAAGTGTTTCAATGCTTTCGTTAATGATTGGTAAAAGATAGTTAGGCCCTTAAAAAGAGTTCAACCATAAAGAACACCATGGCCAAGTCAAGTCTGACTTCCATGAACACGTTCGGTTATCCTAACGGTCCAATCCTTTATGTGTCTAAACAAACAGTTCCTTAATTAACTAAGAATCCCTCAAGCGGGGTGCAATGCTTGAGACCGCGTTATGGTGCAGTGTACTGGTCAACACTAACCGTGTTCCATGGTCTTACTTAGCAGAGGTACAGCTTACAACAACCGCTATGCTTCAGCATGCACGTACGAAGTTTATATGCTTGGTGACTACACCCGCATGGTCTAGGATCGACAATGTACTAGGGGTCTAGTCAGATGTTTCACTACGAAAGAGTCCTCAGTCGGAATCCAAAGCTTAATACACTTACTACAACCGGTGTGCCTCAGTCGATCTTACGTTGTATCCGATAGACTTCTCTTACCAAGGGGTGACACAGATAGTGTACTCTGAATCAGGGTTCGCGACTTCCCAATAACATTGCCTATAACTACGTTCTATTAGTTGGAAAAACGATTGAGTTTAAAGCATAATCGGAAAGCATTTCAACAGTATACACAAACCATAATATTATTTCGGCATTATAACTGCTTACATCATAGCATACACTAAAGATAACTACTCGCTAATCATGGCAATAATATCATAAAACATTATATAAGATAAAGGATAGAAGTACCAGTATATTAAACGAGTTCCGAATACAAAAGTGACAACTTCAAGACTCCAGACCGCTCCTAATACAATCTTCAGCGTTCGCCTCCGGGTACTTAATTTCCCGCTCGGAGGTGAGAAGGCCTTGAAAGTATGACTAATATTGTACAAGAGAGAGAAAGAAGTGAATTGAAGTGTGTGTTGGAATGAATGACAAGGACCCTTTAAATAGACTTGAATATTGCCAAATACGCCTGGCAGGCCGTTTGGCAGGCCGTATTTGGCAGGCCGTATGCAAGGCAGGACGTTTGGTGGCTCGTGTGGTGGCACGTATATGGCAGGCCGTTTCCATACTGGCAGGCCGTATGGCTTGCTGGTCAGCCTGAATTCCCTGGATCGTAACTTGATTTCTTGTCTTTCACCGTTTTCGCTCTAGAATCTTCGTTTTAGCTGTGATTCTTTTGATTCTTTTTGCACCGCCTTTGTAATTACTTATTCTTCAATTCTAACTGACCAAGTGGGTATTTTGTTGACAAAGTTCGAATCTTTCTTGTTTTTGGGCCTTAATACCGGGGTGAAAACGTGACCTTTTAGCCGATATCAAATATCCCACACTTAGACTTTGCTTGTCCTCAAGCAAACTCTCATTTTAAAGAATCTTTTCGGCATTTCTTTTCTAATAGCCTAAGAAGTTTGCTTTTATTATAAGAGCAAAAAGATAAGGTGAGTCATCTATGTTAGGATTGAAATTATCTCTGCAAGCATGCGAGGAGGTTACATGACATAGGCTAGCTTTCACGGGTCACTCAAATCACTCAAGTGTTTAGGGTTCCCTATAGATCTAAAAAATGAATACACTCATAGCCAGTCATGCTGCACCCATCGTCATAGGCTTGATAAAGACTCAAATCCTTACGGCTAACGCGAGAATGGTAGTAATCTCAGCTTTATGGGTTATTTATCAATGATGGAAAGGAATTTTTGAGTGGTATTTGTTTTTTTTTTGAAGGGTGAGATAAAAGGGTAATATAGTCTTTATACAGACTTTTATTCGGATAGACAGGAGTGATGAAGTATTTTGAGAAGCACTTTTGAACTTTTTCTTCATTTGATAATCATTTTCGGTCGAGTTCTCTTCGGCATTTCTCTTATTTAGTTCTGCTCCTTCATCAATTTTTTTTTTTTTGGAGACTTCATCTCGAGAAACTTTTTGCCGGTAAACTTTTTCAAGACCTTTGCCATGATACTTGAGAGATTTATAACATTGGGTTTTCGGAAGGAATCTCATTTTCTGGGTTTTCTGAGAAATAGTAAAGGTGATATGGATGTGGTGGTGGAGTAGAAGTAGTGGAGGTGTGGAAGGCTTATGTGTGACAAATGGGTATCTATTTTGATTACAACCGAACTACGCTTTGCTGCTTGGAGATGTAGATCTAAAGCAAGTTCTGATTCTGAGCACAGTCATCGGCACTCTCAATGGAAAATAGTGAAGCATTAAAGATGAATGCTGGTCTTATTTGGGGTGCCTCACCATAATCAATTTAGGTCGATAATGCCTTAGTCATGCAATGCTCTATTAGAGATTTCAGTCTTATAAGAATTCCACCTTACTTAAGCCTTATTTTTGTTGACAAACGTTTTAGGTTTTCAAAAATACTTTTTCGAAAAGGGTTTCTTTTGCAAAAAATTTGAAATTTGGCTTAAGGACTTGGAATCTTCGTAATGGGTTATTATGATATAGCATAAAAAGATACCAACATCCCACACTTAGATGAACATTGTCCTCAATGTTCCTAGTGTATCCCACACATAGAAGTTTTAGTTGAAGATTTGGGAGTGTTTGTCTAGTGTTTTAATTGGGTGTTATCCCACACTTAGTGATAAGCTAGGATGTGGTATAGTTTGAATCATGAGCTAGTAGCGAAAAGAAAGAAATACCCCTAGCAGATGCGGCTGGTTTCCTTGCTTCTTTATCGGCTCATTTGTCATCCTTTATTCTTCTGCTCTACTTTATTGCACGGGTTGCCTCCCGAGAAGTGCTTTTGTTTAGGGTCGTTGGCTCGACCGTAGTGATTCTTCAAAAAGCAAACATTCCTCGTTGATGGTTGTGATCTTGGTCTTCTTGAGGGAATGTGAGTGTTGGTGGATAAGTTCTGAGAAAGTGTCGGACCAATAGTGGTAACAAGTCCGGTACTTCTCTTGAAGATCTTCTGAACGATAAGTAGTGCGCAGTTTCGGCTCTTGATAAGTCTTGAAGTCCGATGAGAATATGATCCACAGCTCTGCTGGTTGACCCATGAATTTCAATCATGGTCGCAGTGTTGGTGTTGATGATTTCTCTGATGGGATACTCATTTCGGAGGTCTTCAAACAATGTAAGAAACTGTATCTTTAGAATTTCAAAGTCTTCGGAACGTTGATCTCCACAGTTAGAGTTTGTAGCTTTGCACAGATTAGTTAAGAGACGAAGCTGGAAAGAAGTGAACAACAATCCTGATCCGAGTATCAATTTCACCGTCTTTGAGTATATCTCTCGACATCCAGCTTTAAATATGAAACTAGGATCTGTGGATTCGTGGAAGATACGTGATAGCTGCTTCGTAACATAGGTGGCAATGTTTACTCGATCTGGTTCAAGATGAGAGAACGGATTGTTTCTTCTTGCTTCCTCCATAACAGCGTCTTGTAACTCTTTGATAATCAGATCAGCGTGGTGATCAATTGTTACGTAAATCACTAATCTGTCTGGTGTGCTTTCGAAGTTATCTCTATCCAGAAGAGCGAAAAGACTGTGAATATACTCGATCATTTTCAAATCAGAGTGATAAGTCGGGCAGCTGGTGGAAAGATCCATATGCTTCCGGATGAGAGTCAGTAGTGCTCGTTCATTTCGTGAGAACGGAAGTGCAGATCCGGCTAAGACGTTATAAACCTTAGAGTAAATGATCTTCTGATCTCGACAGAATCTTGTCTCGAGAATTGTGCGAACCACTGAATTATGCTCTCGTTGCCTTTCTTCGTGATAGATATGATCGTGAAGAGAGTTGATAAAGTTTTGAATGCGTTCTTCTAGGATTTCAACATCATTGTCTTCTCTTCGGAGATAGAGGTGGTGCTCTTCTCTGATAGCCATGATTCGTTCTGTTAAGCGTAGCAAAAAATCAATGGTTGACTTTCGGATGGCTTCAAGAATATCTTCAAATTCATCGGTATCATTGATGAAGGTAATCATGTCTGCATGTGTGGATATAACCGGAATTTGATTTGAAGAAGAGTCTGGCTCCCCTTGATCTACTTCGGTTGGAGAGTGTGAGTTAGTCAGAATGTCTTCGTGATGCTCTTCCTCGTCATCATCGGTATCCAGTTCCTCTGAGGATGCGTCTGATGAACGGGTTCCTTCAGTATTCTGATTCTCCACTTTGATACTTATAGGATCAATTTCTATATCCTTAACCTCAGCCTTGTCGGTCTTCTTCTTGAAGCGAATGATTAAACTGTGATGTGCCGTTTCAAGCCTCATTATTTCTTCATGACGCTCAGTGCTTGGAACAGGTGTTGTCGCAGTTTCTTTTACGTCTTCCATTTCCTCTTCCTTTTCAGATTCCTCCACTTCCTCTATTTCTTCGCTGGGATCCTCTTCTTCCATTTCTGGGTCATTTACAGACTGTGATTCGACACCCATCTCGATATCATCGGCTGGTGGTAATGACTCATCATCGAAAGTGATCCATCTGGTGGAAATAGCATACATCTCTGCCTGTCCAGAAAGATCGGTTGGTCGGTCAATTTTGAAGGTAACGCTCTCCCCATGTGATCGTAAAATCATGGTTTGATTGTACACATCAATGACAGTCCTAGCCGTATTCATGAAAGGTCTTCCTAACACTATTGGAGTGTGTAGGTCTTCCTTAATATCCATTACTACGAAATCTGTAGGATACAAGAATTTATCGACTTTCACCAAGACATTCTCAACTATGCCCTTAGGATATCGAATTGTATGATCGGCTAGTTGGATTGTCATTTTGGTTGGTGACAAGTCTCCTAACTCTAATCTCTTGTAGAGAGAGTAGGGGATTAGGTTGATACTTGCTCCTAAATCTGCTAGCGCATGAATGGTTCTAGATTGGTAGATTGAACACGGGAAAACGAATCGACCCGTATCTCCTAGCTTAGGTGGTAGAGAGTTTCTGAGTAATGCAGAGCATTCTTCACTCAGTGGAATTTTGTTAGAGTCTGGTATCCTCTCCTTTGTAGAAAGAGTCCTTCGGATGTATCTCTTCTGGTTGGGAACTTTGGACATAGTGTCCAAGAATCTTCCATCTAGTTTAGAGGAATCAAGCTTGGATGGTTCTTCTTGTAGCCTTCCAGGATAAGGTACGCGAACTGGAGTTTTAGGGGTCAGCTTCTGAGTATATGTTGATTTGTTCTTGAGCCTAGTTGACCTTCTCCGTGGTTCTTCCTCTGGGATTACGGAATCCATTTGCTTTGCTTCTTCTATGTGGGGATTCTGGATAGTATTACTTGGCAATCTTCCCTGCGGTCGGGTTTCAAGGCGTTTTGATAACTGTCCGAGCTGCGTTTCTAAACTTTTGAGCAGAGCCAATTGATTTCTCATTAGTATCTCCGTCTGATCTTGTCTGGTTGCAGTTCTCTGATTTAACTGTTGTTGTCCTTGGATGAACTGAGTTAACTGATCATCAGCTCCGAGAGTGGGGTTAGCTGCTTTTGTAATCTGGGTGGTAGGGGAATTTTCCTAAATTGGAGGACCAGTGAGTGGAAGTGGTTGATCGTAGGTCAATTGAGATTGTTAGGCTGGATAAGGTGGATAGCGATAGCGGAAAGGTTGATTGCTTCGCTGAAATTGATTAACCCTTGGTGGTTGATTGAATCCGGGATTTGTCGGACGAGCTGGGTATTGAATGTAACAGACTGAACCGTCAGGGTTTTCGTACTCAACTTGATAGTCTTCAGTAGGTTACTGGTTGGTACAATTAACACAAGCCTGAGCTTGGTTAACCTGCTGCAGTTGCGTCTTCAATTCTCCGAGTTGTTTAGCAAGAGATTCCATCTTATCTGTGAGGGATTTGATGGCCTCCGTTTGATTGTTAAGTGCAGAGAGTAGGGCAGATGATGAAGTTGTTTCACCACTGTTCCAGTCATGATGATGCATCGTCATGTTCTCAAGCAATTCCCATGCTTCATCTGCGGTTTGGTTCATCAGATTCCCTTGAGCTGCTGCATCGATCGTCGTCCTATGATTTACCGTAAAACCATTGTAGAAGGTACATATTTGGGCTGACCGTTCTAACTGGTGATTAGGGCATTTCTTCAGCAGGGTTTTGAAACGCTACCATGCAGTGTATAGAGATTCAACATAACTTTGTTTGAAGTTAATGATGTCATTCTTCAGTTTGGTTTGTTTAGAAGGAGGAAAATATTTGGTTAGGAATTTAGTCGCCATCTCCGTCCATGACGTGATGGAATCTTTTTCCAGTCCTTCAAACCAAGTTTGAGCATGATGAGTGAGAGAATAGGGGAACAAGTATAGCTGGACTGGATCTTGTCCTATCCTTGGCTGTTTGTAGGAGTTCGAAAGAGATATGAATTTATCAATGTGAGAATTAGGATCGTCATTCGGTAATCCATGAAACTGACAGCTATTCTGAATGAGCTGGATGATGCGATGTTTTAACTTGAACGAGTGTCCTTGAATCTCTGGAAATCTGATTGGTCCTCCTCGACCTTCAATCGAGGGTTTCGTGTTTTCTGCTAAAGTAACGCGTAACGCCATTTGGTTTCTGATTCGTGCTTCCTTGCGTGCTTTAGAGATTATTGCGTCTGGATCAGGTACGAATAACAACGGCCCTGGTCTAGATCGGGTTTGGGTCATACACTAGGTATGCCTTCTTAATTTTCGCAAATAAGCTAAATTATAATAAGCTAAACTAACTAATCTAATTCTAAGGTAATCTAATTTAATCTAAGGCAATCTAAGGTAATCTAAGGTGGTCTAATCTAAGGTAAACTAGAGTAATCAAAAGTAATCTAATCTAAATAACTAACTATCCTATGGTGGAATATGTTTTTGGTTCTGGCTACTGATTCCCTGGTATTTTGGTAACAAAGTTCCGCACAAACTATTCAACAAACCAAGTGGCCAGGCCGACTACGGAGAGGCAGGATCCTTTTGGTCCCAATATAATTGGCGAATGTTCGGAAAATCCAATAACCAATTCCGTATATAATTGTCTTTCTTAGACACCACTAAATGCTTGTGAATAAGTTTGATTGAAAACAGTATTTCCTGATACCAGTTCCCCGGCAGCGGCGCCAAAAACTAGTAGGTCTCTTGATATGGCCGAAACGGACGGTTTTTATTTGCGCGGTGTCGTTATGCCGCGGCTCTCCAGGATCAGCCACTCGTGGGAGAGGGTACTGTTTTAAATTTATATTTAGTGGGGCCTAAATCTTACTACTCCTTATAAGTAAGAGAAGTATGACCTAGAGTCGTATTTTTGAGATATCAGTAACATCGAACCAATATTGTAGCCTAAGATAGTTAGGGAGTAGTGAATATTTATTTTGGGATTTTCTAATTTAAGATAGATAAAGTAAATGCGATAAAATTTGTAATCCAGACAAGGTTAAAGTAAGTGCATACTATGACTTAATCAGTTATTCAGCCGAGATTATGGAATGCTGGCTCATGGATAGGCAGAGACCTTGTATTCATTACACTGGTCCTAAACGCCCCTGTCATAAGACATGTCACCGGGTACTGCGTTAGGCTTGAAGATTCTGAATAGACAGCAACGTCCCTTACTCTCGACGCCCGTGCAGTCTGACTACAGGCATACACGTTCAGATGGCTCATCCAATTGAACGACTCGGTTAGGTGACGTATTAACATTCCAAAATGGTCTAAACTTTCTTAAGCATAATAGAATACATGGTTTACCATATCTGAGAGACGTGATGTGCCTCAATGCTTTCATTAATGATTGGTAAAAGATTGTTAGGCCCTTAAAAAGAGTTCAACCATAAAGAACACCATGGCCAAGTCGATTCTGACCTCCATGAACACGTTCGGTTATCCTAACGGTCCAATCCTTTATGTGTCTAAACAAACAGTTCCTTAATTAACTAAGGATCCCTCAAGTGGGGTGCAATGCTTGAGACCGCGTTATGGTGCAGTGTACTGCTCAACACTAACCATGTTCCATGGCCTTACTTAGCAGAGGTACAGCTTACAACAACCGCTGTGCTTCAGCGTGCACGTACGAAGTTTATATGCTTGGTGACTACACCCGCATGGTCTAGGACTGACAATGTACTAGGGGTCTAGTCAGATGTTTCACTACGAAAGAGTCCTCAGTCGGAATCCAAAGCTTGATAGACTTACTACAACCGGTGTGCCTCAGTCGATCTTACGTTGTATCCAATAGACTTATCTTACCAAGGGGTGACACAGATAATGTACTCTGAATCGGGGTTCGCGACTTTCCAATAACAGAGCCTAAAACTACATTCTATTAGTTGGAAAAGCGATTGAGTTTAAAGCATAAACGGAAAGCATTTCAACAGCATACACAAACCATAATATTATTTCGGCATTATAACTGCTTACATCATAGCATACACTAAAGATAACTACTCGCTAATCATGGCAATAATATCATAAAACATTATATAAGATAAAGGATAGAAGTACCAGTAGATTAAACAAGTTCCGAATACAAAAGTGACAACTTCAAGACTCCAGACCACTCCTAATACAATCTTCAGCGTTCGCCTCCGGGTATTTAATTTCCCGCTCGGAGGTGAGAAGGCCTTGAAAGTATGACTAATATTGTACAAGAGAGAGAAAGAAGTGAATTGAAGTGTGTGTTGGAATGAATGACAAAGACCCTTTAAATAGACTTGAAAATTGCCAAATACGCCTGGCAGGCCATTTGGCAGGCCGTATGGCAGGCCGTATTTAGCAGGCCGTATGCAAGGCAGGCCATTTGCTGGCTCGTGTGGTGGCACGTATATGGCAGGCCTTTTCCATACTGGCAGGCCGTATGGCTTGCTGGTCAGCCTGAATTCCCTGGATCGTAACTTGATTTCTTGTCTTTCACCGTTTTCACTCTAGAATCTTCGTTTTAGCTCCGATTCTCTTGATTCTTTTTGCACCGCCTTCGTAATTACTTGTTCTTCAATTCTAACCGATGAGGTGGGTATTTTGCCGACAAAGTTCGAATCTTTCTTGTTTTTGGGCCTTAATACCGGGGTGAAAATGTGACTTTTTAGCCGATATCAGACATAGAATTTTCTTTATTTTCTTTAAATTTTGACGAAAAATTATTTTAAGCGGTTAAATTGATAGACATCCAAATTTTCTGCTTCGTAGTAATAGTTGGATTTGTTAGTGGTTGAGTTGTGGATTTTCCGACTTAAAGGATCCTGGCTCCCTGCTGCATCTTTTGGCTATTCGAAACGTGGGCAAAAGCAGAAAAGTCTATTAATTTAATAACTTATATAATTTTTATTTTTATAACTAATAGGATATTCAGTGAATGCACCGAGCAAAACGTTCACCACCTTTCATACGTTCACCTCCTGTAACTTGATCAATACATCTAGCTAATATTGCCGCAATTGATTTTTCTTTAGAATCATCATCTAGTCAAACAAGTACTCCAATTCGAATTTCCGAGAATCCATCTTTTGAACCCGAATTCACAATTGAGAACCCGGAGGATATTCAAGGACAATTCCAAGATCTTGAACTACTAATTATTCGTCCTGAACCATAAACCGTTAAATCAGAATCCTCAAGTGATTCGTATTCAACAAATTCAATTATGGAAGTAACGGAACCTCTAAGTATGGAAGATCGAATGAGAGCCACACGCACGGGCCAAGGACACGCCATTATTAATCCAGACATTAATGCGCCAGATTATGAAATCAAAGGACAAATCCTACACATGGTAACTAATCACTACCAATATAGTGGTACGCCAAAAGAAGATCCAAACGAATATCTTCTAATCTTTAATATGATTTATACTCTATTCAAAATCAGAGAAGTTGAGGATGAATAGATCTATCTCATGTTGTTTCCCTGGACTTTAAAGGGAGAAGCCAAAGATTGGTTAGAATCGTTACCTGAAGGAGCGATTGACACATGGGATGTTTTAGTTGAGAAATTTCTTAAAAGATTCTTTCCGGCATCTAAAGCCGTGAGACTTCAAGGAGAAATTGTTACGTTCGCGCAAAAGCCAAATGAAACATTATATGAGGCGTGGACAAGATTCGGAAAGTTGTTGAGAGGATGTCCTCAACACGGTTTAGACACTTATCAAATAGTAAAAATATTCTACCAAGGTATCGACATTGCTACACGAAAAGACATCGACACAGCAGCTGGTTGTTCCATTATGAAAAAAAACCGCAACAGAAGCTCACAAAATTATTGATAACACAGCATCCCACTCATATGAGTGGCACCAAGAAAAAGATATCTTTCGTTCATCTAAAGCGGCTAGAGCCGATTCTAGCCATGACTTTGATTCTGATAATAGATGCTTTCGAGAGACGAATGGAAAAGATGAATAAAGATATTCACACAATACGAATCAGTTGTGAACAATGCGGTGGACCACACTTAACAAAAGATTGTCACACTGAGCAAACAATGGAACAACGTGAGAATATTTCCTACATGAACTAAAGGCCGGGAAATAATTATCAAAATGATTATCAACCACTAAGGCCAAACTTTAATCGAAATCAAAACATTCTTTACAATCCAAATGGACCCTACAATAACTCGTACAACCAACAAGGTTTGAATAACCAACCAACTCAAAACAACACTTTCAATCAACAAAGACCTAGCTTGTATAAACCACCACAACAAACCGAAGAGAAAAATCCAAATCTAGAAGAAATGATGGCAAAGCTAATGGAATCTCAAACACAATTTATTACATCTCAAATCCAAACAAATAAGAGGTTTGATCAGTCATTAAGAACTCAACAAGCTTCCATTTTGAATCTAGAAAAAACACGTAGGTACTCTTGCTAGCATGATGAGTAAGAGGGAATAAGGAAAACTACTGAGTGATACTGAAGTAAATCCTCGGAATGAGAATGTTAATATGGTATCAATGAATTCTGAAAAACCAGCATCAGAAGATGGGAAGGTTTTAGATGTGAGTAACAATGAAGAAGTTACGCCACCACCACCACCCGAGTATGTAAAGCCAGTGGTGGCACCATACAGACCACCCATCCTGTTTCCAAGAAAAGGAGTTGAGTATGAGCAAGTAATAGGTAATAAAGTTTGTGATACCTTTGGAAAGAAGAAGAAGAATAAGTAAGCGTAAGAAACAAAAACCGTAGAAGTAAACCCGATGAAGACAGTTCCATCAAAACTTCCACCCAGGGTGGGTGATCCGGGTGAATTTATTGTTCCTTGTCTACTTAGTGATTGTGTCATGTATGATGCACTAGCAGATTTAGGTGCAAGTGTAAGTGTTATGCCTCTTTCATTATATAAGAGATTAGGAGTAGGTGAGTTAAGTCCAACAGAGATGAGTGTTCGACTCTTTGATCAAACCATTAAGCACCCAGTTGGAATTGCGGACAACCTACCCGTTCAAGTGGGTAATTTAACCTTTTTAGTCGAATTTATTGTCATTGACATAGAAGAGGACTCAAACGTTCCTCTAATTTTAGATCGACCATTCTTAGCGTCCACCAGGGCATTATTTGATGTAAGAGAGTATAGAATGACACTTAGTGATGGTGAAAAATCGATCACCTTTGTAAGTCAAAAGTCTAAATCTCCACCAACCAAAACCGTTGAACCAACAAAAACGATTGGTAAGAACCATATTGTTTTACCAACTCCAACGGTAGTGCTTAACAATAATAAAATGCCTAAGTGTGGGGAAGATGAAGTAAAACCTAATGATGACCTGATAACAAAGAACCCCGTTGTTGATACGAAATTAAATGACCCCGTTATTAATAGTTCAATGAAGAAACTTATTAAACGGATTCGCGATGCTAGAACCAAGGGGAACTTTAAGTAATGTAACCGGTTAGTATCCAATCTATCGCCTAAAGAAAAGGCGAAACTAGTTGAATTTGTGGATATTACACAGGAATCTGACCAATGGCTTAAAGCAAAAGTCACAGATATGCAAGTTGATTATGATCCAAAAGAAATTGACAATGAAGTTAATAAAAATTTTGACACCACAACTACCTAAGTGTGGGGAGATTCAAATGTTCTAAAAAGAAAATGCTGTCTAGAGTTAGTTGTTCTGTTCTCGTGTAGTTCCGAGAATGGAATCCGATTGGTCTTTTCCACTAGCAGACATTAAAGAACTAGTTTTCTTCCCCCATTCTGAATTTTTGTTTTGTAGGTTTTGAATAAAATTAATATGTATTTTTAAATTTAAGTTTTGTGTGAATTTAAAAACAAAATTTACTTTATTTCATTAAGTTTAAAAAAATGATTTCTAAAATTCATCGTAAGTTGAAGAATAGGTCATGGAACCGAAATTGCTTTACCCGAGGACGGGGCGAAAAATTTTGTTATCATTATTTTTAATTTTATTGATATAAAGTATACCAAAAAAAATTAAAAAACCCAAAAATCTTTGCTTTTAAAACAATCGCTTTAACGACAAATTTTAAATTTTGTCGAGGGACGGACTAGGTAAACATACCGAAACTACCTAAAGTAAAAGGAAACAAAATTTTAAAAAAATTATTCATTTAAATTGTTTTAATAAATAAAGATTTTATAAAAAAAAATATAATAAAAATATTATGTATGTTTGTAGTTTATCTTATGTACAAAACAGGGTAAAACAACGCACTTTCAAAGACTGACATTAAGTTCAGCAAAAGCTACTAATTTTGACGATAAGACGCAAAACATATGTGAAATTACAACAAAAGGAATGAACGATGAGGCACGCCATCTATCATTCGATGAGCTTAGTAATTACAAACTGGGTATTTTTAATCACTTTTCTACACTAATCACCCTCATGAATTTAAATTTTTATTGATTTCTTGCAAATGAGGGCATTGCAAGATCTCAAGTGTGGGGAAGGGTTATAAATTCTCTCAGGTTTACACTTGGTTTATTTGCCAAATTTTATGAAATTTTGAAAAAATTTCAATTAAATGAACTCAAAATCATGTTTATACATATTTATAAACGGTAAAACTAGGTGATAATACCGAAATTATTGTTACCTCAGAAAGGACATAAATTGAGAAACAACCTAAAATGCTAGAATTCATTTAAAATGGAATAGAAGAGAATAAAAAGGCAAAGAAAAGAATAAATAAAAGCTAAGTGTGGAAAGAATTTACCAAGTTCTTTAAAACATATATCACATATTTTGTACAAGATTATTGCAGGTGCTTTTGCTTTGGACTAAACTAATCAGTTTTACCCGGTTTACTGTAATATATTTGAAAGAAAGCTGGATCTACACGATGAATCAATTCTATCATTAAAAGGAAGTAAAGTCTTCCGAAAAAGACACGCGCTTCTTGATTTAGGTCAGGAAGTTGTCGTCCAGACCAGCTGTAGGTTGACGAAAAATCTAGAAAAGTCATCTCTAAAATCAGCAGGAAATCCACGGACCTCAGCATCAAACAGGGTCGTCAAGTGGCCAGACTTATCCTAACCATGAGAGGATCTGTCTCATAAAATGGGGAGGGCGCCGTGCAAATTAGCTTGATAAAACTAATGAATCAGACCCCCAGAAAGGATAATCTCCTTAAAGATTAAAAATCAGCATTTAAGCCTGATATTACTCAATCCTTGAGATTGACTTTAAAGATTGAGAATTACAAACTCATGGAATTCGATGATATCTAAACTCGAGCTTGAACGAGAAAATATTTTGATCAAAAATAAAACCGATTTGTTTTCTGAAAACCTATTTTCAATGCATTCATTACCATTAAACGTAAAATCCTAAGAATTCACCAGAATTCATTAGGTCACCTGAACCAAAATCGGGTGTCAACCGTAAGAACGGTGGTTGCATAGCATGGTCGAAGACAAGACCTTGTGCCAGACCGAAAAAATTATAGGGTGATCTTTACTATTGCTCCTACAAAGGATAGTAATTGCAACCGACACGTTATGGACCATGAACATCTGCATGTCATTAGACATTGCCTTAACAGTTGCTTGTTCATCGCTTTTCTTTACAACCGGACGGTAGTTTACCGAAAGGTAATATACGAAGCAAGTATACTGGACGTGTTGCTTTCCTAATACAAGGTTAACAAGTGGGTGACACAAAACCGCAAGTTTTGAGCTAAAATTTTAAAAATCTGAAACCCACAAAACCCACAAAAACATTTTGCAACACCGGTGAAGGGTTATTCCGAAAAACTTATCTAGGGTAAAAGCTAGAATGAATTTTTAAAAGATCAAATGTTTTTATAAAAATCCAATTTCCTTAAAGGATCTAAATTTTCATAGTCATGTGGGACTCTAAACCACATCGTTACTATCATTGTTCATACCGCCGTATCAAAATCACTGATGTATAAAGTGTGAGAATAAAAAAGTGATTCGAGTGAAGTGTGATTTTATTTCAAGTTCTGTATTGCTTGAGGACAAGCAACGTTCAAGTGTGGGGATATTTGATAGTGCTCCAAATGAACATATATTTAGTCGCAATATCCTTCTAATATGTAAAGCTTTTAGTTGCAATTGTTCTATTTTTATGTAATATTCGTTTAAATAAATAAGTGCAAAGAAGAAAGACGAAAATGAAGATTTGAAGACGCAAATGACCAAAAAGCCCAAATGTACAAGGTACAATTCAAGTGGTTCGAATTATTGATGAAAGTCACAGAACGCAAAGTACAAAATATCTACGTGTACGAAAGGACGTACGAAAATCTGGAATCGGGACATGAATCAACTATCAACGTATGACGCAACGGAGCTAAAATTACAAGTCTACTATGCACAAGAATATAATATAATATATATATATATATATATATATATATATATATATATATATATATATATATATATATATAATTATATAAAATTATATATATTATATTATATATTATATAAATCGAGCAGCCCACGTTTTAAATGAAGAATGGGTGCATGCCAGCCTAGCCATGCGATCGTATGGGAATTAAAAGGGAAAGCCATGCGATCGCATGGATCCCAAACTCAGGTCAGCTCTATAAAAGCTACAAGAATTCGACGAGTTTTACACACATATATCATACATCTTACTCTCTCTCAATTATATATTTATATTTATAATTATAATTTTAATTTAAGTTAATTTTAATAATAAGGTTATGGTTTAGTTGGGTTATTGTAAGAAATGTTTTAAGGTTTTGTAAGCCGGAATTCTGTCCGGGTAATGCTACCCGATAAATAATCACTGTAAGCTATGTTCTTCCTTTTTAAATTAATGTCTAGTAACTAAGTTATTATTATGCTTATTTGAGCCGAAGTAATCGTGATTTTAGACTAAATATTAAAGACGGGGTTATTGGATTTTGTACCATAATTCGGGTTTGGACAAAAGACCGACACTTGTAGACATTGGACTATGAACTATTAATAGATGGGGGGTATTGTCTAATTGAGCGACAACTCATTGGAACCTGTCGAACCTATCTTCAAATTAGTTAATCTAATAATTATTAAATGATTATGAATGTCCTATTTAGTGACGTTTATACGACATCCTTTACAATCATTTAATTAATTATTCGGGTTGGGTAATTGATTATTCAAACTGATCAAGTGGGTAAATTAATGTTCATATCTTATTATAACAGGGGTGGATTACATACAAGGATAATTGGTGTAATTGTTAACAAAGTATTAAAACCTTGAATTACACGCAGTCGATAACCTGGTGTAATTATTAATAAAGTATTAAAACCTTGTTACAGTTCGAATCCCTAATTAGTTGGAATATTTAACTTCGGGAATAAGGTTAATTTGACGAGTATTTTATAATTATGACCGATGGACTATTATGGTCAAAAATCAGATAGGTATCAAATATACCAGGACAAAGGATAATTAACCTGGGTAACAATTAATTAAAATTAAAACGTAAAACATCATGATTACGGAAGTTTAAATAAGCATAATACTTTTATTTCATATTTCATCGTACCTTTATTTACTGTCATTTTAATTACTGCAATTTATTTTATCGCAATTTAAATTCTATCATTTATATTATCATCATTTATCTTTACGCTTTATTTAAAATCGACAAACCTGTCATTAAACGGTAAAAACTCCCCTTTTATATATTATTATTACTATATATAATTATATATATTTTATATAAATATAGTTGTTAAAAATATAGCGTTAAACTTAGCTCGCTCCCTGTGGAACGAACCGGACTTACTAAAAACTACACTACTCTACGATTAGGTACACTGACTATAGTGTTGTCTCAAAGTTTAGGTATATCCCATCCGTAAATTAAAAAAAAAATTGTGTAATTTGTATCGTATTTCGTAATAAAAATAAAAGTATTTTCGTATTACACCTCGCACACATCAATGCCCGATGAGATGATTCAGACTCCGCCAACCCTACGCGTAACTAGATCTAGGACTACGACTCCTATCGTATGCCAAACAGTTACTCCAATCATTGGTGAGACGGACCAAGGCCTAGAACCTGTTAGGTCACCTTCACCCATCTCCGTATCACATCCAACAATAACAGTAAGCCCTACACTAAATGAAGCGCGAGCTTCGGTAGGCAAGAGAGCTGAAAGCACGGATGGTAAAAACACCAATCAGTCCATCCAACCTAATCAGGATTTAATAATAAATCCTACCCAGCAAGATGCTTCGGCATCTAAGGAAGTAAAGTCTTCTTATGCAGTAAAGTCTGCGATGACTCAATCTTGAAAAGGGTAGTCGAAAAATCTTGAAAAGGCACCCTATGTATTGGCTAGAAATCCTCTTGTGCCTTAACGTACAACAGGGTCTGGAGGTCCGGCTTATCTCAATAAGGGAGATCTGTCGCGTCCCATGGAAACGAGTCAATATGACAATCCTTCGGGGTATTTATCAGACTTCCATCAGACTATTCCTTTAGTTCAAGAAGTTGATCCATTGGTTCAAACCACTTCTCTTTCGAATTCTGAATCGCATGATCTGGAGGATGAGTCTTTAACTGAAAGAGATGTGCCACCTTGAAAGGACCCGTTCATATACAATATAAATGATTCACAATAGTTGATTTCATCGTGAGGTAATTGACCTCTATATGATACATTTTACAAACATTGCATTCGTTTTTAAAAGACAAACTTTCTTTACATCGAAAGTTTATGGCAAGCATACTATTTCATAATACCTTCAACTATAATTGACTTAATAATAATCTTGATGAACTCGACGACTCGGATGCAACGTCTTTTGAAATATGTCATGAATGACTCCAAGTAATATCTCTAATATGAGCAAATGCACAGCGGAAGATTTCTTTCATACCTGAGAATAAATATGCTTTCAAGTGTCAACCAAAAGGTTGGTGAGTTCATAGTTTTATCATAAAACAATAAAATTCATCATTTTGATAGACCACAAGATTTAAATCCTGCATGGTACAAATGGGCCCGAATCCTATACCCACCTGTAATGTACATGCGATATCTTTTAAATACAGTACACCTTCCTCGTGTACGAAATCATCTTTCATGAATCTTAGTAACCGTACACATATCTTGTGCACAAAAATAACATACACATAACCTGTGTATAAAATCATTCTCTCGATACATAACATTCACTTTTCATTGCTTTCATAGCTTGGCTTGATAATCGACCTTAACAAATAATGCGTATAATAATATCCCCAAAGCAGAACATCTCGTCTGTATAATAATCATATAAACTTTGAAGTACTAAACAGAATGCCCACTAGCCCTTCCGTCTAGTGAACATTCTGGGTGGGGGTGTTAAACCCGGTAGCTACCTTTAGGATTCGCGTCAATTAGGCGTGCACTAATTCTCAAAATTAGTGATGTTCAATAATTCTTAGGTTACCAAGAAATAATAATCAGGGGAAAAATATTCATATCAATTGTGGCAATTATCACGTCCACATAATTCAATGGTGGCAATTATCACGTCCACATAATTCATTCGAGGAATGTTTTGCTTGTGTCTATCTCGTCAAACATTTATAAAAGCATTTCATGTATTCGCAGTTCAAAATGTATTTCAAAAGCATTTAATAAAGTAGTTGTAAAAATAGCGCATGTATTCTCAGTCCCAAAAATATAAAGAGTAAAAGGGAATCAAATGAACTCACACTACTGTATTTTGTAGTAAAAATACATATGACTGCAATGAAAAAATGTAGGGTTGGCCTCGGATTCACGAACCTATATCATGTATATATATGAACACCAAATAGTATTCAAACAAGTTTATATATATTATTATTATTAACATACTTGTTATTTTATACATTACATAGATAAATTTATATTTAATCTATATATTTTATATAACTAATATTTATCATATTAAATGTTAATATAGTAATTACTCATTAAAATATTATTTAATATAATATGTATTATTGATACTAGTGTAGTTATGTTTTATGTCATAAATATTTTATATAGACAATTTTTATTTGATATATTAATAATACTAATAATAATAATAATACTAATGATAAAAATAATACTAGTTATGATAAAAATCATGATAATTTTAATAATAATAATAATGATAATTTTAATAATAAAAATGATAATTTTTAATAAAAATGTAAATTTCAATAAAAATATTAATTTTAACCAAAATGATAAATTTATAAATAATGATACTTTTAGTAATAATTATAATAAAAATAATACTGATAGTAATAATAATAACTAGAATAATAAGTTTTACTTCTAATACTAATAATGATAATAATATCCCTAATAATGATATTCATAATAATAATGATAATAATGACAATAATAGTAATAATAATAATAATAATAATAATAATAATAATAATAATAATAATAATAATAATAATAATAATAATAATAATAATAATAATAATAATAATAATAATAATAATAATAATGAATATATTACTACCTTTAAAGAGAATGTAAAAGTTTTCTAAAAAAAATAGCTGCTGCCAAGTCTCGAACCCACGACCTCTCGATAATCACCAACACCACCAAACCATTACTCCAATCCAGTTTTTCTGATTATTATCAAACCTATATTTATTTAACCTTGTCTCTCTGTCTGTTCTACTTCTTTCTCTTCACTTTCATTGAGTATCTCTCTTCCTCAGTATACTCGTTACCTTAATCACAAACCATCTATTATCATCCGATCAAAACAGAAAACACAAAGAAATGATTACTGTAACATCACGTACATATCATCTTCTTGAATTATCATCAACGGATCATCATCCTAATACTTCATTCAACATCATCACATTGATCATCACTCGTTAACCTCTTCACAGTTCACCATCATCATTACTTAATTTATAAACATCACAATTATCAAAATCATGATTTTCACAGAATCATCATCAATCATCATCCTTTTCGCTTTAGCAGATCTCACAAAGTGGGTCTTGGTCCAACAAAATAAATGGCCCAAATGAATAAAACAATTCTTGGCCCTATAATCAATACAAAGCTCACGGCCCAAACTAAATTCCTAAGCCTAATAGAAACTTTCGTAGCCTCCTTATCTGTTCTGGTAACACGAGTGCAACTGGCAGGAATATGACAACATTAAAGTAATTGGACAACGATCATTGTGTTGGTATTACTTCACTTTCCATTATCCACCCACTACAAAAGGTTACCGACACTTTAAAAAAAAGCTTTGTATAATTAAATAAATATTTTAGTAGGGTTATAAGTATCATTATCTTGACATTTCCCATTGTCACTTATATAACATTAGTCTTGTTGTTGCTCAAAGAGAGAAACACAGCAACGCTGTTGTAATCTTCACAAAAGATGGAGAACAAAAACAAAAATATAGTTGTGGGTGTTGTTATTCCATCGATTGAATCTGTTTTTGAATGGTTGTCACAGCAACCATAAAGAAGCTGCAGCACTAGCTTTGTATCGGGATTAAGAAGGTGGCGGTTTCGAAGGGATGCAGTGATTGAAGGTGGTTGTTTATTTTGAAGTGACCCACAATGGAGCCGAAGGTATTGGTGTTCGTTGGAGTTCATTGGGTGGTTCTTGATCAATATTAGAAGAGAGAGAGAGAAGGATATAAGAGAGAGAGAGAGAGAATTGGTTCATGGTGGAATCATGGTGATCATGGAGGTGGTGACTCAATGGTTTCACGATGGTGTTGATCAAAGTGGAAAGCAAATTATTGGTCGATCATGAGGTGTTTGGGTCTAAGCTGATCGAGCAGTAACAGAAGTGCAGTAGCAGGTGGTTAAATGGGTTGTAGGGTTTAGGGATGATCATGGGTGGTGATAGCTTTTTTTTTTGTGGGTTTCGGTTACAAGAGTGAAGAAGTGGAGATGGTGGTTTTCATTTGTAGTATATGATGTACATATGTATGAATATGTATATCTATTTTAATGTAAATATAACAAAAGAGAACCCGTTCGTAACTCACAAGTGGAAACACAAAGTGATGATAGATTGAAAACAGTTAGATGAAGTATCTGATGGTTTGTTTTGTAGTTAGATTTAATCGACAGAAAATCTTATGTCAGAAGAAAAATAACATCGACCCTTATCTGTGTTTGTTTGTTACTGGGATTAGTTGGAAACCATTCGTACCAGTTTGCTTATATAAAACAGATTATATTACTGATTGATAGGTATGTGTAACGAAATTGGATCCCTTTTTCCATGATTTTATATATAAAATTTATTTCAATAATAATAATTCTACTAATAAATAATAATAATATTACTGAATATTATTAATAATAATAACATAATAATAATACTATAAATAATAATAAGTTGTTTTATATCAATAATTATAAAATTTTATTAACTTTTGTAATAATAATAATACAAATAATAATATTACTAATTATATTATAGATAAATAATAATAACAATAATGATATTCATAATATTAATAATGATAATAATAACAATTTAAAAGTATCAAATTTCATATATATACATATTAATAATACTAATACAAATATTACTAGTAATATTAATATCTATTAATAATATTAATATTGATCATAATAACTAACATTATAACTCTATTACTAGTTATAATAATGATGATATTAACAATAATTAGTCAAATGTACTATAATTTTAATAATATCAATAATACTAATATAATAACTAATATTAAACTTGAAATTTATATTTTAATATATTAGTATTACAATTTATTAATTATATAATATTTAATAATTATTTCGTATTTTACCTGATAATATTTATTGAATTACAATATTAATAATTATTAATAGCAATCCTATATATATAGATAATAATATTATATATATATATATATATATATATATATATATATATATATATATATATATATATATATATATATATATATATATATATATATATATATATATATATATATATATATATTATTTTTAATATTAACTTAACTATTCTATTTATTATCTTACATTTTTACTTCTAATTTAATATGGGTATTTTATTAACTCAAAATATTATATATATATATATATATATATATATATATATATATATATATATATATATATATATATACTTATATTTATATTTTTATGTATTGATAGGTCAGATCATGTTGAGATTGAGCGAAATGATAAGATAAAGAGTAAAGAGAGATTCGGTATGTAAGCATGAGACTCGGTATTAGAGAGAATCGGTACAATTACATTCCATAGCTTCTAGAACTCAGTTACAATGCAATGGCTATCTAATTAGGATTACTTAGGTTCCTTATATAGCCCTCTTCTAAGGAACCTTCAATTAAGCTTATTTCACATTAACACTATACAACTTCGGGGTCCTAACAATCTCCCCCTTAGTGTTAAATGTTAACTTTACAACATAATCCTATTTTGTAATCTAAAGGAACTTTGTTCCTCTGAAGTGAACTTTGTATTTGAATCCATTGAGATTCTCATATCTTCGTATGTTCACTCTTGTTTTGAGACAACTTTTTAATCTTGTGAGAATGTATTTGACAATCTCAATATCTTCAGTTGAATAGCAGTTATTGATCAATCTCCATCTCATGTACTTGAAAGCATACATCAACGTTCCGTCTGAGTATCTTCTGAAATCTGAGACTCTGATGAAGATCTTTGTATAGTGAGAATTTACAAATACAAATCCATATGGACAGTCGCTCACTTCAAGTAAGAACATGTATCTTAGCTCTTCAATCACTTGATTTGGTGGTTTGATTCCGAGCTTTTTGTGTCCAGATTCCAATCCCAACTGAAAATCATGAACTGACATCCATCTCATCGAATCAAGTATAAACCTGTAGACTGCCTTCATTGCAGTAGCATGATAAATTGTTGCAGATTCATTCAAGTTAATCAGATAGTTGTAAATGAAAATAATGTCATCCAACTTCAGTTTATCAAAATTCGCTTCTGAGAATTGGTAATCCTCATCATCCATTCTTGTAACTTGAAACAATGGCATCTTCACTCCATCCTTATTAATCATCAAAATCTTATTTATGCTTTTAATCTCTGAACTCCGCTGAATTTGAAGTTTCTCTTCATTCTTCAATTTGAATTTGTCACGAACACTCAGATAAGCTTTGAGATATTCTGGTTTCTTATGAAATTTCCATGCACCCAGAACACTCATTGATGCAGAAAGGACGAGATCAGAATCACCATAAATTCTATATGCTTGTTGTTCAATGAATGGTGAATGAAGAATATCTTTCTCTTCATCCTCACTCAGTTGGTAATTATCATCATGTTCAAGAACAATCTCTGCAATTTGAAAAGGAACATTAAAATCGGGAGGAGTCGTGGTATCTTCTTTGCCATTAGAGAAAATCTCCTTTTCGAAGTGTATTCCAAATTCGTCAGTTGGAGATGTCAAATTAACAAATTGATGATCATTGAATTCATTGGCGACACTTGATGACCCCTTCAAAATATCTTCAATGTTGTCAAAGTTTTGATTGTCCTCTTGAGTTAACTTTTTCTCTGATTGATCAGCTCAATCCATAGTCATTAACATTCCTGAATCACCCTCTCTCTGACTTTCTGATTCATCTAGAAAACTTTCACACTGAATTTCTTCAATTTCATCACTGGAATCAGATATATCAACAACATCTTTTTCCTTCTGTTGACTGGATGTACCAGCTTCATAAGTTGATCTTTGAAAAACACTGGACCGATAACCACCTTTTCTATTCTCCCCCTCATGAAGATTGTCGGGATCAAAATCATCATGATCAGGCATATGAATTGGTCTAGGTGACTTGCATGGAGATAAAGGATACACTATCCTTGCTTGCTCAAGATAAATCATCATAGTTTTGCGAACTTCATCAAGATCAGTTCGTTTAGCAAACTCAGCAAGATAGAGCTCCTCCACCTCATTGTCAGAGAGATACTGTAATCCATATCTATTTGAACTTCGAGAAGGTAACCTAGTTGGTGAAACAACAGTGTAACCATGAACAAAAGCAGCATCAGCAGCAACTGTTGAAGGCGATGTTGGTGGAAGTGTTTGAGTTGCCGTGAGGGCAGGTAAGGATGATTGTGCGGTATTATTCTTATATGTAGGGCTATACATACTACTAGTCAGATTCGTGATATCCCCTTCTGATGGAGGTTGGGTAACAACCGGAGTTGTCATCGGTGAAGTTTCTTTCGAAGCATCCGCCTCCATGACTTTGGTCTCATGGGACTCTGACAAGTAGCAGGACTACCCATCGGTTTAGTTCTCGCAGAGATATTGCTATCCCCGACTCCTGAAATCATTGATATACCATGAGGTGGCACATCTCTTTTAGTTAAAGACTCTTCCTCCAGACCCTGAGATTCAGAATCCGGAAGAGAAGTGGTTTGAACCAATGGATCACTTTCATGAACCAAGGGAACAGTCTGCTGGAAGTTTGATAAATATCCCGAAGGATTGTCATGTTGACTCATTTCCATGGGACGCGGCAGATCTTCCTCATCAAGATAAGCCGGACCTCGAGACCCTGCTGTACGTTGAGGTACAGGAGGATTTCTAGCCGATACGCAGGGTGCCTTTTCAAGATTTTTCGGCTCCCCTTCGGCCGTTCTGGACTTCAATGATTGAGTTTCCTCAATCGATTGAGTCAACGCAGACTTTACTGCAGAGGAAGACATTACTTCCTTAGATGCCGAAGCACCTTGCTTTGTAGGATTTATTATTAAGTCCTGTTTAGATTGGATGGGCTTAGTGGTCTTTTTACCATCCGTGCGTTTAGATCTCTTGCCTACCGAAGCTTGCGCTTCATTTAGTGTAGGGCTTACTGTTATTCTTGGATGTGATACGGAGATAGGTGAGGGTGACCTAATTGGCTCTTTGTCTTGGTCCGTATCACCAATGGTTGGAGTAACTGTTTGGCGAACGATGGATGTCGAAGTCCTAGATCTAGTTACTCGTTGGGTTGGCGGAGTCTGAATCATCTCATCAGGCATGTATCGAGTTCTCTTAGGAGAATGTTCAGGAGATGATTCAGATGCTGTTGCTGAAGTGTCACTGCTTACTTCGGGTGTTGTGGAAAGGGTTGGTTCAATCCTAGTTGGACTAGGTTCCCTGATCCTCACGGGTTGAGCTTGGTGTGCTACCCTAGATCGTTTGAGGTTCACCCTAAGTTGAAGATTAGCTGGCCCGGGTAGTTGAACTACAGGTTCCTCTACAACCTCTGGGGCTGGAACCACGGTAGGTTCAACTTGTTCTTGTTGTACCGGGTTCGGAAGAGGTATTCCTACATCCTGAAAATAAGAACGCATACGAGCGTCTTGGGGTTCAGCTAGCCTCACTAGCCAATTTGGAATTGGTGCAGTGAATTGATTATCAGACACCATAGGGGTGTTCATCTTCAGCTCTCCAAACCTTTTCATCTGTAATCCATGTGTACCTGGTACAAATATATTTGCATTTCTGCAAGCATTTATAGCATCATGGATAAAGATACAGAAAAACCTTTCGCAAGGGATGTATGAACCCCTTGGCTTATCAACTTGAGCTTGAACCAGATCCCATAAAAGCTCAGCATATTCAGGAGCCTCTACTCTTATGAAAGAGCAGAATAATTTCAACATTGGCACAGTCAAGCTATCAGATCCACTCCTTGTCATCAGCAAGCATCTGTTGATGATTGAGAAGATCACATACCACCTTGAGTGCAGATATTTCTTCTGAAACTTAGCTGGTGGAATGTTGGTAGCTCCAACATAATCAAGATCAAAGACAGAAGTCATCATTTGCTGAGTAGCAGGAAAAACAGGAGCATTCTGTACAAGAGGAAGTCTGAAGACCCTCCCGAAATCAGCTTTAGTGAAACTCCTCCTCCCTTGAACTCCTCTTAGTTGAAATTTAAAACGAGCTTGTGTTCCCTCTGGATTTTCAGTGTAGGTTGTGTAGCTTCCACAAACCTAATTGTTCTGTTAAGTAACTCCAGATCTGTTACAGCTACACTGGCAGTAGTATTGAGAGCAGGCCACAGTGTGTGCCTCTCTAGAATTGCTGTCCAGTAGTTGCAGGGTATGCTGGTTTCAGAGTTGATGAAGTGATTGTTCGCCATTTAGCTGTATAAATAAGAAATAGAAGACCACAAGATATTTAACAAAAAGCATATATCTCTATTCTTATTTGCCTTTGAAATCCTTTTTAAATTTTTAAATTTTAAGATTTTTATGATTTTTCAAGAATATAAAAGTCTTTTATTCTCAAATATGAACAAATAATTGACAACCATGACATTCATATGATATTCATCTTAGTACAAAATCATCATGCAAAGTCAATTATATAACACAAGGACTCAGAACAACACTTAGTCAATTTTTAAACACATTTCAAGCAGATTCGGTAGTTATGAAAACTTTAGATTCTGTAACCAAATAAGCTTGAGTTTTCATATCAGAAAGATATAGAATAAAAATGTTAAGTGTTTGAAGATAAAAATCAGAAAATTTCAAGGTACCAAATTTCAGACTCGGTATCAAGAAAGAAAACCAGATTCGGTATCTTCAACAATTAACAGAAAGTTACTCAAACATGCATATTCTATCATATATCAAGTAATATCACAACCATGATCAATTAACCATTCAATTACAAGTATATTAACATGTTAATTGTATGAACAAACTCGGTATCAGGATAAGAACACATTCGGTAGATACAGAATTCATCAAATAAGTAATTAAACATGTAATCAGACTCGGTCAAATAATAGATCAGTCAATTTAACTCAGATTAGACAAGATTTCATGTTGATTTTCCAAATCAATTGAGTTTAATCAAAGATTAATTGAAATTGACTCAGACTCGGTATAATCAACAAGATTTCAAAAATTAAAGGTCATAATCCAGTTATTTTGATCTTTTCTGGTTGATAAAAACTTAATTATCTCAGATCTACAATTATATATCTTAAACATTGATTAAAATGAACAATTACCAAGAATTTGAAGAAACAGAATGACGGACTCGGTAGAATTAAGCAGATTCGGTATAATCAACAGACTCGGTAGGTGATTAATAACAGTAAGAGAGTAATGTTTGACTTTGACTCTCCTTTTATAGATACCGAAAGTAAAATACCGAATGGGCTTTACAGAATGGTCCTAAAATACCGAATACAGTCCAATTTTTCAAAACTTTAACAATTTAACTCCAAATTTTGACAAATTGATTTTTCCTCTTGAAATCCATTTCAATCTTTTCATGAAAAATAATTCTGAGACAATTTCTGAAAACTTTGAACTTACCGAATCTGTACTGTTGGTTGTCAGATTCAGTAAAATGCTAAAAATAGCATTTATTCAGTAAAATTTAAATATTTTTGGATTTTATCTTTTCCAATTTTTATGAATTTTTCAAAATAAGATTTGTACTTAAAAGAACTTTGAATTTTATACAAAATACAAATCTTCAGTGATACCAATTGTTGACACGGGTTACATACTGAGATGTATACAAGCCATAGTGAATTATTTCAGATAAAAACAAAGAAATTTTGAATTCACTTTTGAAAAACAATATTTTTGAATTATTTTCTCATATTCTCCCGTTTTCTCCCCCTCAAAATGTGATATACAAGAAAGTAAATCAGCATTTTGATTGTATTCCCAAGAAAATGAATTAACTCCCCCTTGAAATAGGATATCAATGAGTTACCTCCCCCTTGCGTAACCATTGAACAAATATATCTAGGAAGTTATCATTAATCTAAAGGCAGTCCCTTAAAGAAAAATTATCTAAAGCACTGAAACTTAGTGGCTCTCCCTAGAAAGTATCTACGCCCCCTAAACACAAGATCCCAAAAATAAGTTCCAACAGATCTAAGGAATATCAAGCACTATACTCTACCATGCCAATCTCTTTGATCAAGAAATTTAGCCTAAGTTCATCTAAAGGTTTAGTGAACATGTCAGCTAATTGCACTTTAGTAGGCACAAAGTATAACTCTATATCCCCTTTCTCTACATGGTCCTTAATGAAATGATAACGAATATCTATGTGTTTAGTTTTAGAATGCTGAACCGGGTTGCTTGTTATTGCAATAGCACTTTGTGAATCTCAATAGATCGGGGTCTTAGAAATCTTAAAGCCATAGTCCAAGAGTTGAGTTTGCATCCACAAAACTTGTGAACAACAGTGAGCAGCAGCAATGTACTCAGACTCAGCTGTTGATAAAGACACACAGTTCTGCTTTTTGGATGACCAACCAACTAGTCTATTCCCCAACATCTGAATTGATCCAGATGTGCTCTTTCTATCAACATGGCAACCACCATGATCCGCATTAGTATAAGCAGTGAGATTAAAATCAGATCCATGAGGATACCAGATCCCAAGGTTAGGTGTACCTTTAAGGTATTGAAAAATCCTAACAACCACTTTGGAGTGAGATTTCTTAGGGTTGGACTGAAAGCGGGCACAGACAGTTACGGCAAGTGTAATGTCAGGTCGACTCGCAGTCAGATACATTAAAGAACCAACCATGCTTCGATAAAGCGTAATATCAAAGGGTTCCCCATTAGTATCAGCATCCAGTAAAGTCCTCATTGGGGTTGTCATTGGTTTTAAAGCAGTCATTTTAAAACGTTTTAGCATATCATTGATATACTTTGTTTGACTGATAAAAATCCCATTTGGTAATTGTTTTACTTGTAACCCCAAGAAGAAAGTTAACTGGTCAAGCATGCTCATTTCGAATTTGCTGGCCATAAGGTCACCAAATTCTTTGCATAAGGCCGGGGACGTGGAACCAAAAATAATATCATCAACGTAAATTTGAACCAAGAGAATGTGACCGTGGTTTTTACGGATGAATAGCGTTGTATCAATCGTTCCACGAGAGAAGCCATTGTCCAATAAATACTTTGTTAAGGTCTCGTACCATGCACGCGGTGCTTGCTTTAGACCATATAAAGCTTTCTCCAAGTAGTAAACGTGGTTTGGATGAATGGGATTGACAAAGCCTTCTGGTTGATCAACATAGACTTCCTCTTGAAGATAACCATTCAGAAAAGCAGTTTTGACATCCATTTGAAACACCGTGAACTTCATATGAGAAGTAAATGCAAGGAAAAGACGAATTGCCTCAATCCTAGCAACCGGAGCAAATGTTTCGTCATAATCAATGCCCTCTTGTTGTCGATATCCTTTGGCCACAAGACGTGCCTTATTTCGAACCACAATTCCATCAGAATCCTTCTTGTTCTTGAAAATCCACTTAACCCCTATTGGTCGTTGACCCGTTGGTCTTGGAACTAATCGCCATACTTTCAATCGTTCAAATTGATTGATCTCGTCTTGCATTGCAACTACCCAGTATGGATCTAGTAAAGCTTGAGCAACCGTTGTTGGTTCAATCTTACTAAGAAAGGCTGTGAATAGACACATATTCTGAGTAGCCCTTCGAGTTGAAACCGGAGCCGATGCGTCACCAATAATAAGATCTATTGGATGACTTTTAGTCCATCGGGTGTGTGGAAGAGATTGTACATCAATTGTATCCATCGGAACATCAACCGTTGTTGACGTTGAGCCTTGATCTACTTGATCTGATGTAATAGTATCTAATGGATTCAATAGAGTATCTGGAGAAACAGCTGGAGTTGTATCAAATGATGAATCTTGATCTTGTTCAAGATTATCAATAACAGAAGGTTGGAGGGAGGATGAAGAAGCAACAGGTGAATCAGTTGGTGTTGAATCTTCATTAAAAAGACTTTGAAGAGTCTCCACAGTAGTTGACTGTGATGGTGTAATCGGTACGGCTTGAACATTTGAATCCCGTTGAGGAGTATAAAGACTATCAAACAAGATATCCAGTTCCTCTGATGTAACCGTAGGAACACCCTTCTTCGAGAAAATTGAGTTTTGCGTGGAAGAAGTAGTAGCCAGGTTAGGATCGGATTTTGAACTGAGTTGTTCAAAAGCCATTCCCAAAAATTCATCGAACTTGACGTTAATGCTCTCTTTAAGCATCTTTGTCCGCTTATGATAAACACGATAAGCAACTTTGTTCGAGGAATAACCAAGAAATATGGCCTGATCGCCATGAGGATCAAACTTTCCGGGGCTGTCAAAATCGTTAAGCACATAGCATATACAACCAAAAATACGGAAATATTTGACATTCGGGTGTCTACCATATAATAACTCATATGGAGTTTTATCAAAACGTTTGTTTATAATACAACGATTTTGGGTATAACATGCAGTTGAAATGGCCTCCCCCCACATTTTTGGAGGTAATTTGGAGTATGCAAGCATCGTTCGTGCTGCTTCGCACAACGTACGATTATGTCGTTCGACTACTCCATTTTTTTGGGGGGTCCGAGCAGCAGAGAACTAATGTTCAATGACTTGGTCTTTCAAATAACTATCAAGCGGGTCATTCTTAAATTCCGTCCCATTATCAGTTCTGATGCTCTTAACATGTTTGTTAAAAGAGCGTTGAATCTTTTTAATGAATTCAATGATAATGGCGGGGGTTTCTGACTTAGTTCGCAAAAGAAAAATCCATGTAAACCGGGTATAGTCATCAACAATGACAAGTACATGTTTCTTGCCACCGAGGCTAGAAATACGCATGGGTCCACATAAGTCCATATGCAATAATTGCAAAGACGATGAAGTACTGGGGTTTTGCTTAAGCGGATGATTAGTCCGTTTCAGCTTACCCATCGCACATGATGGACACACATGATGCTTATCATATTGAAAGGTTGGAATACCATCAACTAAATCTTTAGAGACTAATCGATTGATACCCTTGTAATTCAGGTGTGATATCCGATGATGCCATAACCATGAATTTTCTTTGGTAGAACGAGTGGTCAAACACATGGTTGCATGTGATGGTGCATCATTGAGGTCAATAGTATATAGTGAAGCACAACGTTTACCAACAAGAAGATCATTCCCTTCGGTGGATTGTACTGAGCATTGTCGACGTTCAAACAAAACTTTGAGATCTCCATCGCAGAATTGGCTCACACTAAATAAACTGCACCCCAAACCCTCAACATATGAAACCCGTTTGATTGTTATGCCATTTTGCACAAAATCTCCGTAACCCGTTATTGCTGCAATCTCATCATTTCCGAATGTAACCCTTCCTAGGAATTTGTCAATGAAGTTGACAAGTAAGGATTTATCGCCCGTCATGTGTCGAGAACAACCGGAATCGATATACCAAACACAGACGTCGAAACCCTGTAAATGTAAATTCCCTAGAGTTTAGGTACCCAAAGTTTCTTGGGTCCTTTTCGGTTAGTACAAGCAATAAACTTTTGATTAACAACAAACTTTGGATCAATGATGAAATAATCACGTAAAGCATCATGCAGTTTAGACAATAAAGCATCTTTTAAAACCACATTACATGAAGCAACTTACGCAATATCAATCTTTACATCGTTATCAGAAGTCTTAACACACAATTTATTCCAAGTAGATGTTTTGTTCACAGACGAAATTTGAAAAACATGAGATGATTTCCTAGGCCGACTAGCAGATTGCTTTGGTTTGGTTGCTACTTTCTTAGTCGTGGACTTAGGAACCCATACAGATTTATAATTCAAGTTTGGATTATGACATGTGACACGAGAAACACCTTTGTTAGTTAGACGTCCAAACTTTTCAGTTGACACATGAGATGACTGATTTTGCAGAATTTTCAATTTGATTGTACGTTCTTTTGCATCATACTCACTTAAATCAGGTTTAGAACTTGTGTGTGTTGTGGACTTAACTGATTTCTTTAAAAGACTCTCTTTTGAAGTTTTTGTCATAGGAATCATAGGAATCTTTTCAGTTAACACAGAACCATTTGGAGAATGAACCTTTTTAACAATATACTGAGTTGTAGAAACAACTTTCGAACCATGATTGCCAAATTGAGAACGTAGAGGATTTTTAAGAATAGTAATTGGTTTTACATCCTTAGATGTTGTTGTTCCCTTTCCCTTCTTAGTAATCCCACCAGTACATTCAAGCACATTGGTTGCAACATTAGACGTTTGCTTAAGTGTGTTAACCTGTTTCATTTGAATTATCTTTTGTTTTAAGCTTTTAATCTCAAGACATAATTCTTCAGCAGAAACTATCACTTCACCCTCCTTAAAAGCATAAGTACATTCTTTCTTAGGCAGTGAAGGCAATTTATCACACAAAGCAAGCATTTGTTCTAATGATTGGCACTTAAGTTGCAAGTCAATATTCTCCTGTTCAAGTTGAGCTACTATACGATTCAAATTACGTACAGCAGGAAAATGCAAGTAATAATCATGCAAAGGATCAAGTTGACTTTCAAAATCTATCAAAGGTTCAATGTTCGGTTCATCCTGAGGTTCTACTTTTTCATCTAAAGAATTTTGACCTAGAGAATCTGTCTCAAAGAAGATAGTTAGTTCATGTGCTAGGTCTTCACGAAAAACATCATCTGGACATGCAGGTAAAGTTGGTAGAATTGGTTTCACATCAAAAATTGGTTCATCAAACACCTCATCTATTGCAGTAATGCTAGAACTAGGTTTGTTAAACACTTCATTCTCAAGCATTAAAATGTATTTCTCTAGCATGAGTGTTGGGATATAAACCAGTCTACGCTTAGGCACATAATCTTCACATTGCATGTTTTTTTCAGTTTCAACAAGATTTTTCAAGAAATCAGGATTCGATTTACCTATCTTAGCATTGATTTTTTAATACATTAAGCTAATTTGATGGTATTTCCTAGATTTACGATTTATAATAATATCATCAAAATCAGCATCAGAAGCATGTACAAAATGCGATGGTAAACCGGCTTGAAAATAATTAGAATGATATAATCCTGGAATCTTTTTGGAAGCATCTTCCAAAATTTTCGGATCTTCGTAACCCAACCCCCACTTTTCACCATGAATCGTTTTTGATCTATTCATGAAAATTGTTTGTTTTGAAAGTTCCATATCCATGATAGCTTTGGATTGCTCTGTTCGATAGAGTTTTTCCTCATATCGAGCAAGTTGACCTTTCATTTGAAAAGATTCTTTTGACAATAAAGAAATTTCAGTGTTCTTTTCAATTATGGTGTTTTCCAATTGAATGATTTTCTTGTTTAGTTTTGAAAGTGTGGGTTCATGTTGGTTTTTCAAATCAGAAAGATCTTTTTCTAAAAATTGAACTTTTTCTGCAAGTCGTTCCGATTTTAAACGATAATCAGTTCTTTCAACTTTAATTGGATGAATTGTCTTTTTTAGATCTTCCAACTCAGTTTCCGTAGATTTGAGTTGGAGAGTCAATTGTTGCACATCTGTTTGCAATTTGGATGAGGAAGGCCTGGTCTCATTCATTTTGATTTTATCTTTTAAAACTTTGTTTTCAGATTTTAAGCCTTTGACTTCTTTTGACATTGAGACCAGATTCTTCATCAAGTCATTTTGCATTTTTATAAAATCAGGTGAGATTTCAGTTGATTGTACCTCATCATCATCGGATGTTGAGTCAGAATTCTCCATTGCTTCCTTAGCTTTGATGAGCTTTGTCACCTTGCAAACATTTGCATGTTCCACCTCTGAATCTGAATCGTCAGTCCAGTTAAACCAAGTATCATCAATCGGTTTTAGCTCTCCCCCAGTTTCCACAATCTTAGCCATCAACATTTTCTTCTTGTAGTAAGCTGCGTCCTTCTTCTCAGGCATCTTGCACTCACGAGAGTAATGACCAGCTTTGCCACAATTGAAACAAATTGAATCTTCCTTCTTGGAATCATCAGCACGTTGTTGTTTAGATTGATCAGCTTTCTTGTAGTACGAGGAAGATGACGAGTTTTTGCTTTGATTGCTTGATTTGCCTTTAAACTTGTGTTTGTTCAAGGCTGTTGTGAACATGGCTGCCATCTTGACTAATTCAAGGTGAGAATCATCAACATCAGAAAGATTCAAATCTTCTGAATCAGTTGATTCTTCTACAAGCACTTTCTTGGACAAGCTTTTGGAAGACGTCAACGATTTACTCTTCTTTTTGGCAATTAGGGCAAGTGGATCGCCCGGAGAAGACTCTTTCCTTCCTTCTTGAAGTTTAGACACTTCAGGTTGGTAATGCATAAGAACTCCAACAAGCTCATGAATAGTCAACTTGTCAATCTCTTTAGTAGATCGAACAGTGGTTCCATAAGGAAGCCAATCAGCATTTAGCTTTTTGAGAAACTTCATGTTGACTTCAGCATTTACTTTTATGATCTTGCACCTTTTCAACTCATTGAGAACACCATTGAAATGACGATAGGTATCCTTGAGTGGTTCATCAGTTTCCTGCATGAAATCTTCATAGAATCCCAGGGCCTTATTCAATTTAGTAACGTCTGACATGTCATAACTTTCTTGCTGTCATTTGATCTCATCCCATATATCTTTTGCTGTTGTGTTGCTATCAACATTTTCAAACAATTCATACGGGATAGCTTGCATAACAATATTCTTTGCCTCTATGTCACCCTGAGCTCTCTCACGCTTATCACCAGAAAGTTCATAGACTGGAATTGGCATACCAGTATCCGGATGATAATCAACAACTGGACCATCTCTCAGAGAAGCCCAAATGTACTTTGCTTTCTCACCCTTATAGTCTATGTACTGAGTGTTACGGTGAAGCCACTGAGTGTACTTTCCATCAAACAACACTGGAGGACGGGAATATGATCCAATGATCAAAGTATCTTGAGTAGACATCTTAAAAATGAGGTAGATTCGGTAAAGATTCTGTATTACACAAATCTAAGATGAAAAATCACAACAATCTGATCAGAATGTCAGATTCTGTGTCAGATTCGGTACTGTAGCAGATTCGGTAAAGATTCTGTATATTAGATTCTGTAAAAGAAACTGATCAGAAATACAAGAGACACACCCAGATTCAGTATAGATTCGGTAATCACAAGAATTGTAGCCTGTAACCACTTAAAACAAAGGATTAAGTGATACAGAAACTCAGATTCTGTATTTGATTCGGTAGTCAGATTCTGTATGAATTTGAAGTTCAAACTCAATTCAATCCTTTTGAATTAGATTCTGTAACCTTGCTGCACAAGGAAACACGTTAGTATCACACAAAATATCAAAGATACCGAAAGTGTAGGATACCAAATGTCAACTGTAGCAGTTGACAATACCGAGTCTAAGTTTAAAACGTAGAAATATGATAGAATCCTTTCTCAAATCACACCAAGTAGCTGCGTATAATCAAACCGAATGTGATAGAATCACAATCACACCACAATCTGCAACACTTAAGATGAATTTAAGTAATGAAGCAGACTCGGTATGACAGTTACGATACCGAGTGTTGATCAAATCTTCAAAACTTGATGAATTGAAGAAATTGAACTGTCAGAAATGTGATTTAACACCTCACGAACACAACTGAAACCTTAAA
The DNA here is from genome assembly GCF_046630445.1 of Rutidosis leptorrhynchoides. NCBI lineage: Eukaryota > Viridiplantae > Streptophyta > Magnoliopsida > Asterales > Asteraceae > Rutidosis > Rutidosis leptorrhynchoides. The sequence continues at coordinate 428,578,997 of NC_092333.1, read as the reverse complement.
TCTTCACAAAAATCCAGAATCAAGCTTGAATTAAGCAATACCGAGAGTTTTAGCCACAAACTCTAAAAATCAACTTGATTCTCCATAATTGAAGTTAAAAAGCTGTAATGATGATCGAAACTCATTCTAAAATACCTAATGCACCTTCGCTGAACTTATCACAAGAATCTGAACATCAGATTATCAAATTCGATAATACCGAATGTGATTCAAAATACCGAGAGTATTCAGATTCTGTAATCTACAATCTCTAGATCGATATAGTGATGTAGAATCACTTCCTGGAAGCTCTGATACCAAATGATAGGTCAGATCATGTTGAGATTGAGAGAAATGATAAGATAAAGAGAGATTCGGTATGTAAGTATGAGACTCGGTATTAGAGAGAATCGGTACAATTACATTCCACAGCTTCTAGAACTCAGTTACAATGCAATGGCTATCTAATTAGGACTACTTAGGTTCCTTATATAGCCCTCTTCTAAGGAACCTTCAATTAAGCTTATTTCACATTAACACTATACAACTTCGGGGTCCTAACATGTATATATTTACATATTGGTTGTACACAATTGTTCGTGAATCATCGAGCATAGTCAAAGGGTAATTGTTTACATAAATATAGTTTTAAAACTTTCGAGACTCAACGTTACAGACCTTGCTTATCGGGTTGAAATCATATAAAGAACAAGTTCAAATTTGGTCGGAAATTCCCGGGTCGTCACAGTACCTACCCGTTAAAGAAATTTCGTCCCGAAATTTGATTGGGAGGGTCATGGATGACAATAATTATATTTTCATGACACATACGAGCTGATAATGGGATTTTTATCATCATTGAGTAATATGGATAAAATAATTCGATTATTCGAAGAGCACGAGTGAAGCTATCACAATAGAGTGAATTGTAGAAATAAAGTTTCGTCTTAACTTTTGACGTTGTCTTGTTTGAAATTCCAGAATTCAAGGGATTTAAAGAAAATCTTTGTAATAAGATTTGGTTCTTCGGTAATTAAGGAAATTAGAATCCTCTTTTGTTAAATGCAATGATCTGTCTCAATTTCTCTGTATGATATTCCACTATAAATCTACTCTCTTCGTTTCCTTATTTCCACACTCCTATCTTCTATACTTTCTTTCTTAATTCATACTTTTGTTTTCTTTTTCTCGACTTTAAGTCAAGCGAATAATGATCCAGAATTTGTAGATATGAAGTTTTGAATAATCATAATATACTATGCAGAAAGGAAAGGTAATAGCACGATTTGATTTATCGAATTACCAAAATTCCTGAGAATGGAACTATCAAGAATATATTTTCTTGATATGTTCAGAGGTTAAGTAGAATGAAAGAGTTATGTAACATAGCACATGATGACTATAGGGTCTGTGAATCATCATGTTCCATTAGAACTTCCAGCATGACTTACTGTAATATAATCACGTTGATCAAGTGTCATTATATTATACTAACTCATGCTTCAGTTCCCAACACTATTTCAAAATCATTCATAATTGAAACTCAAATTTTAAAGAAATTTAGAAACTAAAGTAGTTTCCTTTATGATGTAATATAGATAGCACGAAGAGATAAATAATTTCGGATGAGAATATTTATGAAAATATCCTCAGAAATATCGAAGATATTTATGATGATATTTTGAAATTTCTAAGTTTGATGGTTGATGAAGAAAGATTTTCCGCAAGATTTTAACATGAGTACGGAGCATGATATTCGTTGAAGGTTTTATCGAATTCAGAATTACCTGGATTCTTTGAATATATGGTATGGTCCTTGTATTTGGCCTTGGTCTCCTTCATGGTTTGCTCAATCTATTTTTCAGTACCAAATTTTCTATCGAGCGTTCCTAACACTCCTTTCTTTATCATCAAACTTTTGGCCTTTTAGACCATCTACAATTTTTCTGTTTCTTCTGCATTTAATGCTACGATATCTGAATCTTCGGTTATCAATCCGAGGTGGTTTCAGGAGAATTGTGTTTTTAGATGATTAAATGCTGATGGTAATATGGTGAAATATAAAAGGTTTCCCGGTAAAAATAAAAGAGCACGCATATATATCGAGGTTATAATAAGGTTAATCCAACTGAAAAGTCGAAGTTGACTTATTGGAGCTGTGACAAAATTGGCTAATTTGAAGAGAGATTGTAAAGTTACTTTCGGTAATAACAATGCCAAGGAGTTAGCACAGATACGTGTTAAATGTTTATTCAGGTTTCAAGTATTTTCAGGTACATAACTATATGCATCAATCTTTCTTCTTCCGTAGATGGAGTGCGGTTGGTTCATCCTATCGATTGAAGTGTTTTCAAGAATTATGAAAGGTTTGAATCGCAGATTGTAATCGTCAAGATACAAATGAGGTTTAAGATGAAATCAAGTGGCAAACTTGAAGAATTGTTTAGTTTCATATGATATAATCAATATTTTAATTCATTTTAATTGTCCAATGTTATTAGTCCACAGTCGATAGTCCACGGTTAACAGTCCAATAATTCATATATAGTTTAATATATAATATTCGAATTAATTAATACGTTTCGTGACCTGTGTACATGTCTCAGACTCGATCACAACTCAAAGTGTATATATTATTTGAGAATCAACCTCAACCCTATATAGAGAACTCGATCATTACTGCATATAGAGTGTCTATGGTGATTCCAAATAATATATATAGATGTGTCGATATGATATGTCAAAACCTTGTATACGTGTCCCGATATTTAAAGTGCGTAAAATAATACAGAAATTAAATGACGATAAATAAAATTGCGAGAATTAAAATTGCGATAATTAAATTTCGATAAGTAAATGTAATACGGAATTAACAGTTAGCTAGGAACAGTTAGCTAGGATTTTGTTAGAGTGAATTCTTAACAAAATTCCTCATAGTTAATTTGTCTGTTTCTAACAAATTTTATTTTGTCAAATGTTTTCTTCATTATGCCAATTGTTGGATTCTGATAGGTCAAAATCCAAATATGAAATTGAATGAAAATGATTATTCTGCGGTGAACGGATACGTATATCGGTTGTTGTAAGTAGGATAGTAAATGACTGTTGAATTAGATTCGAAGAATGTACAATGTAACTTATTAATGTGAAATCTAAATATTCCTCGGGTATTACCTACCCGTTAAAATATTTTCACCATTAACAGTTTGTACGAAAAAAATTTTAATTGCAATCTTTATGAAAATATATATACATATATATTTTCTTCAGATATAATCATGGATTTAATGAGTTAATGTGAAATTAATCTCATTTGATTTACCGTTGGAACTAGAATATATAATCTCTAAAACATTGAAGATTACATAATCGTCATGTTGAACGAAGATAAATGATGTAGAACGATTCATAGAACGATGATTATGCTCGAGGTACATAATGAGATGTTGAGGCGTGTTTTGTTGAAACTTGAGTTGTTGGTGGTACTGGTATTGATGTTGGTGGTACTGTTGGTGCCGGTGATGTTGCTGAAGCTGATACATTTTGTACCATATTTTCCAAGGCTACAACTCGGGCGCGAAGCTCGTTGACTTCTGTTATTACTCCGGAATGATTGTCGGTCGGAACGAGCGGATGAATAAGGTTTAGAATTGTGAATAGAATATAATCGTGATGAGCTACCCTGGAAATAAGCGAGAAAATGGTGTCTCGAACAGGTTCGCCGGTAAGTGCTTCAGGTTCTTCGCCAAGAGGGCAATTTGGTTGGTGGAAAGGATCGCCTTCTTCACGTCTCCATTGATTAAGTCGACTATGAACCCATCGGATGAATTGGGTATGGCTGATTGATTGATTCATTCTGGTGACACCGCTTTCGGAGCTTAGGTGAATATCCATGTCGGAATAGCTGTCGGAATAACTATCGGAATAGCTTATCGAAATCTGAGGGACTCGAACTGGTTGAGGAATTCATCTCGTACGATCAGATGAAGGATTTTTGATAAGAAATAGATTATAGGATGTAGATTAGTACCCTGCAATATATAATTTACATATGCATATATAATACTAAAATCTCATAAGTTACGGAAGAATCTATGGAAGCTGTCAGGCAAAGGTAACAATAATAGATACGCTAAGATGTGAATTTATCTATACACTGTCTATGAAATAGAGGCAGTAAGGCATGTCTAGACTAAGAATGATAAGCAGGTAATTTCCTAAGGATGATAAGCAGATGATTTCCGACTAGAAATGATAAGCAAAACTTTTGACATACAGACACGGTCAAAGTCCAGACTCACTAATGCATCCAAACGACTTATTAGTTAGACACACTAATGCAGACCTGGTTCGCTAAGACCACCGCTCTGATACTAACTGAAAGGACCCGTTCATATACAATATAAACGATTCACAATAGTTGATTTCATCGCGAGGTAATTGACCTCTATATGATACATTTTACAAACATTGCATTCGTTTTTAAAAGACAAACTTTCTTTACATCGAAAGTTGACGGCAAGCATACTATTTCATAATACCTCCAACTATAATTGACTTAATAATAATCTTGATGAACTCGACGACTCGAATGCAACGTCTTTTGAAATATGTCATGAATGACTCCAAGTAATATCTCTAATATGAGCAAATGCACAGCGGAAGGTTTCTTTCATACCTGAGAATAAACATGCTTTCAAGTGTCAACCAAAAGGTTGGTGAGTTCATAGGTTTATTATAAAACAATAAAATTCATCATTTTGATAGACCACAAGATTTAATTCCTGCATGGTACAAATGGGCCCGAATCCTACACCCACCTGTAATGTACATGCGATATCTTTTAAATACAGTACACCTTCCTCGTGTACGAAATCATCTTTCATAAATCTTAGTAACCGTACACATATCTTGTGCACAAAAATAACATACACATAACCTGTGTATAAAATCATTCTCTCGATACATAACATTCACTTTTCATTGCTTTCATAGCTTGGCTTGATAACCGACCTTAACATATAATGCGCATAATAATATCCCCAAAGCAGAACATCTCGTCTGTATAATAATCATATAAACTTCGAAGTACTAAACACAACGCCCACTAGCCCTTCCGTCTAGTGAACATTCTGGGTGGGGGTGTTAAACCCGGTAGCTACCTTTAGGATTCGTATCAATTAGGCGTGTACTAATTCTCAAAATTAGTGATGTTCCCTAATTCTTAGGTTACCAAGCAATACTAATCAGGGGGAAAATATTCATATCAATTGGGGCAATTATCACGTCCACATAATTCAATGGTGGCAATTATTACGTCCACATAATTCATTCGAGGAATGTTTTGCTTGTGTCTATCTCGTCAAACATTTATAAAAGCATTTCATGTATTCGCAGTTCAAAATGTATTTCAAAAGCATTTAATAAAGCAATTGTAAAAATAGCGCATGTATTCTTAGTCCCAAAAATGTAAAGAGTAAAAGAGAATCAAATGAACTCACACTACTGTATTTTGTAGTAAAAATACATATGACTGCAATGAACAAATGTAGGGTTGGCCTCGGATTCACGAACCTATATCATGTATATATATTAACACCAAATAGTAATCGAACAAGTTTATATATATTATTATTATTAACATACTTGTTATTTTATACATTACATAGATAAATTTATATTTAATCTATATATTTTATATAACTAATACTTATCATATTAAATTTTAATATAGTAATTACTCATTAAAATATTATTTAATATAATATGTATTATTGATACTAATGTAGTTATGTTTTATGTCATAAATATTTTATATAGACAATCTTTATTTGATATATTAATAATACTAATATACTACTAATACTAATGATAAAAATAATACTAGTTATGATAAAAATCTTGATAATTTTAATAATAATAATAATGATAATTTTAATAATAAAAATGATAATTTTTAATAAAAATGTAAATTTCAATAAAAATATTAATTTAACAAAAATGATAAATTTATAAATAATGATACTTTTAGTAATAATTATAATAAAAATAATACTGATAGTAATAATAATAACTATAATAATAAGTTTTACTTCTAATACTAATAATGATAATAATATCCCTAATAATGATATTCATAATAATAATGATAATAATGACAAAAATAATAATAATAATAATAATAAAAATAATATTAATAATAATAATAATAATAATAATAATAATAATAATAATAATAATAATAATAATAATAATAATAATAATAATAATAATAATAATAATAATGAATATATTACTACCTTTAAAGAGAATGTAAAAGTTTTCTAAAAAAAATAGGTGCTGCCAAGTCTCGAACCCACGACCTCTCGATAATCACCAACACCACCAAACCATTACTCCAATCCAGTTTTTCTGATTATTATCAAACCTATATTTATTTAACCTTGTCTCTCTGTCTGTTCTACTTCTTTCTCTTCACTTTCATTGAGTATCTCTCTTCCTCAGTATACTCGTTACCTTAATCACAATATATCTATTATAATCCGATCAAAACAGAAAATACAAAGAAATGATTACTGTAACATCATGTACATCTCATCTTCTTGAATTATCATCAACGGATCATCATCCTAATACTTCATTCAACATCATCACATTGATCATCACTCGTTAACCTCTTCACAGTTCACCATCATCATTACTTAATTTATAAACATCACAATTATTAAAATCATGATTTTCACAGAATCATCATCAATCATCATCCTTTTCACTTTAGCAGATCTCACAAAGTAGGTCTTGGGCCAACAAAACAAACGGCCCAAATGAATAAAACAATTCTTGGCCATATAATCAATACAAAGCTCACTACCCAAACTAAATTCCTAAGCCTAATAGAAACTTTCGTGGCCTCCTTATCTGTTCTGGTAACACGAGTGCAACTGGCAGGAATATGACAACATTAAAGTAATTGGACAACGATCATTGTGTTGGTATTACTTCACTTTCCATTATCCACCCACTACAAAAGGTTACCGACACTTTGAAAAAAAAGCTTTGTATAATTAAATAAATATTTTAGTAGGGTTATAAGTATCATTATCTTGACATTTCCCATTGTCACTTATATAACATTAGTCTTGTTGTTGTTCAAAGAGAGAAACACAGCAACGCTGTTGTAATCTTCACAAAAGATGGAGAACAAAAACAAAAATATAGTTGTGGGTGTTGTTATTCCATCGATTGAATCGGTTTTCGAATGGTTGTCACAACAACCATAAAGAAGCTGCAGCACTAGCTTTGTATCGGGATTAAGAAGGTGGCGGTTTCGAAGGGATGCAGTGATTGAAGGTGGTTGTTTATTTTGAAGTGACCCACAATGGAGCCGAATATATTGGTGTTCGTTGGAGTTCATTGGGTGGTTCTTGATCAATATTAGAAGAGAGAGAGAGAGAGAAGGATATAAGAGAGAGAGAAGTGGTTCATGGTGGAATCATGGTGATCATGGAGGTGGTGACTCAATGGTTTCACGATGGTGGTGATCAAAGTGGTAAGCAAATTATTGGTCGATCATGAGGTGTTTGGGTCTAAGCTGATCGAGCAGTAACAGAAGTGCAGTAGCAGGTGGTTAAATGGGTTGTAGGGTTTAGGGATGATCATGGGTGGTGATAGTTTTTTTTTTTTTTTTTTTTTTGTGGGTTTCGGTTACAAGAGTGAAGAAGTGGAGATGGTGGTTTTCATTTGTAGTATATGATGTACATATGTATGAATATGTATATCTGTTTTAATGTAAATATAACAAAAGAGAACCCGTTTGTAACTCACAAGTGGAAACACAAAGTGACGATAGATTGAAAACAGTTAGATGAAGTATCTGATGGTTTGTTTTGTAGTTGGATTTAATCGACAGAAAATCTTATGTCAGAAGAAAAATAACATCGACCTTTATCTGTGTTTGTTTGTTATATATATATATATATATATATATATATATATATATATATATATATATATATATATATATATATATATATATATATTATTTTCAATAATAACTTAACTATTCTATTTATTATCTTACATTTTTACTTCTAATTTAATATAGGTATTTTATTAACTCAAAATATTATATATATATATACTTATATTTATATTTTTATGTATATATTTACATATTGGTTGTACACAATTGTTCGTGAATCATCGAGCATAGTCAAAGGGTAATTGTTTACATAAATATAGTTTTAAAACTTTTGACACTCAACATTACAGACCTTGCTTATCGGGTTGAAATCATATAAAAAACAAGTTTAAATTTGGTCAGAAATTCCCGGGTCGTCACACACCTCATGGTATATTAGTGACTTCAAGGTTCAGAGATAGTAATATCTCTGTGAGAGCTAAATTGACGGGTAGTTCTGCTACTTTGTTAGAGTCCCATGAGACTAAAGTCGAGGAGGCGGGTGATTCGAAAGAATCTTTGCCGGCGACAACTCCGGTTGTTGCCCAACCTCCATCAGAAGGGGATATCACGAATCCGACTAGTAGTATGTACAGCCCTACATATAAGAATAATACCGCACACTTATCCTTACCAACCCTCACAGCAACTCAAACAATTTCACCGACATCACCTTCAACAGTTGCTACTGATGCTGATGCTATTCCTATTGTTTCTTTTCCACCATCACCCCAACGTTCAACAAATTATTATGATGCTTTGGAGCAAGAATATTTTAGCCGTATGTTTTCGCGTGTTAATCTTGATATTTTTCGACGTACTTCGCTCCAAGCAATGTTTCGTGCTAGAGTACGACATCCACTTACTTCCTACTCTTCTCCACTAAGTCCTCACCGTGATAATGAACATGAAGATTCTGATCCTTAGAATAGTCATGAGGGGGAGATAGGAGAAGATGGAGAATTTCTAACGTTAGATATCTCAATAAGGGGTGGTGGTGCGAGATCTACTTCAACTTCACAAGCTCAACAGGTTCATACTGAATCAAAAATGGTGCATTCTCATGATGATGATTTTGAAAATACGGAACCTTAGCAAGTAATCATTCCAATCTTTCAATCTACACGAGCTGAAGTTGAAGGTGTACAAGTAGATGAGGATTTGAATTTAAATGATTTTTATCTTGAGGAGACAGATGATGTTGGATTTGTTATCTTGAGTACACTATCTTCTTTATCTGTTATTCCTGATGACGTAGAGATAGTTGATGAAGGGAATCCCGAACCAGAAACACATAGTGATGATGAAGAGGATTCTCCTGATGAAGATGGTGGTGGTCTATATGAAACTCCAAACGTAGATGAAATATTTGATCATATTGAAGATGACAATGCTCCAACAGATGAAACAACAAATCCAAAGAATGAAAATGAAAGTTCGACTTCAAGTGCAACAACATCAAGTTCTACTGTGAACTCCTGGTTTAAATACAACAAAGTTTTATTTTTCAAAAATCAGGAACATCCACTACAACTGGGAGTTGAACATGATTTCATAACATTAAGGAATACATTCATCGAAGAAAATGCTTATAAGATCTTCCGCATAAGTGAGACATTAAGAAGTAAAAGATTTACCTATATTGGTTCACGATTACTTCCAGCTAATGAACGAAACTGGTATGAGTTTATGTGGAGGAAACACATCAATCGAAATGAAGATGATTTGTGGCTTCAGTGGATGTACCGATTGACAGAAGTACTGGATACCACTCGAGTCGGAGTTGAAATTAGTGAAAAGAGAGACATCATTAGTCAGTTTCATGTTATCAGAGAAGATGAGAAGGAGTACAAGTTATAGAGGCTGATTTTTAGAATCTAGACATGCTTGACATCATTCACATCTACAACTACCTAAGTATTCTCATAATTCGACCGTATGCTAAGTCTCAAGCTTTGGAACCTATGAAGAGATACATGATGGAGATAATAGACATGATGAGACGTGAAGACTTTCAGATTGGTCTCGAAGCTAAAAGGAAAAAGATTCGAATCACATGTCCGAATTAATTCACAAAGGGACTGGAAGATATGAAAATGTTTCAAATACAATTCGAACCCGAAGGGTTTGTATTTGTAAATTCACAAAAGGAAAAGTTGTTCATCCGAATGAATGAGCTACACAAATATTCAGATGGTACACTAAAGACCACGCTGAAGTATCTCAAGTTCCGTCAAAGCAAGTTTGATGACATTGACATAAAAATGGTTCTTGGAGAATTTATTAAACACATCAGACATCGTCTCAAAATTCGGATCTGAACCAGACAATTTGAGATTCTTCATGGTCAAAGAAAAAGATGTTATTTCAAAGAAATGGATGAATATCCATTACATGAGGGAGATCCAAGAAAAGTATGAGGTGTCTGGAACCCTTCAAAGAAGATTTCAGATAATCAAGTTGAATTTTCTGACCCACTGGTAAGAGATGGAAAGCTACTTTTGGACCTCTCAAGATATCTCAATAGGATTACATTGTAATTTTCACATTTAACACTAAAGGGGAGATTGTTAGGACCCCGAAGTATGTATAGTGTTAATGTGAAATAAGCCTAAATGAAGGTTCCTTAGAAGAGGGCTATATAAGGAACCTAAGTAGTCATAATTAAATAGCCATTGCATTGTAACTGAGTTCTAGAAGTTGTGGAATGTAAATTTACAGATTCTCTCTAATACCGAATATGTTCTTCACTTACCGAATCTGCTTCAAAGTTGATAATTCGTGTTAAGTGTTGCAGATTGTGGTGTGTTAGTGATTCTATCACATTCGGTTTGATCATACGTAGCTAATTGGTGTGGTTTGAGAAAGGATTCGATTGAATTTCTAAGATTCTATACTTAGACTCGGTTTGTCAACTGCTACAGTTGACATTCAGTATACTTCACATTCAGTATCTGTGATATTCTGTGTGTTACTAACTTGTTTCCTTGTGCAGCAAGGTTACCAAATCTAATTCAAAGGAATTGGAGTGTGTTTAAGTTCAAAGTGTTATAGAATTTGACTACCGAGTCAAATACCGAACCAGAGTCTCGGTATCACTTAATACATTGGTTTTAAGTGTTCTAAGGCTTCAAATCTTGTGGTTAACGAATATATACAGAATCTGGGTGTGTTACTTGTGTTACTGATCTGTTTCTGATACAGAATCTGGTTTATCGAATATTTACCGAATCTGCTATAGTACCGAACCACTTACCGAATCTGCTACAGTACCGAACAAGATACCGAATCTGACATTTTTGTTAGATTTTTTTGAACCTTCATCTTAGATTTGTGTAATACCGAATCTTTACCGAATCTATCTCAATTTCAAGATGTCTACCCAAGATACTTTGATCATTGGATCAGATTCCCGACCTCCAGTGTTGTTTAATGGCAAGTACATTCAGTGGCTCCATCGTATCACTCAGTACATAGACTACAAGGGTGAGAAAGCAAAGTACATATGGGCTTCTCTGAGAGATTGTCCAGTTGTAGAGCATCATCCAGATACTGGTATGCCAATTCCAGTCTATAAACTTTCTGGAAATAGACGAGAGAGCTCAGGGTGACATAGAGGCTAAGAACATTGTTATGCGAGCCATCCCGTATGAGTTGTTTGAAAATGTTGATAGCAACACCACAGTAAAAGATAAATGGGATGAGATTAAACGACAGCAAGAAGGTTATGACATGTCCGATGTTACTAAACTGAATAAGGTTCTGGGATTTTATGAAGATTTCAAGAAGGAACCAGAAGAACCACTCAAGGATACCTATCATCATTTTAATGGTGTTCTCAATGAGTTGAAAAGGTGCAAGATAACAAAAGTAAATGCTGAAGTCAACATAAAATTCCTCAAAAAGCTCAATGTTGATTAGCTTCCTTATGGAACCATTGTCCGATCAACCAAAGAGATTGACAAGATGAAAATTCATGAGCTTGTTGGAGTTCTTATGGATTATCCACCAGAGGTGTCTAAACTTCAAGAATGAAGGAAAGAGTATTCTCCGGGCAATCCACTTTCCCAAATTGCCAAAAAAAGAAGAGCAAGTCATTTACAACTTCCAAAAGCTTATCCAAGAAAGTGCTTGTTGAAGAATCAACTGATTCTGAAGAGTTGAATCTTTCTGATGTTGATGATTCTCACCTTGAATTAGTTAAGATGACATCCATGTTCTCCAAAGCCTTGAACAAACACAAGTTTAAAGGCAAATCAAGCAATCAACACAAGAACTCTTCTTCTTCCTCTTATTATAAGAAACCTGATCAACCAAAACATCAACATGCTGATGATTCCAAGAAGGATGATTCCATTTGTTTCAATTGTGGCAAAGCTGATCATTACTCTCGTGAATGCAAGATGCCTAAGACGAAGGACGCAGCTTACTACAAGAAGAAAATGTTGATGGCAAAGATGGTGGAAACCGAAGGAGAGCTGAAATCAGTTGATGATTCTTTGTTTAACTGGACTGATGATTCAGATTCAGAGGTGGAACATGCAAATATTTGCAAGGTGACCAAGCTAATCAAAGAAAAGGAAGCAACGGAGAATTTTGACTCAGCATCTGATGTTGATGAGGTACAATCAACTGAAATCCCAACTGATTTTATCAATATACAAAATGACCTGATGAAGTACTTGGTCTCAATGTCAAAAGAAGTTAAAGGTTTAAAATCTGAAAACAAGGTTTTGAAAGATAAAATCAAACTAAATGAGACCAAACCTTCATCATCCAAAACACAATCGGAGATGAATAGATTGAAAGTCCAACTCAGCTCTACGTAAAATGAGTTGGAAGCACTTAAAAAGTCAATTCATCCGATTAAAGTCGAAAGGACTAATTATCGTCTAAAATCAGAACGTCTTGAGGAAAAAGTTCAATTCTTAGAAAAAGATCTTTCTGATTTGAAAAACCAACATGAACCCACACTTTCGAAGCTAAACAAGAAAATTATTCAATTGGAAAACACCATAATTGAAAAGAACACCGAAATTTCTATATTAACAAAAGAGTCTTTTTAAATGAAAGCTCAACTTGCTCGATATGAGGAAAAACTCTATCGAACAGAGTAATCTAAAGCTATCATTGATATGGAACTTTTAAAACAAACAATTTTCATGAATAGACCAATAACGATTCGTGGTGATAAGTGGGGGTTGGGTTATGAAGATCCCAAGATCTTAGATGATGTTTCCAAAAAGATTCCAGGATTATATCATTCTGATTACTTTCAAGCTGGTTTACCTTCTCACTTTGTGCATGCATCTGATGCTGATTTTGATGATGTTATTGTTAATCGCAAATCTATAAAATATCAACAAATTAGCTTAATGTATGAAAAAGTCAATGCTAAAATGGGTAAATCAAATCCTGATTTTTTAAGGGAACTTGTTGAAACTGAAAATAATATGCAACATGATAATTATGTGCCTAAGCGTAGACTGGTTTATATTCCTACACTCATGCTAGAGAAATACATTACAATGCTTGAGAATGCAGTGTTTAACAAACCTAGTTCTAGCATTATTGCCATAGATGAGGTGTTTGATGAACCAACTTTTGATGTAAAACCAATGCTACAGGCCTTACCTGCATGTTCTGTTTCTGATGATTCTATCTCAGAAGATCTATGATATGGCCGAAACGGACGGTTTTTATTTGCGCGGTGTCGTTAGGCCGTGACTTGCCAGGATCAGCCACTCGTAGGAGAGGGTACTTGTTTTAAATTTATATTTAGCGGGGCCTAAATCTTACTACTCCTTATAAGTAAGGGAAGTATGACCTAGAGTCATATTTTTGAGATATCAGTAACATCGAACTTATATTGTAGCCTAAGATAGTTAGGGAGTAGCGAATATTTATTTTGGGATTTTCTAATTTATAAGATAGATAAAGTAAATGCGATAAAATTTATAATTCAGATAAGATTAAAGTAAGTGCATACTATGACTTCATCAGTTATTCTGCCGAAATTATGGAATGCTGGCTCATGAATAGGCAGAGGCCTTGTATTCATTACACTAGTCCTAAACGCCCCTGTCATAAGACATGTCACTGGGTACTGCATTAGGCTTGAAGATTCTGAATAGATAGCAACGTCCCTTACCCCGATGCCCGTGCAGTCTGACTACAAGCATACACGTTCAGACGGCTCATCCAAGTGAGTTGGGTGACGTATTAACATTCCAAAATGGTCTAAACTTTCTTAAGCATAATAGAATACATGGTTTACCATATCCAAGAGACGTGATGTGCCTCAATGCTTTCGTTAATGATTGGTAAAAGATAGTTAGGCCCTTAAAAAGAGTTCAACCATAAAGAACACCATGGCCAAGTCAAGTCTGACTTCCATGAACACGTTCGGTTATCCTAACAGTCCAATCCTTTATGTGTCTAAACAAACAGTTCCTTAATTAACTAAGAATCCCTCAAGCGGGGTGCAATGCTTGAGACCGCGTTATAGTGCAGTGTACTGGTCAACACTAACCGTGTTCCATGGCCTTACTTAGTAGAGGTACAGCTTACAACAACCGCTGTGCTTCAGCGTGCACGTACGAAGTTTATATGCTTGGTGACTACACTAGCTTGGTCTAGGACCGACAATGTACTAGGGGCCTAGTCAGATGTTTCACTACAAAAGAGTCCTCAGTCGAAATCCAAAGCTCGATAGACTTACTACAACCGGTGTGCCTCGGTCGATCTTACGTTGTATCCGATAGACTTCTCTTACCAAGGGGTGACACAGATAGTGTACTCTGAATCGGGGTTCGCGAGTTCCCAATAACAGAGCCTATAACTACGTTCTATTAGTTCGAAAAGTGATTGAGTTTAAAGCATAATCGGAAAGCATTTCGACAACATACACAGACCATAATATTATTTCGGCATTATAACTGCTTACATCATAGCATACACTAAAGATAACTACTCACTAATCATGGAAATAATATCATAAAACATTATATAAGATAAAGGATAGAAGTACCAATAGATTAAACGAGTTTCGAATACAAAAGTGACAACTTCAAGACTCCAGACCGCTCCTAATACAATCTTCAGCGTTCTTCTCCGGGTACTAGGTTTCCCGCACGGAGTCGAAGGCCTTGAGAGTATGACTAATATTGTATAAGAGAGAGAAAGAAGTAAATTGACGTGTATGTTAGAATGAATGATAAAGACCCTTTAAATAGACTTGGAATTTGCCAGCATACGCCTGGCAGGGCATATGGCAGGGCGTATGGTAGCCCGTTTTTGGCAGGCCGTATGCAATGCAGGCCGTATGGTGCCTCGTGTGGTGGCACGTATATGGCAGACCGTTTCCATACTGGCAGGCCGTATGGAAGGCCGTATGGCTTGCTGGTCAGCCTGGATTCCTTAGATCGTAACTTGATTTCTTGTCTTTCACCGTTTTCGCTCTAGAATCTTCGTTTTAGCTCAGATTCTCTTGATTCTTTTTGCACCGCCCTCATAATTACTTGTTCTTCAATTCTAACTGACGAAGTGAGTATTTTTCCTACAAAGTTCAAATCTTTCTTATTTTTGGGCCTTAATACCGGGGTGAAAACGTGTCTTTTTAGTCGATATCAAATATCCCACACTTAGACTTTGCTTGTCCTCAAGCAGACTCTCATTTTAAAGAATCTTTTCGACATTTCTTTTCGAATAGCCTAAGCGTTTTGCTTTTATTATAAGAGCAAAAAGATAAGGTGAGTCATCTATGTTAGAATTGAAATTATCTCTGCAAGCATGCGAGGAGGTTACATGACATCGGCTAGCTTTCACGGGTCACTCAAAACACTCAAGTGTTTAGGGTTCCCTATAGATCTAAGAAATGAATACACTCATAGCCAGTCATGCTGCACCCATCGTCATAGGCTTGATAAAGACTCAAATCCTTACTGCTAACGCGAGAATGGTAGTAATCTCAGCTTTATGGGTTATTTGTCAATGATGGAGAAGGAATTTTGGAGTGGTAGTGAAGTTGTTTTTGAAGGGTGAGATAAAAGGGTAATGTAGTCTTTATACAGACTTTTATTCGGATAGATAGGAGTGCTGAAATATCTTGAGAAGCACTTTTGAACTTTTTTCTTCATTTGATAATCATTTTCGGCATTTCTCTTATTTAGTTCTGCTCCTTTTTCATTTTTTTTTTGAGACTTCATCTCGAGAAACTTTTTGCCGGTAAACTTTTTCAAGACCTTTGCCATGATACTTGAGAGGTTTATAACATTGGGTTTTCGGAAGGAATCTCATTTTCTGGGTTTTCTGAGAAATAGTAAAGGTGATATGGATGTGGTGGTATAGTAGAAGTAGTGGAGGTGTAGAAGGCTTATGTTTGACAAATGGGTAGCTATTTTGATTACAACCGAAACACGCTTTGCTGCTTGGAGATGTAGATCTAAAGCAAGTTCTGATTCTGAGCACAGACATCGGCACTCTCAACGGAAAATAGTGAGGAATTAAAGATGATTGCTGGTCTTATTTAGGGTGCCTCACCATAATCAATTTAGGTCAATAATGCCTTAGTCATGTAATGCTCTATTAGAGATTTCAATCTAACAAGATTTCCACCTTACTTAAGCCTTACTTTTATTGACAAACGTTTTAGGTTTTCAAAAATACTTTTTCGAAAAGGGTTTCTTTTGTAAAAATTTTGAAATTTGGCTTAAGGACTTGGAATCTTCGTAATGGTTTATCATGATCAAGGTTGTAAAAGTCGCGAGTTGGGGACGCATCGGTCGAGACTAAAAAAGGTCGCGTCGGCCGAGTCGGTGACGCGTCAGTGACGCATCGGTCGTTGACCTACGTTGACTTTATTAATAATTTCTTAAAAATATATTTATATATGTATAAAATAGTTAATTTTGTACCATGAATTTCTTAAATAAGAACTTGAATTTAAATACAATCAAACTTCAAACTCAATTACTGTTACCAAGTACATAATCAGTAAGGACACGGATAAAAGAGCGGCCCAAAAAATGAAAACAAATCCTAATTTTAAGACATATCACATCTTGACGAAAATTTGACTGATTTTGACCGTTTTTGACCAACTTTGACCGTCTTTGACAGACTTTGACCGAACTTTTAGCTTTAACCGTCTTTTAGTCGTTATCAGAAAAAATGGGACGGAGAACCCAAAAAAACGACGCATCGGCCGACGCGTCGGCTAAGTCGGCCGACTTTTACAACACTGATCATGATACAGCATAAAATGATACCAACATCCCACACTTTGACGAACATTGTCCTCAATGTTCCTAGTGTATCCCACACTTAGGAGTTTTAGTTGCAGATTTGGGAGTGTTTGTCTAGTGTTTTAATTGGTTGTTATCCCACACTTAGTGATAAGCTAGGATGCGGTATGGTTTGAATCTTGAGTTATAGCGAAAAGAAAGAAATACCCCTAGCAGATGCGGCTGGTTTCATTGCTTCTTTATCGGCTCATTTGTCATCCTTTATTCTTCTACTCTACTTTATTGCACGGGTTGCCTCCCGAGAAGCGCTTTTGTTTAAGATCATTGGCTCGACCATAGTGATTCTTCAAAAAGCAAATATTCCTCGTTGATGGTTATGATCTTGGTCTTCTTGAGGGAATGTGAGTCTTGGTGGATAAGTCCTGAGAAAGTGTCGGACCAATAGTGGTAACAAGTCCGGTACTTCTCTTGAAGATCTTATGAACGATAAGTAGTGTGCTATTTCGGCTCTTGATAAGTCTTCAAGTCCGATGAGAATATGATCCACAGCTCTGCTGGTTGACCCATGAATGTCAATCATGGTCGCAGTACTGGTGTTTATGATTTCTTTGACGGGATGCTCATTTCGGAGGTCTTCAAACAATGTAAGAAACTGTATCTTTAGAATTTTGAAGTCTTCGGAATGGTGATCTCCACAGTAAGAGTCTGTAGCTTTGCATAGATTAGTTAAGAGATGAAACTGGAAAGAAGAGAACAGCAATCCTGATCCGAGTATTAATTTCACCGTCTTTGAGTATATCTCCCGACATCCATCTTTAAATATGAAACTACGATCTGTGGATTCGTGGAAGATACGTGATAGCTGCTTCGTAACATAGGTTTCAATATTGACTCGATCTGGTTCAAGATGAGAGAACGGATTGTTTCATCTTGCTTCCTCCATAACAGCGTCTTGTAACTCTTTGATAATCAGATCAGCGTGGTGATCAATTGTTACGTAAATCACTAGTCTGTCTGGTGTGCTTTCGAAGTTATCTCTATCCAGAAGAGCGAAAAGACTGTGAATATCCTCGATCATTTGCAAATCAGAGTGATAAGTTGGGCGGCCGGTGGAAAGATCCATATGCTTCCGGATGAGAGTCAGTAGTGCTCATTCGTTTCGTGAGAACGGAAGTGCAGATCCGGCTAAGGCATTATAAACCTTAGAGTAAATGATCTTCTGATCTCGACAGAATCTTGTCTCGAGAATAGTGCGAACCACTGAATTATGCTCTCGTTGCCTTTCTTCGTGATAGATATGATCCTGAAGAGAGTTGATAAAGTCTTGAATACGTTCTTTCAGGATTTCAACATTGTTGTCTTCTCTTCGGAGATAGAGGTGGTGCTCTTCTATAATAGCCATGATACGTTCTGTTAAGCGTAGCGAAAAATCAATGGTTGACTTTCAGATGGCTTCGAGAATGTCTTCAAATTCATCGGTATCATTGATGAAGGTAATCATGTCTGCATGTGTGGATATAACCGGAATTTGATCTGAAGAAGAGTCCGGCTCCCCTTGATCTACTTCGGTTGGAGAGTGTGAGTTAGTCAGAATGTCTTCGTGATGCTCTTCCTCGTCATCATCGATATCCGGTTCCTCCGAGGATGCGTCTGATGAACGGGTTTCTTCAGTATTCTGATTCTCCACTTTGATACTTACAGGATCAATTTCTATATCCTTAACCTCAGCCTTGTCAGTCTTCTTCTTGAAGAGAATGATTAAACTGTGATCTGCCGTTTCAAGCCTCATTATTTCTTCATGACGCTCAGTGCTTGGAACGGGTGTTGTCGCAGTTTCTTTTACGTCTTCCATTTCCTCTTCCTCTTCAGATTCCTCATTTTCCTCTATTTCTTCGCTGGGATCCTCTTCTTCCATTTCTGGGTCGTCTATAGACTGTGATTCAACACCCATCTCGATATCGTCGGCTGGTGGTAATGACTCATCATCGGAAGTGATCCGTCTGGTGGAAATAGCAAACATCTCTGCCTGTCCAGAAAGATCGGTTGGTAGGTCAATTTTGACGGTAACGCTCTCCCCATGTGATCGTAAGATCATGGTTTGATTGTACACATCAATGACAGTCCTAGCCGTATTCATGAAAGGTCTTCCTAACACTATTGGGGTGTGTAGGTCTTCCTTAATATCCATTACTACGAAATCCGTAGGATACAAGAATTTATCGACTTTCACCAAGACGTTCTCAACTATGCCCTTAGGATATCGAATTGTATGATCGACAATTTGGATTGTCATTTTGGTTGGTGACAAGTCTCCTAACTCTAATCTCTTGTAGAGAGAGTAGGGGATTAGGTTGATACTTGCTCCTAAATCTGCTAGCGCATGAATGGTTCCAGATTGGTAGATTGAACACGAGAAAACGAATCGACCCGTATCTCCTAGCTTAGGTGGTATAGAGTTTCTGAGTAATGCAGAGCATTCTTCACTCAGTGGAATTTTGTTAGAGTCTGGTATCCTCTCCTTTTGTAGATAGAAGCCTTCGGATGAATCTCTTCTGGTAGGGAACTTTGGACATAGTGTCTAGGAATCTACCATCTAGTTTGAAGGAATCAAGCTTGGATGGTTCTTCTTGTAGCCTTCCAGGATAAGGTACGCGAACTGGAGTTTCAGGGGTCAGCTTCTGAGTATATGTTGATTTGTTCTTGAGCCTAGTTGACCTTCTCCGTGGTTCTTCCTCTGGGATTACAGAATCCATTTGCTTTGCTTCTTCTATGTGGGGATTCTGGATAGTATTACTTGGCAATCTTCCCTGCGGTTGGGTTTCAAGGCGTTGTGATAACTGTCCGAGCTGCGTTTCCAAACTTTTGAGCAGAGCCAATTGATTTCTCATTAGTATCTCCTTCTGATCTTGTCTGGTTGTAGTTCTCTGATTTAAATGTTGTTGTCCTTGGATGAACTAAGTTAACTGATCATCAGCTTCGAGAGTGGGGTTAGCTGCTTTTGTAATCTGGGTGGTAGGGGAATTCTCCTCAACTGGGGGACCAGTGAGTGGAAGTGGTTGATTGTAGGTCAATTGAGATTGTTGGGCTGGATAAGGTGGATAGCGATATCGGAAAGGTTGATTGCTTCGCTGAAATTGATTAACCCTTGGTGGTTGATTGAATCCGGGATTTGGTGGACGAGCTGGGTATTGAACGTAACAGACTGAACCGTCAGGGTTTTCGTACTCAACTTGATAGTCTTCAGTAGGTTGCAGGTTGGTACAATTAACACAAGCCTGAGCTTGGTTAACCTGCTGCGGTTGCGTCTTCAATTCTCCGAGTTGTTTGGCAAGAGATTCCATCTTATCTGCGAGGGATTTGATGGCCTCCGTTTGATTGTTAAGTGCAGAGAGTGGGGCAGATGATGAAGTTGTTTCACCACTGTTCCAGTCATGATGATGCATCGTCATGTTCTCGAGCAATTCCCATGCTTCATCTGCGATTTGGTTTATCAGATTCCCTTAAGCTGCTGCATCGATCGTCATCCTATGATTTATCGTAAGACCATTGTAGAAGGTACAAATTTGGGCTGACCGTTCTAACTGGTCATTAGGGCACTTCTTCAGCAGGGTTTTGAAACGCTCCCATGCAGTGTAAAGAGATTCATCATAACTTTGTTTGAAGTTAATGATGTCATTCTTCAGTTTGGTTTGTTTAGAAGGAGGGAAATATTTGGTTAGGAATTTAGTCGCCATCTCCGTCCATGACGTGATGGAATCTTTTTCCAGTCCTTCAAACCAAGTTTGAGCATGATGAGTGAGAGAATAGGGGAACAAGTATAGCCGGACTATATCTTGTCCTATCCCTGGCTGTTTGTAGGAGTTCGAAAGCGATATGAATTTATCAAGGTGAGAATTAGGATCGTCATTCGGTAATCCATGAAACTGACAGCTATTCTGAATGAGCTGGATGATGTGATGTTTTAACTCGAACGAGTGTCCTTGAATCTCTGGAAATCTGATTGGTCCTCCTCGACCTTCAATCGAGGGTTTTATGTTTTCTGCTAAAGTAACACGTAACGCCATTTGGTTTCTGATTCGTGCTTCCTTGCGTGCTTTAGAGATTATTGCGTCTGGATTAGGTACGAATAACAACGGCCCTGGTCTAGATCGGGTTTGGGTCATACACTAGGTATGCCTTTTTGTTTTTATTTTTTGCAAATAAGCTAAATTATAATAAGCTAATCTAAACTAATCTAATTCTAAGGTAATCTAATTTAATCTAAAGCAATTGATAGTTAAAGCTAAGGGGTATAAAATACTATTAAATTTTAGCAGGAAATACTATTAAATACGATACAATTTTACACAAGATATTTTTTTATTTATAGAATGGATATACCTAAACCTTGCTACAACACTTATAGGCAGTGTACCTAATTGTACAGTAGTGTAGTTTTTAGTAAGTCCGGTTCGTTCCACAGGAAATCTTTTAAACAAAGCTTAACGCTATATTAGTTTTAATTTATAAAAATACAAATATATAAATAAGTAATATTATTATTATAAAAGGGGGGTTTTTACCGTTTAATGACCGGTATGTCGATTTTAAAAACTTTAGTCGCAGTTAAAACCTAATGTAAAATAATAAAAATAAATATAACTTAATTTAAAGCGTAAAGTAAATAACGATAAGGAAAAATTGCGATAAATAAAAGTGCGATAAAATAAAATTGCGATAATTAAAAAGTACGATAATTAAAAGTGCAATTAAATACAATGACAATAAATAAAAGTGCGATAATTAGAAGTGCAATTAAATGTAAAATAAAGGAAATTAAATATGAAATAAAAGAATTATGCTTATTTAAACTTCCGTAATCATGATGTTTGACGTGTTGATTTTAGTTTTATGCCCATGGGTTAATTGTCCTTTGTCCTGGATTATTCAAAATGTCCGTCTGGTTTTTGTCCTTAACAGTCCATCAGTCATAAATATAAAGTGTGAGTATCCTCGTCAAATTATCCTTATACCCGAAGTCAAATAGTCTAACTAATTGGGGACTTAAACTGTAACAAGATTTTAATACTTTGTTTAATAAGTACGCCAGGTTATCGACTGCGTGTAACCCAAAGTTTTAATACTTTGTTATCAATTATGCCAAGTGTCCTTGTACATAATTTCACCCCTGTTTTAATAATTCTAGTGACTATTAATCCATTCCCGTGTCCGGTTAAATGAACTATTATTCGTACATATAAATACCCCGCCCATCGTGTCCGAACGAGTGTATATGGTTATTTATAGGGACGTCCAATTGTAAATCTTTATATTAAAATTAACAAACTATCATTTAGTTAAACAAATATAAAGCCCATTAATAGCCCATAGTCTAATTTCCACAAGTGTCGTTCTTTTGTCTAAACCCCAATTATGGTACAAAGCCCAATTACCCAATTTTAGTAATTAGCCCAACATCATGATTACTTTGTTTTAAATTAGCATAATAATAACTTAGCTACGAGACATTAAATTAAAAAGGTTAAACATAACTTACAATGATTAAAAATAGCGTAGCGTTACACGGACAGAATTTCGACTTACACCCTTACAACATTCGCTAACATACCCTTATTATTAGAAATTAAAATTAAAATTAAAATTAAAATTATAATATAATTATATATATATATATATATATATATATATATATATATATATATATATATATATATATATATATATATATATATATATATATATATATATATATATATATATATATATATATATATATATCGTATGAGAGAGTTGGATGGATATATATTATATGATGCACCAAAGCTCGATTTTTATAGGCATGTGGGCTGGAAAAGAGCCTCATACGATCGCATGGGCTTTGCCCTTCAAGGCCATGCGATCGCATGACCAGCTGGGGAGGCTCAAAAGTCTTTAAAAACGTGGGCTGCTTATTTATTTATTATATAATATAATATATATAATTAAATTTAATTATATATATATTATATTATATTCTTGTACTCCGTTGACTTGTAATTTTTAGTCCGTTGCGTCGAGCGTTGAGAGTTGACTCTGGTCCCGGTTCCGGATTTTCGAACGTCCTTGCGTACAATTTAATATCTTTTATTTTGTGTTTCGAATCTTGTACTCTTGTAATTTTGAGACGTTTCTTATCAATAATTGGAACCTCTTTGATTGTACTTTGTACTTTTTAGCTTTTTGGTCGTTTGCGTCTTCAATTCGTCGAATCTGTCTTTTGTCTTCACCTTTTATTATTTAAACGAATATTACTTGTAAATAGGACAACTGCAACTAAAAGCTTGTCTTTCTTGAGGAATAATGCTATGAAATATATGTTCGTTTTTAGCATTATCAAATATTCCCACACTTGAGCGTTGCTTGTCCTCGAGCAATATAGTCTTGAAATACTAGAATCACTTTTTTATTCTTCACACTTTGTATATCAGTGATTTCTTTACGGCGGTATAAACAATGGTAGTAACGATGTGGTTTACAGTCCCACATGACTATAAAATTTAGATCCATTAAGGAAATTGGATCTTTATGAAAGCATTTGATCTTTTGAAAATTAAATCTAGTTTTTACCCTAGATAAGTTTTCCGGAATAACCCTTCACCGGTATTTGCAAATTCTTTTTGTGGGTTTGGTGGGTTTCAGATTTTTAAAATTTTAGCTCAAAACTTGTGGTTTTGTGTCACCCACTTGCTAACCTTGTATTGGGAAAGCAACACGTCCAGTATACTTGCTCCGTATATTATCTTTCGGTAAACTACCGTCCGGTTGTAAAGGAAAGCGTTGAACAAGTAACTGTTAAGGCAATGTCCCCTGACATGCTTTTAATTATGGTCTTATAACGTGTCAGACGTAATTACTATCCTTGGTAGGAGCAATAGTAAAGCTCACCCTTATAATTTTTCGGTCTGGCACAAGGTCCTGTCTTTGACCATGCTATACAACCACCGTTCTTATGGTTGACACCCGATTTGGTTCAGGTGACCTAATGAATTCCAGGTGAATTCCTAGGATTTTACGTTCAATGGTAATGAATGGATTGAAAATGAGTTTTTAAAAAAAACAAATCGGTTTGTAATTTTGATCAAAATATTTTCTCGTTCAAGCTCGAGTTTAGATATCATTGAATTCCATGAGTTTGTAATTCTCAATCTTTAAGGTCAATCTCTAGGATTGAGTAATATCAGTCTTAAAAGCTGATTTTTGATCTTTAAGGAGATTATCCTTTCTGGGGATCTGACTCATTAGTCTTATCAAGCTAATTTGCATGGCGTCCTCCCCATTTTACAAGACAGATCCTCTCATGGTTAGGATAAGTCTGACCACTTGGCGACCCTGTTTGATGCTGAGGTCCGTGGATTTCCTGTTGATTTTAGAGATGACTTTTCTAGATTTTTCATCAACCTACAGCTGGTCTGGACGACAACTTCATGACCTAAATCAAGAAGCGCATTTCTTTTTCGGAAGACTTTACTTCCTTTTAATGATGGAATTGATTCATCGTGTAGATCCATCTTTCTTACAGTAAATCGGGTAAAACTGTTCAGTTTAGTCCAAAGCAAAAGTATCTTTAATTATTTGTTACAGAAATATGTGACATATGTTTAAAATAACTTGGTAATTTTCCCACACTTGGCTTTTATTTTCCTTTTTATTGTCCTCTATTCCATTTTAAATGAATTCTAACATTTTGGTTTGTTTCTCAATTTATGTCCTTTCCGAGGTAACAATAATTTCGGTGTTAACACCTAGTTTTATCGTTCATAAATATGTATAAACATGATTTTGAGTTCATTTAATTGAAAATTTTGAAATTTTTTTACTAGAATTGGGTAGTCAGTATATAAGACTAGGGCTGTTCTTTATTATCAGAGAGCACCAGATTCTAATACAACTACTGCGTTACTAGTATTTTTTATGGTAACCAAGTGTTTTAAGTTAAAAATTTTTTAAAATTCCGAAAGAATTTAACCCCTTCCCACACTTAAGATCTTGTAATGCCCTCATTTGCAAGAAATCAGTAACAATTTAAATTATTGAGGGTGATTAGCGTAGAAAAATGATTAAATTTTACCAAAGTTTCCAAACATATTGGCGTTTGTTTGCTGAATGATAAATGGTGCACATTATTTGTTCATTCCGTCTTGTTGTTTCATCACATTTGTTTTTCGTTTTGTCGTCAAAATTACTAGCTTTTGCTGAACTTAATGCCAGTCTTTGAAAATGCGCTGTTTTACCCTGTTTTGTACAATCGACAATATACATACATACAAATAAAAACATGCATGGCAATTTGAAATGGGACTTAATATCCCACTTTCAAATCCTAAATGTGAAATATTAGTACACAATAATAATAAAAATTACATAAATATATCCAACAACGTAAGTTTAAACATGAATAATTAAAAAGATACAAATCATAAAAATAACCAATGGAACTAAATCAGTCTGGATAAGGGTTCCAGTTCATCTCGTCAGGTGGGTTCCATTATTGGTTATAGGTGTTCTGATAGGCTTGGTTATAGTCATACCGGTTAAAGGGTGGTCGGATGTCGGGGTTGTGTGGCGGAAAATGAGCAGGTCGAGTAGGCACGTAATTATTTGGTACCTGATATGATAGCTGGCTCATGATTTGGTGCTGATGAACTAACCAGGTATCGTGCTGGCGTCACCTATAATCCTCGTATACTCGCTCAGAGTTCCACTGCTCGTACATACTATGTCTGGCCGCGCTCGTCATTGCTTCCTCATCTATACGAACGTGGATGTCAAGAATAGCATCTCGTAAGACATCCCTAATGTCTTCCGCCTCCTCCATTTCCTCGTATGAGCCTCTCTCTACCTGAGGATGAGGGCCCTCATAGGGTACTGCCTGGTTGCGTCTACTTTTCAATACCTTAGCACCCACATAAACTTTCAATCCTAAAGGCTCAACCTGTTCTCTACAAAGCTGTAATGGACCCCCTTGGTTCCTATCAACACCTAAATACTCTCCAATGAGAGTAACAAAAATACCTCCTCCTATTATACTCCCGTCCTGCATTCCTTCTACCATTTTAGATAAATAGAAACCAACACAGTAAGAGATATTGACAAAGCTTCTAGGATCCCGAATACACTTTAGGTAGAATAAATCATGTAAGGTTATTTTTTCTTTATTGTTACCTCTTTGTGTAATCGAGTTAGCCAAAAATCTATGAATGATACGAAGCTCGGCTCTGTCAATATGTGTATAGGAGTGTCCTCCCGCTCGTGTAAAAACATCAAAATGTGACATACGCCTCCAAATGGCGTAAGCGTCAAAGTTGCTATCTACCCTTTCACCATAATGAATGAAATTTGTACAATCGGGTAGTAGCAACTCACCAGGAGGATATATCTGTAAAGCCCTGGCCATGTCCAGCATGGACATTCTGTACATCCTACCGCCAAGGATAAACCTAAGAAATCTTCTATCATCTATTCTAACTATATTTGTATCAAGTGATACAGTACTCATGAGCTCAACACACCATTCCTTATATACAGGTCTACGAATGGTGAAAAGACGTTCCCAATCTGTAAAAGAAGAGTTCTCGTACCTCTGAATCAGTAGCAGTCTGACTCTATTAGCTAGCTGAACTCTTTCCAAAGGATTCCAATCGATTACCCTTGGCACCTCTACATTTTTAGTTACCAATCTGAATTTGTTCCTTTGATATGTCTCTTAATCCCTCCATCTTCTATCAAATCTCAGATTAGGATGCAAAGTGTGCTCAGGAATCGTTGGGTATTCTACTGGCGGCCTCATCGGGAATACTATGAATTCATTAACAAACTGTACCGGATCATAATAAGGTACGTGTTGATCAGGCTGTTGTTGTGGTTCCTGTTGTGGTTATTGTTCAGGTTCTGGCTCGTGTTGCATTTCTGGTTCTGGTTCTGGTGCTGGAGCAGGCTGTCTAGATGATAATGCTCCTGAACCTCCAGTATTGGCTTTCTGCAAAACACATTAAACACAAATTTTGTGCATCCAAGTATGCATTAGTGTTAGCAAAATAACAATTTAAAACAATCACAATAACATGTTAAATCAAAATTAAACCTATACACATTTTCACAATTTTTCACAATTCTACACTTTTTCAAATAAGCACATATGAAAATGTAGACAAAGTTCATAAGTATTTAACTCAAATAACATGTCAAAATGGTCATTACTAACAATTAAACAAGTCTCAATTGGTAATTATATCAAATTAATCAAGTTCATGAATTTTTGCCTAAAAATTCCACTTTAATCTTTAAAAATCATGTTTAGGATCAATGTTTGGATCATTTAACTACCTAAACATGTTACATTACTCAATTTATCAATAATTCATGACAAAAATCGGCCATAACCTGTTTATATCAAAAATCCCCAAATTGCTCAAGAACACAAACCCTAGATTTCTAAAAATTTTGAAGTTTTTGGCTTCAAATCATGTTAAATAGCATCAATCTAGGTTATACATGCATAAAATACTAACAATTTAATACTAATTACACTAGAAATCAACAAAATTGCATTAGATAAAATATTGGTAATTATCACAAAAACTAGCAAATTTATGAGTTTAGGGGTGTAATTTTTACCTTTTTGCTGAAGATTGAGAATCTAGGCATGATTAGAACAAAAAATTTGACAAACTACGGTGAATTTTGGCGAATTTTAGAGAGGATTTGAGTGTATTTTCGGGTATGTGTGTGTGTTGTGGTGAGGAAGAACAGCTCGCTGGTTCTTTTGAGTCTGGCCAGATGTTACTCCCCATGCGATCGCATGGAAACAAAGGCCTAACTCCATGCAATCGCATGGAGTCCCGAGTATAGTACTTTTGCATTTTTTTTTTTTATAAAACCTTAAATTTTATAAAACTTATAATTAATTAAATTCTAAAAATTTTGTTTTCCTTTAGGAGCGAGGGTGTTTCGGATCGTTGTCCTACTCCGCCCCTCGACAAAATTTTAAAATTTGTCAATTCGAATCGCGGTTTTTAAAAGCAAAGATTTTTGAGTTTTTTAATGTTTTTGGCATACTTTAATTCAATAAGATTAAAAATAATGATAATAAAAGTTCTCGTCCCTCCCTCGGGTAAAGCAATTTCGGTTCAAAGACCTAGTCTTCAACTCACGACGAATTTTTAAAAATCATATTTTTAACTTAGCGAAATAAAGTAAATTTTTGTTTTTAAATTCACACAACTTAAATTTAAAATGCATAAAATTCAAAATTAATTTTAAAAATTCACACCAAACTTAAATTTAATTTTTGTTTTTATACATACAAACTTATATTAAAAATATTAATTTTCCAAATATTTACAATTTTAAACATATTGATTTAAAAAGTTTACAATATTATTTTAATATTAATTTATTAATTTTTTTTAAAAATAAAATTAAAAATCTTTTTGGCTTTTATCCCACTTTAATCAATCAAATATTATCAAAAATATACGCCCCTCTTTTCGGTAAAGTAATTTCGGTTCCATGACCTAATTTAACTCATGACGAATTTTTGAAATATTTTGGGTTGATTGATTAAAGATATTTATACCTTAAGAATAAACGTTAAATTTCGCAGTGATGTAATAAATTTTTGTATGATATCAATAATTTCGGTCGCAAGACCTAATTTTATTGAATACCAATTTAATACTTTATAGCGAACAAATTAGCGTTTATTATCAAAAGGTTAAAAATAAAAATAAAAATAAATATAAAAAAATAAAAAAGAAAACTATACAAACTTACCTGTGAAATATATTTCTTAGTGATATGCTCTAGCCCACTCATAAGATAGTCGGACTAATTGGTTTTCCATGGCTACATAGGCGTAACCTCGAACATTCAGTGTTTTTTCTTCTAAACATATGAACGGTCCGTCTCTGCATAAAGTAACAAATTCGGTATTTGAATAGGTTTGATTATTTGAACATTTACCTTCGTGTGACCATTTTCCGCATTTGTGACATTTTTCAAGGTGTCGTGCTCTTCTTTTCGCTGCGGATTTTGATTTTCCTTTACCAAATTGTAACTTATTATCTTCGCATCTGGATTCTTTTCTTACTCCGTCCAATTTACCTCAGATTAATGATACGATTTCACTTGGAAGTGTGTCATTATTACGTTTAGTGATCAAAGCGTGTAGCATTAGACCATGGTTTAATTCACAGGAAGTCTTCATTTCGAAAAACCTAAAAAAAATAAAAATTCAGAATGGGGGGAGAACACTAGTTCTTTAGGGTCTGCTAGGGAAAGACCATTCGGGTTCCATTTTCGAGAACTACACGAAAACAGAAAATCTAACTCTAACAGAAATACATAATATCCTTTAAAGACTTGATTCTCCCCACACTTAGTTAGCTGTGGTATCGAAATTGTGATTAACTTCGTTGTTGACTTCCATCGGACTATCTATGTAGTGTTTAACTCTGTGACCATTAACTTTAAATTCAATCCCATTTGAATTTATTAATTCTATCGTTCCGTATGGGAAAACTCTTTTGTCTATGAATGGTCCAGACCATCTTGATTTTAATTTTCCAGGAAATAGCTTGAATCATGAATTGAAAAGAAGAACTCTGTCTCCTTCTTTAAATTCTTTTGAACTTCTGATTCTTTTATCATGCCATTTCTTCGTTCTTTCCTTATAGATTAACGAATTTTCGTATGCTTCTTGTCTTAATTCTTCTGATTCGTTTAATTGACTTAACCGTAGACGTCCAGCTTCATGTAAATCAAGATTACATGTCTTCAAAGCCCAAAATGCTTTGTGTTCAATTTCTACTGGAAGATGACATGCTTTTCCATAAACGAGTCTGAAAGGTGTGGTTCCAATTGGAGTTTTGTAGGCTGTTCTAAAAGCCCGGAGTGCATCCTCCAACTTAATGGACCATTCCTTCAGATTTGATCCTACGATTTTCTCTAGAATACGTTTTAAAGCTCGGTTGGTATTTTCAACTTGTCCACTTGTCTGTGGATGATATGCAGTGGAGATTTTATGAGTTACTCCATATCTTTTAAGAACTTTCTCAAGTTGATTATTACAGAAATGAGTACCCCGATCACTTATTAAAGCTTTCGGTGTTCCAAACCTTGCAAAAATACGTTTTAAAAAGTTGACTACAACTCGTGCATCGTTAGTTGGAAGAGCTTGTGCTTCCGCCCTTTTAGATACATAATCAATGGCTATGGGAATGTAGAGATTATTATGAGATTTTGGAAATGGACCCATAAAGTCAATACCCCAAATGTCAAATACTTCACATACTTGAATGACATTTTGTGGCATTTCATCACGTTGACTTATTTTTTCGGCCCTTTGACATGCATCACAGGATTTGCAAAGAAGGTGTGCGTCTTTGTAAATTGTAGGACAATAGAATCCAGCATCATAAACTTTTCTTGCTGTAAGTTGAGGCCCATAATGCCCTCCTGTTGGTCCTGTGTGATAATGGTTTAAGATTTTACTAGCTTCATCTCCGAATACACATCGGCGTATTATTCCATCGGGACAACTTTTAAATAAATGTGGATCTTCCCAGAAATAGTGTTTTATATCACTAAAAAATTTCTTTCGTTTTTGGTACGATAATCCTTTTTCAAGGAATCCACATACTAAGTAGTTTGCATAGTCTGCAAACCATGAAATTTTATTATAATCTATCTTCAATAGATATTCATCAGGAAAGTTGTCTTGTATGGCCGATTCATTTAGAATTTCTAATTCAGGATTTTCAAGACGAGAAAGATGATCAGCGGCGAGATTTTCTGCTCCTCTTTTATCTCGGATTTCAATATCGAACTCTTGTAAGAGTAAGATCCAACGGATTAATCTTGGTTTAGCATCTTGTTTCGAAAATAGGTATCTAAGAGCAGAATGGTCGGAATAGACCACCGTTTTTGAAAGAACGAGATATGAACGAAATTTGTCAAAAGCAAAGACAATAGCAAGGAGTTCTTTTTCAGTAGTTGTATAGTCGTTTGTGCTCCTTGTAACGTCTTACTAGCATAATATATAGGTTGAAATCTTTTTTCAATCCTTTGTCCTAAAACGGCTCCCATTGTAAAATCATTTGCATCGTACATAAGTTCAAACGGTAGATTCCAATTTGGTGTTATCATGATCGGCACATTAGTGAGTTTCTCTTTAAGAATATTAAAAGATTTGATACATTCATCTGAAAAGATGAATGGAGCATCCTTTTCTAGGAGTTTATTCATAGGAGTGGCAATTTTAGAAAAATCTTTTATGAAACGTCAGTAAAAACCGGCATGCCCTAGAAAACTTCTAACTCCTCTTACATTGGTGGGATGTGGAAGTTTAGCAATTACATCTACTTTAGCTCTATCCACTTCAATTCCTTCCTTTGAGATTTTATGACCAAGAACGATGCCTTCTTTAACCATGAAATGGCATTTCTCCCAATTAAGTACTAGATTTGATTGTTCACATCTAATAAGCATTCGTTAAAGATTAACTAAACATGATTCAAATGTATCACCGAAGACTGAAAAGTCATCCATGAAAACTTCCATGCATTCTTCTATCATGTCGTGAAAAATCGCCATCATGCACCTTTGAAAGGTTGCAGGGGCGTTACTGAAATGTCCCGTTCTTATTGATTAAAAACGTTCCATATTAATTGATTTCGTTGCGAGGTTTTGACCTCTATATGAGACGTTTTTCAAAGACTGCATTCATTTTAAAACAAACCATAACCTTTATTTCATCAATAAAGGTTTAAAAAGCTTTACGTAGATTATCAAATAATGATAATCTAAAATATCCTGTTTACACACGACCATTACATAATGGTTTACAATACAAATATGTTACAACAAAATAAGTTTCTTGAATGCAGTTTTTACACAATATCATACAAGCATGGACTCCAAATCTTGTCCTTATTTTAGTATGCAACAGCGGAAGCTCTTAATATTCACCTGAGAATAAACATGCTTTAAACGTCAACAAAAATGTTGGTGAGTTATAGGTTTAACCTATATATATCAAATCGTAACAATAGACCACAAGATTTCATATTTCAATACACATCCCATACATAGAGATAAAAATCATTCATATGGTGAACACCTGGTAACCGACAATAACAAGATGCATATATAAGAATATCCCCATCATTCCGGGACACCCTTCGGATATGATATAAATTTCGAAGTACTAAAGCATCCGGTACTTTGGATGGGGTTTGTTAGGCCCAATAGATCTATCTTTAGGATTCGCGTCAATTAGGGTGTCTGTTCCCTAATTCTTAGATTACCAGACTTAATAAAAAGGGGCATATTCGATTTCGATAATTCAACCATAGAATGTAGTTTCACGTACTTGTGTCTATTTTGTAAATCATTTATAAAACCTGCATGTATTCTCATCCCAAAAATATTAGATTTTAAAAGTGGGACTATAACTCACTTTCACAAATTTTTACTTCGTCGGGAAGTAAGACTTGGCCACTGGTTGATTCACGAACCTATAACAATATATACATATATATCAAAGTATGTTCAAAATATATTTACAACACTTTTAATATATTTTGATGTTTTAAGTTTATTAAGTCAGCTGTCCTCGTTAGTAACCTACAACTAGTTGTCCACAGTTAGATGTACAGAAATAAATCGATAAATATTATCTTGAATCAATCCACGACCCAGTGTATACGTATCTCAGTATTGATCACAACTCAAACTATATATATTTTGGAATCAACCTCAACCCTGTATAGCTAACTCCAACATTCACATATAGAGTGTCTATGGTTGTTCCGAAATATATATAGATGTGTCGACATGATAGGTCGAAACATTGTATACGTGTCTATGGTATCTCAAGATTACATAATATATAATACAAGTTGATTAATTTATGGTTGGAATAGATTTGTTACCAATTTTCACGTAGCTAAAATGAGAAAAATTATCCAATCTTGTTTTACCCATAACTTCTTCATTTTAAATCCGTTTTGAGTGAATCAAATTGCTATGGTTTCATATTGAACTCTATTTTATGAATCTAAACAAAAAAAGTATAGGTTTCTAGTCGGAAAAATAAGTTACAAGTCGTTTTTGTAAAGGTAGTCATTTCAGTCGAAAGAACGACGTCTAGATGACCATTTTAGAAAACATACTTCCACTTTGAGTTTAACCATAATTTTTGGATATAGTTTCATGTTCATAATAAAAATCATTTTCTCAGAATAACAACTTTTAAATCAAAGTTTATCATAGTTTTTAATTAACTAACCCAAAACAGCCCGCGGTGTTACTACGACGGCGTAAATCCGGTTTTACGGTGTTTTTCGTGTTTCCAGGTTTTAAATCATTAAGTTAGCATATCATATAGATATAGAGCATGTGTTTAGTTGATTTTAAAATTCAAGTTAGAAGGATTAACTTTTGTTTGCGAACAAGTTTAGAATTAACTAAACTATGTTCTAGTGATTACAAGTTTAAACCTTCGAATAAGATAGCTTTATATGTATGAATCGAATGATGTTATGAACATCATTACTACCTTAAGTTACTTGGATGAACCTACTGGAAAAGAGAAAAATGGATCTAGCTTCAATGGATCCTTGGATGGCTCAAAGTTCTTGAAGCAAAATCATGACACGAAAACAAGTTCAAGTAAGATCATCACTTGAAATAAGATTGTTATAGTTATAGAAATTGAACCAAAGTTTGAATATGATTATTACCTTGTATTAGAATGATAACCTACTGTAAGAAACAAAGATTTCTTGAGGTTGGATGATCACCTTACAAGATTGGAAGTGAGCTAGCAAACTTGAAAGTATTCTTGATTTTATGAAACTAGAACTTTTGGAATTTATGAAGAACACTTAGAACTTGAAGATAGAACTTGAGAGAGTTCAATTAGATGAAGAAAATTGAAGAATGAAAGTGTTTGTAGGTGTTTTTGGTCGTTGGTGTATGGATTAGATATAAAGGATATGTAATTTTGTTTTCATGTAAATAAGTCATGAATGATTACTCATATTTTTGTAATCTTATGAGATATTTCATGCTAGTTGCCAAATGATGGTTCCCACATGTGTTAGGTGACTCACATGGGCTACTAAGAGCTGATCATTGGAGTGTATATACCAATAGTACATACATCTAAAAGCTGTGTATTGTACGAGTACGAATACGGGTGCATACGAGTAGAATTGTTGATGAAACTGAACGAGAATGTAATTGTAAGCATTTTTGTTAAGTAGAAGTATTTTGATAAGTGTATTGAAGTCTTTCAAAAGTGTATAAATACATATTAAAACACTACATGTATATACATTTTAACTGAGTCGTTAAGTCATCGTTAGTCGTTACATGTAAGTGTTGTTTTGAAACCTTTAGGTTAACGATCTTGTTAAATGTTGTTAACCCAATGTTTATAATAACAAAAGAGATTTTAAATTATTATATTATCATGATATTATGATGTACGAATATCTCTTAATATGATATATATACATTAAATGTCGTTACAACGATAAACGTTACATATATGTCTCGTTTCAAAATCATTAAGTTAGTAGTCTTGTTTTTACATATGTAGTTCATTGTTAATATAATTAATGATATGTTTACTTATCATAATATCATGTTAACTATATATATATAACCATATATATGTCATCATATAGTTTTTTACAAGTTTTAACGTTCGTGAATCACCGGTCAACTTGGGTGGTCAATTGTCTATATGAAACCTATTTCAATTAATCAAGTCTTAACAAGTTTGATTGCTTAACATGTTGGAAACATTTAATCATGTAAACATCAATCTCAATTAATATATATAAACATGGAAAAGTTCGGGTCACTACAGTACCTACCCGTTAAATAAATTTCGTCCCGAAATTTTAAGCTGTTGAAGGTGTTGGCGAATCTTATGGAAATAGATGCGGGTATTTCTTCTTCATCTGATCTTCACGCTCCCAGGTGAACTCGGGTCCTCTACGAGCATTCCATCGAACCTTAACAATTGGTATCTTGTTTTGCTTAAGTCTTTTAACCTCACGATCCATTATTTCGACGGGTTCTTCGATGAATTGGAGTTTTTCGTTGATTTGGATTTCATCTAACGGAATAGTGAGATCTTCTTTAGCAAAACATTTCTTCAAATTCGAGACGTGGAAAGTGTTATGTACAGCCGCGAGTTGTTGAGGTAACTCAAGTCGGTAAGCTACTGGTCCGACACGATCAATAATCTTGAATGGTCCAATATACCTTGGATTTAATTTCCCTCGTTTACCAAATCGAACAACGCCTTTCCAAGGTGAAACTTTAAGCATGACCATCTCTCCAATTTCAAATTCTATATCTTTTCTTTTAATGTCAGCGTAGCTCTTTTGTCGACTTTGGGCGGTTTTCAACCGTTGTTGAATTTGGATGATCTTCTCGGTAGTTTCTTGTATAATCTCCGGACCCGTAATCTGTCTATCCCCCACCTCACTCCAACAAATCGGAGACCTGCACTTTCTACCATAAAGTGCTTCAAACGGCGCCATCTCAATGCTTGAATGGTAGCTGTTGTTGTAGGAAAATTCTGCTAACGGTAGATGTCGATCCCAACTGTTTCCGAAATCAATAACACATGCTCGTAGCATGTCTTCAAGCGTTTGTATCGTCCTTTCGCTCTGCCCATCAGTTTGTGGATGATAGGCAGTACTCATGTCTAGACGAGTTCCTAATGCTTGCTGTAATGTCTGCCAGAATCTTGAAATAAATCTGCCATCCCTATCAGAGATAATAGAGATTGGTATTCCATGTCTGGAGACGACTTCCTTCAAATACAGTCGTGCTAACTTCTCCATCTTGTCATCTTCTCTTATTGGTAGGAAGTGTGCTGATTTGGTGAGACGATCAACTATTACCCAAATAGTATCAAAACCACTTGCAGTCCTTGGCAATTTAGTGATGAAATCCATGGTAATGTTTTCCCATTTCCATTCCGGGATTTCGGGTTGTTGAAGTAGACCTGATGGTTTCTGATGCTCAGCTTTGACCTTAGAACACGTCAAACATTCTCCTACGTATTTAGCAACATCGGCTTTCATACCCGGCCACCAAAAATGTTTCTTGAGATCCTTGTACATCTTCCCCGTTCCAGGATGTATTGAGTATCTGGTTTTATGAGCTTCTCTAAGTACCATTTCTCTCATATCTCCAAATTTTGGTACCCAAATCCTTTCAGCCCTATACCGGGTTCCGTCTTCCCGAATATTAAGATGCTTCTCCGATCCTTTGGGTATTTCATCCTTTAAATTTCCCTCTTTTAAAACTCCTTGTTGCGCCTCCTTTATTTGAGTAGTAATGTTATTATGAATCATTATATTCATAGATTTTACTCGAATGGGTTCTCTATCCTTCCTGCTCAAGGCATCGGCTACCACATTTGCCTTCCCCGGGTGGTAACGAATCTCAAAATCGTAATCATTCAATAATTCAATCCACCTACGCTGCCTCATATTCAGTTGTTTCTGATTAAATATGTGTTGAAGACTTTTGTGGTCGGTATATATAATACTTTTGACCCCATATAAGTAGTGCCTCCAAGTCTTTAATGCAAAAACAACCGCGCCTAATTCCAAATCATGCGTCGTATAATTTTGTTCGTGAATCTTCAATTGTCTAGACGCATAAGCAATCACCTTCGTTCGTTGCATTAATACACAACCGAGACCTTGCTTTGATGCGTCACAATAAATCACAAAATCATCATTCCCTTCAGGCAATGACAATATAGGTGCCGTAGTTAGCTTTTTCTTCAATAACTGAAACGCTTTCTCTTGTTCATCATTCCATTCAAATTTCTTCCCTTTATGCGTTAATGCAGTCAAGGGTTTTGCTATTCTGGAAAAGTCTTGGATGAACCTTCTGTAGTAACCAGCTAGTCCTAAAAACTGGCGTATGTGTTTCGGAGTTTTCGGGGTTTCCCACTTTTCAACAGTTTCTATCTTTGCCGGATCCACCTTAATACCTTCTTTGTTCACTATGTGACCGAGGAATTGAACTTCTTCCAACCAAAATGCACACTTTGAAAACTTAGCGTACAATTCTTCCTTCCTCAATACTTCTAATACCTTTCTCAAATGTTCACCGTGTTCTTGGTCATTCTTTGAGTAAATAAGTATGTCATCAATGAAAACAATGACAAACTTGTCAAGGTATGGTCCACACACTCGGTTCATAAGGTCCATGAACACAGCTGGTGCATTAGTTAAACCAAACGGCATGACCATAAACTCGTAATGACCGTAACGTGTTCTGAAAGCAGTCTTTGGAATATCATCTTCTTTCACCCGCATTTGATGATACCCGGAACGTAAGTCAATCTTTGAATAAACAGACGAGCCTTGTAGTTGATCAAATAAGTCGTCGATTCTCGGTAGTGGGTAGCGGTTCTTGATGGTAAGTTTGTTCAACTCTCGGTAGTCGATACACAACCTGAATGTACCATCTTTCTTCTTGACAAACAAAACAGGAGCTCCCCACGGTGATGTGCTTGGTCGAATGAAACCACGCTCTAAAAGTTCTTGTAATTGGCTTTGCAGTTCTTTCATCTCGCTGGGTGCGAGTCTGTAAGGAGCACGAGCTATTGGTGCAGCTCCTGGTACAAGATCTATTTGAAATTCAACGGATCGTTGTGGGGGTAATCCCGGTAATTCTTTCGGAAATACATCGGGAAATTCTTTTACAATGGGAACATCATTGATGCTCTTTTCTTCAGTTTGTACTTTCTCGACGTGTGCTAGAACAGCATAGCAACCTTTTCTTATTAGTTTTTGTGCCTTCAAATTACTAATAAGATGTAGGTTCGTGTTGCCCTTTTCTCCGTACACCATTAAGGGTTTTCCTTTTTCTCGTATAATGCGAATTGCATTTTTGTAACAAACGATCTCCGCTTTCACTTCTTTCAACCAGTCCATACTGATTATCACATCAAAACTCCCTAACTCTACTGGTATCAAATCAATCTTAAATGTTTCGCTAACCAGTTTAATTTCTCGATTCCGACATATATTATCTGCTGAAATTAATTTACCATTTGCTAATTCGAGTAAAAATTTACTATCCAAAGGCGTCAATGGACAACTTAATTTAGCACAAAAATCTCTACTCATATAGCTTCTATCCGCACCCGAATCAAATAAAACGTAAGCAGATTTATTGTCAATAAGAAACGTACCCGTAACAAGCTCCGGGTCTTCCTGTGCCTCTACCGCATTAATATTGAAAACTCTTCCACGGCCTTGTCCATTCGTGTTCTCCTGGTTCGGGCAATTTCTAATAATGTGGCCTGGTTTTCCACATTTATAACAAACTACATTGGCATAACTTGCTCCGACACTACTTGCTCCGCCATTACTCGTTCCGACACCATTTGTTCCTTTCGTTCTATTAACCCCTGGTCCGTAGACCTCACACTTCGCCGCGCTATGACCATTTCTTTTACACTTGTTGCAAAATTTGGTGCAGAACCCCGAGTGATTCTTTTCACACCTTTGGCATAGTTGCTTCTGATTGTTGTTGTTGTTGCGGTTATTATTGTTGTTGGGATGATTGTTGTAGTTGCTGTTGTTGTTGTTGTTGTTGTTGTTGGGCCGTTTGTTGTAGTTGCGATTGATGTTGCGATTGTTGGGATAATTGTTGCGATTATTGTTGTAATTGCTGTTGTTGTTGTATTGGTGATTCTTATCACCGTTTTCCTCCCACTTTCTTTTGACTTGCTTCACATTGGCCTCTTCAGCAGTCTGTTCTTTAATTCTTTCTTCAATCTGGTTCACTAGTTTGTGAGCCATTCTACATGCCTGTTGTATGGAGGCGGGCTCGTGTGAACTTATATCTTCTTGGATTCTTTCCGGTAATCCTTTCACAAACGCGTCGATCTTCTCTTCCTCATCTTCGAATGCTCCCGGACACAATAGGCACAATTCTGTGAATCGTCTTTCGTACGTGGTAATATCAAATCCTTGGGTTCGTAACCCTCTAAGTTCTGTCTTGAGCTTATTGACCTCGGTTCTGGGACGGTACTTCTCGTTCATCAAGTGCTTGAATGCTGACCACGGTAGTGCGTACGCATCGTCTTGTCCCACGTGCTCTAGATAGGTATTCCACCATGTTAACGCAGAACCTGTGAAGGTATGCGTAGCGTACTTCACTTTGTCCTCTTCAGTACACTTACTTATGGCAAACACCGATTCAACCTTCTCGGTCCACCGTTTCAATCCGATCGGTCCTTCGGTTCCATCAAATTCCAAAGGTTTGCAGGCAGTGAATTCTTTGTAGGTGCATCCTACACGATTTCCTGTACTGCTAGATCCAAGGTTATTGTTGGTATGTAGCGCAGCCTGTACTGCGGCTATGTTTGAAGCTAGAAAAGTACGGAATTCCTCTTCATTCATATTCACGGTGTGTCGAGTAGTCGGTGCCATTTCCTTCAAAATAGTTAAATGGAACAAGTTAATCATACAGAATATTAAGAGTAGTTAATAGTATTTCGTAGCATAGTATGAACTCATTTATAAAAGCTTTTTCTTCATATTAGCGTTTTATAAGTTTAAATTCGGGTAGTACCTACCCGTTAAGTTCATACTTAGTAGCTAATATACAATTCAACTACTACAATTCTATATGAAAAACTGATTATAATAATATTTCGCGTTCAAACTTTTATACAATATTTTACAAACTTACAATACCGCTTATTTTACATAAAGCATGAAATATAGCACACAATAACTTTGATACAAGATAGTTGTGAAGACAATTCTAGCTAGTACACAAGTCGTTCAGCAAAGGCAATAAAGACACGTAATTCATACGTCCAGAAACAAGTCATGCATTCTGGTTTTACTAGGACTACTTCCCATCCTTGGTCTTGTGCAACATAACCGTTATGGCCGTTGATAAGACAGCGTGTTGTAACGTCATCAAAGGGACGAGGGTTACGTAATGTCCAACAGTCCCGTAATAATCTAAAAACCTCATTTCTTACCCCAATTACCGACTCCGTCACTTGTGGAAACGTTTTGTTTAATAGTTGTAGCCCGATGTTCTTGTTCTCACTTTGGTGAGAAGCGAACATTACTAATCCGTAAGCATAACATGCTTCTTTATGTTGCATGTTAGCCGCTTTTTCTAAATCACGAAGTCCAATATTCGGATATATTGAGTCAAAATAATTTCTTAACCCGTTGCGTAAAATAGCATTTGGGTTCCCCGCAATATATGCGTCAAAGTAAACACATCGTAACTTATGGGTTTCCCAATGTGATATCCCCCATCTTTCAAACGAAAGTCTCTTATAAACCAAGACATTCTTGGAACGTTCTTCGAATGTCTTACATACTGATCTCGCCTTAAATAGTTGTGCCGAAGAATTCTGGCCGACTCTAGACAAGATTTCATCAATCATGTCTCCGGGTAGGTCTCTTAAAATATTGGGTTGTCTATCCATTTTGTGTTTTTAAACTGTAAAATAGACAAGAGTTAGATTCATAAAAAAAATACTTATTAATACAAGCAATTTTTACATATATCATAAAGCATAAGAACACTATATTCCATATATTACACCACACGAATACAACTATCTTATTCCGACTCGCTCGTTTCTTCTTCTTCGGTTTTGGTTCGTTTTGCCAAGTTTCTAGGGATATATGATGTTCCCCTAATACGAGCCGTCGTTGTCCACATTGGTTTAGAAAAACCTGGTGGTTTAGAGGTTCCCGGGTCATTGTTACAACTTAAGGACTTCGGGGGTTGACGATACATATAAAGTTCATCGGGGTTGGAATTAGATTTCTCTATTTTTATGCCCTTTCCCTTATTATTTTCTTTTGCCTTTTTAAATTCAGTTGGGGTAATTTCTATAACATCATCGGAATTCTCGTCGGAATCCGATTCATCGGAGAATTGGTAATCCTCCCAATATTTTGCTTCCTTGGCGGAAACACCATTGACCATAATTAACTTTGGTCGGTTGGTTGAGGATTTTCTTTTACTTAACCGTTTTATTATTTCCCCCACCGGTTCTATTTCTTCATCTGGTTCCGATTCTTCTTCCGGTTCCGATTCTTCTTCCGGTTCCGACTCTTCTTCCGGTTCCTCTTCGGGAACTTGTGAATCAGTCCACAAATCATTCCAATTTACATTTGACTCTTCATTATTATTAGGTGAGTCAATGGGACTTGTTCTAGAGGTAGACATCTATCACATAATATCAAACACGTTAAGAGATTAATATATCACATAATATTCATATGTTAAAAATATATAGTTTCCAACAAAAATGTTAAGCAATCATTTTTAAAGAAAACACGGTCGAAGTCCAGACTCACTAATGCATCCTAACAAACTCGATAAGACTCACTAATGCAAATTTTCTGGTTCTCTAAGACCAACGCTCTGATACCAACTGAAATGTCCCGTTCTTATTGATTAAAAACGTTCCATATTAATTGATTTCGTTGCGAGGTTTTGACCTCTATATGAGACGTTTTTCAAAGACTGCATTCATTTTAAAACAAACCATAACCTTTATTTCATCAATAAAGGTTTAAAAAGCTTTACGTAGATTATCAAATAATGATAATCTAAAATATCCTGTTTACACACGACCATTACATAATGGTTTACAATACAAATATGTTACAACAAAATAAGTTTCTTGAATGCAGTTTTTACACAATATCATACAAGCATGGACTCCAAATCTTGTCCTTATTTTAGTATGCAACAGCGGAAGCTCTTAATATTCACCTGAGAATAAACATGCTTTAAACGTCAACAAAAATGTTGGTGAGTTATAGGTTTAACCTATATATATCAAATCGTAACAATAGACCACAAGATTTCATATTTCAATACACATCCCATACATAGAGATAAAAATCATTCATATGGTGAACACCTGGTAACCGACAATAACAAGATGCATATATAAGAATATCCCCATCATTCCGGGACACCCTTCGGATATGATATAAATTTCGAAGTACTAAAGCATCCGGTACTTTGGATGGGGTTTGTTAGGCCCAATAGATCTATCTTTAGGATTCGCGTCAATTAGGGTGTCTGTTCCCTAATTCTTAGATTACCAGACTTAATAAAAAGGGGCATATTCGATTTCGATAATTCAACCATAGAATGTAGTTTCACGTACTTGTGTCTATTTTGTAAATCATTTATAAAACCTGCATGTATTCTCATCCCAAAAATATTAGATTTTAAAAGTGGGACTATAACTCACTTTCACAAATTTTTACTTCGTCGGGAAGTAAGACTTGGCCACTGGTTGATTCACGAACCTATAACAATATATACATATATATCAAAGTATGTTCAAAATATATTTACAACACTTTTAATATATTTTGATGTTTTAAGTTTATTAAGTCAGCTGTCCTCGTTAGTAACCTACAACTAGTTGTCCACAGTTAGATGTACAGAAATAAATCGATAAATATTATCTTGAATCAATCCACGACCCAGTGTATACGTATCTCAGTATTGATCACAACTCAAACTATATATATTTTGGAATCAACCTCAACCCTGTATAGCTAACTCCAACATTCACATATAGAGTGTCTATGGTTGTTCCGAAATATATATAGATGTGTCGACATGATAGGTCGAAACATTGTATACGTGTCTATGGTATCTCAAGATTACATAATATATAATACAAGTTGATTAAGTTATGGTTGGAATAGATTTGTTACCAATTTTCACGTAGCTAAAATGAGAAAAATTATCCAATCTTGTTTTACCCATAACTTCTTCATTTTAAATCCGTTTTGAGTGAATCAAATTGCTATGGTTTCATATTGAACTCTATTTTATGAATCTAAACAAAAAAAGTATAGGTTTCTAGTCGGAAAAATAAGTTACAAGTCGTTTTTGTAAAGGTAGTCATTTCAGTCGAAAGAACGACGTCTAGATGACCATTTTAGAAAACATACTTCCACTTTGAGTTTAACCATAATTTTTGGATATAGTTTCATGTTCATAATAAAAATCATTTTCTCAGAATAACAACTTTTAAATCAAAGTTTATCATAGTTTTTAATTAACTAACCCAAAACAGCCCGCGGTGTTACTACGACGGCGTAAATCCGGTTTTACGGTGTTTTTCGTGTTTCCAGGTTTTAAATCATTAAGTTAGCATATCATATAGATATAGAGCATGTGTTTAGTTGATTTTAAAATTCAAGTTAGAAGGATTAACTTTTGTTTGCGAACAAGTTTAGAATTAACTAAACTATGTTCTAGTGATTACAAGTTTAAACCTTCGAATAAGATAGCTTTATATGTATGAATCGAATGATGTTATGAACATCATTACTACCTTAAGTTACTTGGATGAACCTACTGGAAAAGAGAAAAATGGATCTAGCTTCAATGGATCCTTGGATGGCTCAAAGTTCTTGAAGCAAAATCATGACACGAAAACAAGTTCAAGTAAGATCATCACTTGAAATAAGATTGTTATAGTTATAGAAATTGAACCAAAGTTTGAATATGATTATTACCTTGTATTAGAATGATAACCTACTGTAAGAAACAAAGATTTCTTGAGGTTGGATGATCACCTTACAAGATTGGAAGTGAGCTAGCAAACTTGAAAGTATTCTTGATTTTATGAAACTAGAACTTTTGGAATTTATGAAGAACACTTAGAACTTGAAGATAGAACTTGAGAGAGTTCAATTAGATGAAGAAAATTGAAGAATGAAAGTGTTTGTAGGTGTTTTTGGTCGTTGGTGTATGGATTAGATATAAAGGATATGTAATTTTGTTTTCATGTAAATAAGTCATGAATGATTACTCATATTTTTGTAATCTTATGAGATATTTCATGCTAGTTGCCAAATGATGGTTCCCACATGTGTTAGGTGACTCACATGGGCTGCTAAGAGCTGATCATTGGAGTGTATATACCAATAGTACATACATCTAAAAGCTGTGTATTGTACGAGTACGAATACGGGTGCATACGAGTAGAATTGTTGATGAAACTGAACGAGAATGTAATTGTAAGCATTTTTGTTAAGTAGAAGTATTTTGATAAGTGTATTGAAGTCTTTCAAAAGTGTATAAATACATATTAAAACACTACATGTATATACATTTTAACTGAGTCGTTAAGTCATCGTTAGTCGTTACATGTAAGTGTTGTTTTGAAACCTTTAGGTTAACGATCTTGTTAAATGTTGTTAACCCAATGTTTATAATAACAAAAGAGATTTTAAATTATTATATTATCATGATATTATGATGTACGAATATCTCTTAATATGATATATATACATTAAATGTCGTTACAACGATAAACGTTACATATATGTCTCGTTTCAAAATCATTAAGTTAGTAGTCTTGTTTTTACATATGTAGTTCATTGTTAATATAATTAATGATATGTTTACTTATCATAATATCATGTTAACTATATATATATAACCATATATATGTCATCATATAGTTTTTTACAAGTTTTAACGTTCGTGAATCACCGGTCAACTTGGGTGGTCAATTGTCTATATGAAACCTATTTCAATTAATCAAGTCTTAACAAGTTTGATTGCTTAACA
This sequence comes from Rutidosis leptorrhynchoides, assembly GCF_046630445.1. Taxonomy (NCBI): domain Eukaryota; kingdom Viridiplantae; phylum Streptophyta; class Magnoliopsida; order Asterales; family Asteraceae; genus Rutidosis; species Rutidosis leptorrhynchoides. The sequence continues at coordinate 428,534,123 of NC_092333.1, read as the reverse complement.
TGTTGGAAACATTTAATCATGTAAACATCAATCTCAATTAATATATATAAACATGGAAAAGTTCGGGTCACTACAGTTACAAAGTCCAAATGGCATGCGTTTGTAAGCAAAAGTACCATAAGGACACGTGAATGTGGTTTTCTATTGGTCCTCGGGTGCTAATGGAATTTGAAAATATCCGGAAAAACCATCAAGAAAACAATAGTAAGTATTTCCGGCTAATCTTTCTAACATTTGATCAATGAAAGGTAAGGGAAAGTGATCTTTTCTGGTGGCGTCATTTAATTTTCTATAATCAATACACACACTCCATCCTGTTACAGTCCTAGTAGGAATAAGCTCATTTTTCTCATTTGTGAGGACAGTCATGTCACCCTTCTTAGGTACGCATTGAACTGGGCTTACCCATGGACTATCATAAATTGGATAAATTAAACCTGCATCTAACAGTTTAATAATTTCTTTTTTAACAACATCTTGCATATTAGGATTTAGTCTTCGTTGGCGTTGCACATACGTTTTATGACCTTCTTCCATAAGGATTTTATGTGTGCAATACGAAGGACTTATTCCTTTAATATCATGAATCTTCCATGCAATGGCTGGTTTATGAGCTTTCAATACAGAAATGAATTAAGATTTCTCATTTTTAGTAAGAGAAGACGATATTATTACAGGTAATTCAGATTCACCATGTAAATAAGCATATTCCAAATGGTTTGGAAGTGGCTTTAACTCTAATGTCGGAGGTTCTTCTATCGATGATTTATATCGATATATGTCTTCTTCTTTTAGCATTTGAATTTCTTCTGTTGTTGGTTCATATTCATTAGCCATTAGTGTAGCTAACATTTCAGTTTCATCAATTGGTTCAGTTCCTTCTCCTAAAGAACATTTTCCTGTTCCTTGTAATTCTGGAAATTTTTCTAACAATTCTGCATGTGAATCTATAGTTTGAATATAATAACATGTATCATCTGCAGATTGCGGTTGTTGCATTGCTCTATCAACTGAAAAGGTAACACTCTCGTCCTCTATACTTAGGGTCAGTTTCTTACCAAACACGTCTATCATTGCTTTAGCCATGTTTAAGAATGGTCTTCCTAATATGAGAGGAACTTGAGAATCTTCTTCCATGTTCAGAACAACAAAATCTACTGGAAATACTAAAGTACCAACTTTAACTAGCATGTTTTCCATTATCCCTCTAGGATATTTTATTGATCGATCGGCTAGTTGTATACTTATTCGTGTTGGTTTCAATTCTCCAAGGTCTAGTTTAGTGTATAGTGAATACGGCATTAAATTTATACTAGCACCTAAGTCTGCCAATGCTTCTATTGAAATAAGACTACCCAGAAAACATGGAATTGTGAAACTTCCTGGATCAGATAATTTTTCTGGTATCTTATTCAACAGCACTGCAGAATAATTAGCATTCATAGTAATGGCCGAGAGTTCTTCCATTTTCTTTCTATTCGATATTAGATCTTTCAGAAATTTAGCATATCTAGGCATTCCTGAAATTACATCAATGAAAGGAAGATTTACATTTATTTGTTTAAACATATCCAAGAATTTGGATTGCTAGGCTTCAAGTTACTCTTTTTTCATTTTACTCGGATAAGGAAGTGGTGGTTGGTATGGTTTAACATAAGGTTTAGCCTTAAATGTGTTATCTTCATTAACCTTTTCAACTACCGGTTCTGTTTCCTTATCTTGCTCAAGTTGTAGTTCTTGTGGAGTAGGAATAGTGTCCTCAGAAATTACAGGTATTTCAGGTGGTTTAAGTGTAATACCACTTCTTGTGGTAATTACTTTAGCTGTTTCATTTCAGTGGTTAGCATTTGTATCACTAGGTAAACTTCCCGGTTTCTTTCACCTATTAACCTTGCTAGGTTACTTACTTCTTATTCCAGATTTTAAATAGAAGCTTGTTGATTTCTAAATGCTTGAGCATTTTGTTCATTAGTTTGTTTCTGAGATGTGAAAAACTGCGTTTGAGTTTCAACTAGCTTCGTCATCATATCTTCTAAATTTGGCTTTTTATCATCGGTTTGTGGTGGTTTGTTTTGAAAATTAGGTCTTTGCTGATTGTAAGTATTATTGGATACTTGTTGATTGCTAGGACCTTGTTGGTTGTTGTATGGAACATTTCAGTTATAATTCTGGTTTTGATTGTAAATTGGTCTTGGCGGTTGATAATTATTCTGATAATTATTTCCAGGCCTTTGGTTTATGTATGAAATATTCTCTCTTTGTTCCATTGTTAGCTCAATACTAAGAAAATCTTTTGTCAAATGTGGTCCTCCACACTGCTCGCAACTAATTCGTATTGAATGTATATCCTTAGTCATCTTTTCCATTCGTCTCTCGACAGCATCTATCTTTGCGGAAATGGAATCTAAGTCATGGCTAGAATTGGCTCTAGCTGCTTTAGATGATCTAACGATATCTTTTTCTTGGTGCCACTCATGTGAGTGGGAAGCAGTGTTATCAATAATTTTATAAGCATCAGTTTCGGTTTTCTTCATAATAGAACCACCAGCTGCTATATCTATGTCTTTCCTTGTAGTGATATCCTTGGTAGAATATTTATACTATTTGACAGGTGTCTAAACCATGTTGCGGACATCCTCTTAATAACTTTCCAAATCTAGTCCACGCCTCATATAGAGTTTCATTTGGTTTCTGTGTGAACGTAACAATTTCTCCTTGAAGTCTTACGGCTTTAGATGCCGGAAAGAATTGTTTAAGAAATTTTTCAACTAAAACGTCCCATGTATCAATCGCCCCTTCAGGTAACGATTCCAACCTATCTTTGGCTTATCCCTTTAAAGTCCAGGGAAATAACATGAGATATATCTGTTCATCCTCAACTTCTCGGATTTTAAATAGTGTGCAGATCCTATTAAAGGTACGAAGATGTTCGTTTGGATCTTCCTTCGGTGCACCACTAAATTGACATTGATTAGTCACCATGTGTAGAATTTGTCCTTTGATTTCATAATCTGGTGCATTAATGTCTGGATGAGTAATTGCGTGACCTTGGCCAGTACATTTAGCTCGCATTCGGTCTTCCATACTTAGAGGTTCCAGATTCTCCATAATTGAATTTGTTGAATCTGAATCACTAGAGGATTCTGATTTAATGGTTCGTTCCTCAACAATCTTTGTTTGAATAATTGGTGGTTCCGGAGGAAAGATTAATGGTTCAGGATCTATGAATTGTCCCTGAATATTCTCCGGATTCTCAATTGTGAGGTCGTGTTAAAAAAATGGATTATCGAAAATTTGAATTGGAGTACTTGGTCGACTGGATGACGATTCTAAAGAAAAATCAACGGCGACAATATTAGCTAGATGTCTTGATCTGGTTATAGGTGGTGAACGTACAAAAGGTGGTGAACGTCTTGCTCGGTGTATTAACTGAATATCCTATTAGTTTTTAAAAGGAAAGAAAAATTATATAAGTTATCCAATTAATAGACTTTTCTGAATTTGCCCACGTTTCGAATAGCCAAAAGATGCAGCAGAGGGGCAGGATTCGTTTGGTCTCAATATAATTGAGTACTGTTTGGCTCCAATAACCCGGTCCACGTACAAATCCAACTATTACTACGAACCAGAAAATTTTGATGTCTATCAATTTAACCACTTAAAATAAATTTTCGTAATTTTAAGAAATTTAGAGAAGAAGTAGAAAAAAAATTCTATGTCCTAAAAACTAGAATGGCGAGAAATAAGAAAGAAAAAGAAAGAGCGCGTCGAAATAGGTCGAAAAAGAAAAGGGTTGAAAAATAAAAGGCGTCAAAAAATAAGAAAGAAAAAGAGTGACTTATAAAACTTTAAAACACTCGACTAACCCAACCTTATTACTATCACTAACTTTAAATTAAAATTGAAAATTGAGATTACTAATTGGAGTGATAATTGATATATAGGTAAAAGGCGTCGAAAAATGAAAGTAAGAAAGTAGCGCGTTGAAACTTAAAAAAAAAACTAAAAACTAAGAATTAAAAGTTGCGTCTAAAAATATTAAAGCTTAAAAGAAATACTATATCCCAAATGACAATATTTTAAAAAGGTACTAAAACTTAAAAAGGCGTCGCAAAATTCTAAAGCACCTAAATCTTAGTCTAAAGAGAAAACACTTAAGGGATTTTACGGCAAAGCCTAAAAATCTAGAAATAAAAATAACTATGGCAAAAACTAAGTCTTAAAACTAAATACGAGCGAAAAATACAACAAATTACGCTAAAACAAATAAAAAGGGACAAAATATAAAAATATACTAAAAGTTGTAAAAAGTACAATTTTTATAAAAATATTATTTTTATATTATTTATTTTATAAAAGTATTAATTTTTTAAATTATTTAAACTAATTAACCTAAATACATAAATTAATTAAAATCTAAACTAACTAATTAAATATTAAAAACCTAATTAGGGTTTTAAATTAATAATAATAAATAATACCCGTAATAAATGCTGAATTAGGGTAAACTGTGGCGTGTCAGACGATCTCATGCGATCGCATGAAAATATGCCTTCAGGCTCATGCGATCGCATGAGCATGGATTTTGGGCCAGGTTACGGGCTGCTACAGTAGCAGGCCCGAGAGTTTATTATTATTTTTTTTTTAAATTCTGTTTTAAATATTTATATAATTACAAAATATTTAAATAAAATTTATATTTTTACAAACTAAAATAAAAATAAAGAAACTTTATAAAACTTATATATTTAACAAAATCTTAAAAATATTTATATTTTTGTTTTCTTTTTATATTTTCGAATATTTAAAACGTATTTTTACAAAAGCATATTTTTTATAAAAGTAAACTAAAAATAAAAATCTTTTTTTTTTATTTAGCGTTGCGCTTCCGGCTTTTAAGCTAGATTTCGATCCCCGGCAGTGGCGCCAAAAATACTTGATAGTTAAAGCTAAGGGGTATAAAATACTATTAAATTTTAGCAGGAAATACTATTAAATACGATACAATTTTACACAAGATATTTTTTTATTTATAGAATAGATATACCTAAACCTTGCTACAACACTTATAGGCAGTGTACCTAATCGTACAGTAGTGTAGTTTTTAGTAAGTCCGGTTCGTTCCACATGGAATCTTTTAAACAAAGCTTAACGCTTTATTAGTTTTAATTTATAAAAATACAAATATATAAATAAGTAATATTATTATTATAAAGGGGGAATTTTTACCGTTTAATGACCGGTATGTCGATTTTAAAAACTTTAGTCGCAGTTAAAACCTAATGTAAAATAATAAAAATAAATATAACTTAATTTAAAGCGTAAAGTAAATAACGATAAGGAAATTGCGATAAATAAAATTGCGATAAAATAAAATTGCGATAATTAAAAAGTACGATAATTAAAAGTGCAATTAACTACAATGACAATAAATAAAAATGCGATAATTAGAAGTGCAATTAAATGTAAAATAAAGGAAATTAAATATGAAATAAAAGAATTATGCTTATTTAAACTTCCGTAATCATGATGTTTGACGTGTTGATTTTAGTTTTATGCCCATGGGTTAATTGTCCTTTGTCCTGGATTATTCAATATGTCCGTCTGGTTTTTGTCCATAACAATCCATCAGTCATAAATATAAAGTGCGAGTATCCTCGTCAAATTATCCTTATACCCGAAGTCAAATAGTCCAACTAATTGGGGACTTAAACTGTAACAAGATTTTAATACTTTGTTTAATAAGTACACCAAGTTATCGACTGCGTGTAACCCAAGGTTTTAATACTTTGTTATCAATTATGCCAAGTGTCCTTGTACATAATTTCACCCCTGTTTTAATAATTCTAGTGACTATTAATCCATTCCCGTGTCCGGTTAAATGAACTATTATTCGTACATATAAATACCCCGCCCATCGTGTCCGATCGAGTGTATATGGTTATTTATAGGGACGTCCAATTGTAAATCTTTATATTAAAATTAACAAACTATCATTTAGTTAAACAAATATAAAGCCCATTAATAGCCCATAGTCTAATTTCACAAGTGTCGTTCTTTTGTCCAAACCCCAATTATGGTACAAAGCCCAATTACCCAATTTTAGTAATTAGCCCAACAACATGATTACTTCGTTTTAAATAAGCATAATAATAACTTAGCTACGAGACATTAAATTAAAAAGGTTGAACATAACTTACAATGATTAAAAATAGCGTAGCGTTACACGGACAGAATTTCGACTTACACCCTAACAACATTCGCTAACATACCCTTATTATTAGAAATTAAAATTAAAATTAAAATTAAAATTATAATATAATTATATATATATATATCGTATGAGAGAGTTTGATGGATATATATTATATGATGAACCAAAGCTCGATTTTTATAGGCATGTGGGCTGGAAAAGAGCCTCATGCGATCGCATGGGCTTTGCCCTTCAAGGCCATGCGATCGCATGGCCAGATGGGGAGGCTCAAAAGTCTTTAAAAACGTGGGCTGCTTATTTATTTATTATATAATATAATATATATAATTAAATTTAATTATATATATATTATATTATATTCTTGTACTCCGTTGACTTGTAATTTTTAGTCCGTTGCGTCGAGCGTTGAGAGTTGACTCTGGTTCCGATTCCGGATATTCGAACGTCCTTGCGTACAATTTAATATCTTGTATTTTGTGTTTCGAATCTTGTACTTTTGTAATTTTGAGACGTTTCTTATCAATAATTGGAACCTCTTTGATTGTACTTTGTACTTTTTAGCTTTTTGGTCGTTTGCGTCTTCAATTCGTCGAATCTGTCTTTTGTCTTCACCTTTTATTATTTAAACGAATATTACTTGTAAATAGGACAACTGCAACTAAAAGCTTGTCTTTCTTGAGGAATAATGCTATGAAATATATGTTCGTTTTTAGCATTATCAGCAATCTAAGGTAATCTAAGGTGGCCTAATCTAAGGTAAACTAGAGTAATCTAAAGTAATCTAATCTAATTAACTAACTATCCCATGGTGGAATATGTTTTTGGTTCTGGCTACTGATTCCCTGGTATTTCGGTAACAAAGTTCCGTACAAACTATTCAATAAACCAAGTGGCCAGGCCGACTATGGAGAGGCGGGATCCTTTTGGTCCCAATATAATTGGCGACTGTTTGGAAAATTCAATAACCAAGTCCGTGTATAATTGTCGTTTTTAGACACCACTAAATGCTTGCGAATAAGTTTGATTGAAAACAGTATTGCCTGGTACCAGTTCCCCGGCAGCGGTGCCAAAAACTAGGTATCTCTCTTGATATGGCCGAAACGGATGGTTTTTATTTGCGCGGTGTCGTTAGGCCGCGGATTGCCAGGATCAGCCACTCGTGGGAGAGGGTACTTGTTTTAAATTTATATTTAGCGGGGCCTAAATCTTACTACTCCTTATAAGTAAGGGAAGTATGACCTAGAGTCGTATTTTTGAGATATCAGTAACATCGAACCTATATTGTAGCCTAAGATAGTTAGGGAGTAGTGAATATTTATTTTTGGATTTTCTAATTTATAAGATAGATAAAGTAAATGCGATAAAATTTGTAATTCAGATAAGGTTAAAGTAAGTGCATACTATGACTTCATCAGTTATTCTGGCAAGATTATGGAATGCTGGCTCATGAATAGGCATAGGCCTTGTATTCATTATACTGGTCCTAAACGCCCCTGTCATAAGACATGTCACTGGGTACTGCGTTAGGCTTGAAGATTCTGAATAGACAGCAACGTCCCTTACCCCCGACGCTCGTGCAGTCTGACTACAGGCATACACGTTCAGATGGCTCATCCAATTGAGCGACTCGGTTGGGTGACGTATTAACATTCCAAAATGGTCTAAACTTTCTTAAGCATAATAGAATACATGGTTTACCATATCCGAGAGACGTGATGTGCCTCAATGCTTTCGTTAATGATTGGTAAAAGATAGTTAGGCCCTTAAAAAGAGTTCAACCATAAAGAACACCATGGCCAAGTCAAGTTTGACTTCCATGAACACGTTCAGTTATCCTAACGGTCCAATCCTTTATGTGTCTAAACAAACAGTTCCTTAATTAACTAAGAATCCCTCAAGCGGGGTGCAATGCTTGAGACCACGTTATGGTGCAGTGTACTGGTCAACACTAAATGTATTCCATGGCCTTACTTAGCAGAGGTACAGCTTACAACAACCGCTGTGCTTTAGCATGCACGTACGAAGTTTATATGCTTGGTGACTAAACTAGCATGGTCTAGGACCAAAAATGTACTAAGGGCCTAGTCAGATGTTTCACTACGAAAGAGTCCTCAGTCAGAATCCAAAGCTCGATAGACTTACTACAACTGGTGTGCCTCGGTCGATCTTACGTTGTATCCGATAGACTTCTCTTACCAAGGGGTGACACAGATAGTGTACTCTAAATCGGGGTTCGTGACTTCCCAATAACAGAGCCTATAACTACGTTCTATTAGTTGGAAAAGCGATTGAGTTTAAAGCATAATCGAAAAGCATTTTGACAACATACACAGACCATAATATTATTTCGGCATTATAACTGCTTACATCATAGCATACACTAAAGATAACTACTCGCTAATCATGGCAATAATATCATAAAACATTATATAAGATAAAGGATAGAAGTACCAGTAGATTAAATGAGTTCCGAATATAAAAGTGACAACTTCAAGACTCCAGACCGCTCCTAATACAATCTTCAGCGTTTATCTCCGGGTACTAGGTTTCCCGCACGGAGTCGAAGGCCTTGAGAGTATGACTAATATTGTACAAGAGAGAGAAAGAAGTGAATTGAAGTGTGTGTTGGAATGAATGACAAAGACCCTTTAAATAGACTTGGAATTTGCCAGCATACGCCTGGCAGGGCGTATGGCAGGGCGTATGGTAGCCCGTTTTTGGCAGGCCGTATGGTGGCTCGTGTGGTGGCACGTACATGGCAGGCCATTTCCATACTGGCAGGCCGTATGGCAGGCCGTATGGCAGGCCGTATGGCTTGCTGGTTAGCCTGGATTCCCTGGATCGTAGCTTGATTTCTTGTCTTTCACCGTTTTCGTTCTAGAATCTTCGTTTTAGCTCCGATTCTCTTGAATCTTTTTGCACCGCCTTCGTAATTACTTGTTCTTCAATTCTAACCAACAAAGTGGGTATTTTGCTGACAAAGTTCAAATCTTTCTTGTTTTTGGGCCTTAATACCGGGGTGAAAACGTGACTTTTTAGCCGATATGAATCTAGCACATGAACTTACTGTCTTGTTTGAGTAAGTATCACTACGTCAAACGATTTCTGATGTTAAGGTAGAACCTAAAGAGGAAAAGCCTGCAGAATTAGATTTGTTTCATCTAGTTGACAAACTTGAAAAAGAAAACATAGAATTGCAACTGAGATGCAAACACTTAAAACAAATGCTTGAATTGAGTGAACAGTTGCCTAAACTTCCTAAGAAAGAATGTACTTATGATTTTAAGGAAGGTGAAGTTTTAGTATCTGCTGAAGATTTATGTCTTGAGATTAAAAGCTTGAATCGAAAGATAGTTCAACTAAAACAGGCAACAACAAAATAGATTGATATGCAAGCACACACATCACAAATGCTTACAAAGTGTATGAATACTGTTTCTGAGTGTGCTGACGGGATTGATAAGTCGGTTAAGGGTAAATCACAACCAAATGTTTCTAAAGTTTCAACACCCATTACCATTCTTAAAAATCCCTTACGATCTCAATTTGAGAACAGAGTTTCAAATGTTACACCTTCACCACAATTCATTGTGAAGAAGGTACATCATCCATATGGTTCATGTTCAAGTGAAAAACTTCCTCTGATGTTAATGACAAAACATACAAAGGAAAGTCTTTTAACAAAACCAAAGAAGTCTTCAAAACAAACCACGAGTCCAAAACCTGATTTGAGTGAGTTTGATGCAAAGGAACGTAAAATAAAAATGAAAATTTTACAAAATCAAAAATACTCAAATGTCAACTGAAAAGTTTGGACGTCTAACTAACAAAGGTGTTTTTCGTGTCACCGGTTATAATCCTAACTTGAATTACAAGTCTGTATGGGTTCCTAAGTCCATGACTAAGAAAGTAGCAAACCAAACTAAGAACTCTGCTAGTCCATCTAGGAATTCATCGCATGTTTTTCAATTCTCTTGTGTGACCAAAACATCTACTTGGAATAAATTGTGTGTAAATACTTCTGATGATGATGTAAAACTTGATATTGCTTATGATGCTTCATGTAATGTGGCTTTAGATGATGCTTTAATGTCTAAATTGCATGCTACTTTACGTGATACATTGATTTGTGATCTAAAGTTTTTTGTTGGTACTAACCGGAGAGGACCCAAGAAACTTTGGGTACCTAAACTCTAGGAAACTTAACATTGACAGGGTTTTGAAGTCTGTGTGTAGTACGTCAACTTCGGTTGTTCTCGATACATGACGGGCGATAAATCCTTGCATGTCAATTTCATTGACAAATTCCTAGGAATGGTTACATTTGGAAATGACGAGATTGCAGCGATTACGGGTTATGGAGATTATGTGAAAAATGGCATAACGATCAAACGGGTCTCATATGTTGAGGGTTTGGGGTGCAGTTTGTTTAATGTCAGCCAATTTTGTGACAAAGATCTCAAAGTTCTGTTTGAACTTCATCAATGCTCGATGCAATCCACCGATGGAAATTATCTTCTTGTTGGTAAACGTTGTGCTTCAGTATATACTATTGACTTCAATGATGCACCATCACATGGGAACATGTGTTTGGCTACCCGTTCTATAAAAGAAAATTCGTGGTTATGGCATCACCGGATATCACACCGGCATTACAAGGGTATCAATCAACTAGTCTCTAAAGACTTAATTGATGGTATTCCCAGCTTTCAATATGATAAGTATCATGTGCGTCGATCATGTGCGATGGGTAAACTAAAACGGACTAATCATCCGCTTAAGCAAAACCCCAGTACTTTATCGTCTTTACAATTATTGCATATGGACTTATGTGGACCCATGAGAGTTTCTAGCCTCGGTGGCCGGAAACATGTGCTTATCATTGTAGATGATTATACACGTTTTACATGGATTTTTCTTTTAAGGACTAAATCTAAAACCCCCGCCATTATCATTGAGTTCATCAAAAAGATTCAACGCCCTTTTAACAAACATGTTAAGAGCATTCGAACTGATAATGGGACGGAATTTAAAAATGACATGCTTGATAGTTATTTGAAAGACCAAGGCATTTAACATCAGTCTCTGCTGCACGAACCCTCAACAGAATGGAGTAGTCAAACGACGTAATCGTACGTTGTGCGAGGCAGCTCGAACGATGCTTGCCTACTTCAAACTACCTCCAAAAATGTGGGGGGAGGCCATTTCAACTGAAATGTCCCGTTCATATCGATTTATAAACGTTCCATATTAATTGATTTCGTTGAGAGGTTTTGACCTCTAGATGAGACGTTTTTCAAAGACTGCATTCGATTTTAAAACAAACCATAACCTTTATTTTATCGATAAAGGTTTAAAAATATTACGACGATTATCATATAATGATAATCTAAAATATATCGTTTGCACACGATTATTACATAATGGTTTACAATAATATTACACATCAATTTAAGTCTTCGAATGCAGTTTTTAAACAATATTATACAAGCATGCTGACTCCAACTCTTGTCCATAAATTAGCATGCAACAGCGAAAGCTCTTAATAATTACCTGAGAATAAACATGCTTTAAACGTCAACAAAAATGTTGGTGAGTTATAGGTTTAACCTATATATTTATCAAATCGTAATAATAGACCACAAGATTTCATATTTCCATTTCTCATAAACAACATGCAATCTGCATAAAAATCATTCATATGATGAACACCTGGTAACCGACCCTAACAGGATGCATATAGAATATCCCCATCATTCCGGGACTCTCATCGGACATGATAAATCGAAGTACTAAAGCATCCGTAACTCGGATGAGGCTTGTTGGGCCAAATAGATCTATCTTTAGGATTCGCGTCAATTGGTGGCAATTATAATAAACACCCATTCTTAGGCTACCAAGCTAAAAAGGGGCATATTCGGTTCGATAATTCAACATAGAATGTAATTTTGATCACTTGTGTCTATTTTGTAAAACATTTATAAAACTGCATGTATTCTCATCCCAAAAATAATAGATTTTAAAAGTGGGACTATAACTCACTTTCACAGATTTTTCCTTCGTTGGAAAAAAGACTTGGCCACTGGTCGATTCACGAACCTATAACAAATATGTACATATATATCAAAGTATGATTTAAATATATTCACAACATTTTTTATTACTTTTTATGATTTAAGTTTGTTAAGTTAGCAGTCCTCGTTAGTAACCTACAACTAGTTGTCCACAGTTAGATGTGCTGAAATAAATCAATATATATTATCTCGAATCAATCCGCGACCCAGTGTATACAAGTCTCAGGCTAGATCACAACTCAAAGTATATATATTATTTTGGAATCAACCTCAACCCTGTATAGCTAACTCAAACATTACTGCATATAGAGTGTCTATGGTTGTTCCGAAATATATATATATATATATATATATATATATATATATATATATATATATATATATATATATATATATATATATATATATATATATATATATATATATATATATATATATATATATATATATATATGGGTCGATATGATATGTCAAAACATTGCATATGTGTCTATGGTATCCCAAGATTACATAATATGTATAATACAATATAAATTAGTTAGGATATGTTTAGTCTAGATTTGTTACAAAATTTTCGTAGCTAAAACTAGCAAATTTATCCAATTTTGTTTTACCCGTCATTTCTTCGTTTCAAATTCGTTTTGAGTTATTCAAGTTGCTATGATTTCATAATGAACTGAAATTTATGAAACTAAACAGAAAATGTATAAGTTTATAGTCGGAAATACAGGTTATATGTCATTTTTTAAAGAGGTAGTCATTTCCGTCGAAAGAACGACATCTTGATGACCATTTTGAAAAACATACTTTCACTTTGTGTTTAACCATGATTTTTGGATATAGTATCATGTTCATATGTAATATAATTTTTCCAGAAAACAAACTTCCAATTCAAAGATTAAGATAGTTTTTATTTTTCTAACCCAAAACAGCCCCGGTTTCACTACGACGGCGTATGTCCGGTTTTACGGTGTTCTTCGTGTTTCTGGGTTTTAAATCATTAAGTTAGCATATCATATAGATATACATGTGCTTAGTTGATTTTAAAAGTCAAGTTAGAAGGATTAACTTTGTTTGCGAACAAGTTTAGAATTAACTAAACTATGTTCTAGTGATTACAAGTTTAAATCTTCGAATAAGATAGCTTTATATATATGAATCGAATGATGTTATGAACATCATTACTACCTCAAGTTTTGTGTATAAACCTACTGGAAAAGAGAAAAATAGATCTAGCTTTAAAGGATCCTTGGATGGCTTGAAAGTTCTTGAAGTAGAATCATGACACGAAAACAAGTTCAAGTAAGATTTCCACTCGAAATAAGATTGTTATAGTTATAGAAATTGAATCAAAGTTTGAGTATGAGTATTACCTTGAATTATAAAGATATCTTACTATAAATAAGAAAGATTTCTTGAGATTGGATGATCACATGAAATGGATTTGCAAGATTGGAAGTAAGCTAGCAAGTTTGAAAGATTTCTTGAAGTGTTCTTGAATGGTTGTTTTTATGATGATTAAAGCTTGTAATTGAAGCTAAAAGATGGTGAAAATGCTTGTAGATGATCAAGTATGATGTTAGGAGTATTTTGAGAGAGAATTTGGAGTGTAAATATGAGAAAATGGAATGGAAAAATGGGGTAAAATCATAAAAACGGGATTACGTGTTATAAATAAAAAAAATCCTTAAGTTTATTTTTAGCTCATTAGTCATACAAGTTGTTAAATAATGGTTCCACATGTTTTTGACTCTAAGATGGCTGCTAAGAATGAATGATTAAAGGTGTATTTACCAATAGTAAATACATCTAGAAGCTGTGTATTGTACGTGTACGAATACGGGTACATACGAGTAGAATTGTTGATGAAAATGAATGAGAATGTAATTGTGAGTATTTTTGCTAAGTAGAAGTACTTTGATATGTGTCTTGAAGTCTTTCAAAAGTGTACTAATACATATTAATACACTACATGTATATACATTTTAACTGAGTCGTTAAGTCATTGTTAGTCGTTACATGTAAGTGTTGTTTTGAAACCTTTAAGTTAACGATCTTGTTAAATGTAATTAATCCATTGTTATAATACTTAAATAAGATGTTAAATTTTTATGTTATCATAATAACATGGTGTATAAATATATCTTAACATCATATATATATATATATATATATATATATATATATATATATATATATATATATATATATATATATATATATATATATATATATATATATATATATATATATATATATATGTGTGTGTGTGTGTGTGTGTGTGTGTGTGTTAAAATACTATTACAACGATAATTGTTACATATATGTCTCGTTTCGAAATCCTTAAGTTAGTAGTCTTGTTTTTACATATGTAGTTCATTGTTAACACACTTAATGATTTACTTAATTATCATTTTATCATGTTAAATATAGTGTAACAATATCTTAATATGATACATATGTATTTAGTAAGACGTTGTTATAACGATAATCGTTATATATATCATTTTTGAGTTTCTTAAATCAATAATCTCATTTGTTTGTATATAACTCATTGTTAACATATTTATGGAGATACTTACTTATCATAATCTTATGTTAACCATATATATATCCATTTATATAACACCATGTAGTTTTTACAAGTTTTTAACGTTCGTGAATCGCCGATCAACTTGGGTGGTCAATTGTCTATATGAAACTCATTTCAAATAATCAAGTCTTAACAAGTTTGATTGCTTATCATGTTGGAAACATTTAATCATGTAAATATCAATCTCATATAATATATATAAACATGGAAAATTTCGAGTCACTACAGTAGTTACCCATAAATTCGTCCCGAAATTTTAAGCTGTTGAAGGTGTTGACGAATCTTCTAGAAATAGATGTGGGTATTTCTTCTTCATCTGATCTTCACGTTCCCAGGTGAACTCGGGTCCTCTACGAGCATTCCATCACACCTTAACGATTGGTATTTTATTTTGCTTAAGTCTTTTAACCTCACGATCCATTATTTCGACGGGTTCTTCGATGAATTGAAGTTTTTCATTGATTTGAATTTTGTCTAACGGAATAGTGAGATCTTCTTTAGCATAACATTTCTTCAAATTTGAGACGTGGAAAGTGTTATGTACAGCCGCGAGTTGTTGTGGTAACTCAAGTCGGTAAGCTACCGATCCGACACGATCAATAATCTTGAATGGTCCAATGTACCTTGGATTTAGTTTCCCCCGTTTGCCAAATCGAACAACGCCTTTCCAAGGTGAAACCTTAAGCATGACCATCTCTCCAACTTCAAATTCTATGTCTTTTCTTTTATTGTCCGCGTAACTCTTTTGTCGACTTTGGGCGGTTTTCAACCGTTGTTGAATTTGAATGATCTTCTCAGTAGTTTCTTGAATTATCTCCGGACTCGTAATCTGTCTATCCCCCACTTTACTCCAACAAATTGGAGACCTGCACTTTCTACCATAGAGTGCTTCAAATGGCGCCATCTCAATACTCGAATGGTAACTGTTGTTGTAGGAAAACTCTGCTAATAGTGGATGTCGATCCCAACTATTTCCAAAATCAATAACACATGCTCATAGCATGTCTTCAAGCATTTGTATCGTCCTTTCGCTCTGCCCATCAGTTTGTGGATGATAGGCAGTACTCATGTCTAGACGAGTCCCTAATGCTTGTTGTAACGTCTGCCAGAATCTTGAAACAAATCTGCCTTCCCTATCAGAGATAATAGAGACTGGTATTCCATGTTTGGAGACAACTTCCTTCAAGTATAGTCGTGCTAACTTCTTCATTTTATCATCTTCTCTCATTGGCAGAAAGTGTGCTGACTTGGTGAGACAATCGACTATTACCTAAATAGTATCATAACCACTTGCAGTTCTTGGCAATTTAGTAATGAAATCCATGGTAATGTTTTCCCATTTCCATTTTGAGATTTTAGGTTGCTGAAGTAGACTTGATGGTTTCTGATGTTCAGCTTTGACCTTAGAACACGTCAAACATTCTCCTACGTATTTAGCAATATCGGCTTTCATACCCGGCCACCAAAAGTGTATCTTGAGATATTTGTACATCTTTCCCGCTCCGGGATGTATTGAATATTTGGTTTTATGTGCTTCCTTAAGTACCTTTTCTCTCACATCTCCAAACCTTGGTACCCAAATTCTTTCAGCTCTATATCGAGTTCTGTCTTCCCGAATATTAAGGTGTTTCTTCGACCCTTTGGTTATTTCATTTTTCAAATTCCCTTCTTTTACAACTCCCTGTTGCACCTCCTTTATTTGAGTAGTAAGGTTAGTACGAATAATTATATTCATAGCTTTTACTCGAATAGGTTCTCTGTCCTTTTTACTCAAAGCGTCAGCTACCACATTCGCCTTCCCTGGGTGGTAACGAATCTCGAAATCATAATCATTCAATAACTCAATCCATCTACGCTGCATCATGTTCAGTTGTTTCTGATTAAATATGTGTTGAAGACTTTTGTGGTCGGTATATATAATACTTTTGACCCCATATAAATAGTGCCTCCAAGTCTTTAATGCAAAAACAACCGCGCCTAATTCCAAATCATGCGTCGTATAATTCTGCTCGTGAATCTTCAATTGTCTAGACGCATAAGCAATTACCTTCGTTCGTTGCATTAATATACAACCGAGACCTTACTTTGAGGCATCACAATATATCACAAAATCATCATTCCCTTCAGACAATGACAATATAGGTGCCGTAGTTAACTTTTTCTTCAGCAATTGAAACGCTTTCTCATGCTCATCTTTCCATTCGAATTTCTTCCCTTTATGCGTTAATGCAGTCAAGGGTTTTGCTATTTTGGAATAATCTTGGATGAATCTTCTGTAGTAACCAGCTAGTCCTAAAAATTGACGTATATGTTTCGGAGTTTTCAGAGTTTTCCATTTTTCAATAGTTTCAATCTTCGCCGGATCCACCTGAATACCTTCTTTGTTCACTATGTGACCGAGGAATTGAACTTCTTCCAACCAAAATGCACACTTTGAAAATTTAGCGTACAGTTTTTCTTTCCTCAACAAATCTAGCACTTTTCTCAAATGTTCTTCGTGCTCTTGATCATTCTTTGAGTAAATAAGTATGTCATCGATGAAAATAATGACAAACTTGTCAAGGTATGTGTAATGACCCGCACTTTTTCGATCAATTTATACTTAAAAGATTAATATTTACATAAATTAAACCTTACCAACATGATAAGCAATCCAAATTGTTGAGACTTATGTTTTCAAAGAGAGTTTTACACAACGATTGACCGTCTAGTTTGACCGATGATATCACGAACTATACAATATATGATAATTATACGTTTGTGTATATATATGTATATATACATATTTAACATGATCTAAGGATGTTTTAATACCTCATTTTGTATTAATAACAATACGTTATAAGTATATTTTGAAACTACTAACTTAAGTTTTCAAAACAATAACCATACGTAACGTTATTTGATATAAATACTTATAACCTATAATGTTTATACATATATCGTATATATAATGTATTTAATCACTTTTTAAAGACTTAAATACATAAAACAATATAAGTATATTCACAAAAGATAGCTATATTTGAATTCTCATTCCATTTTTCACAAAATTTCTATACGTATATCTAGAGTACATGTACTCGTATCATACCTAGCTTCTATACGTATTTACTATTGGTATATACACATCAAATCACCACCAACCAGCCCTTGTTCATGCCTTATGTATAAGGTAACTCTCTTGTTCATGCCTTATGTATAAGGTAACTACTTTTGATGTTTAGTATGACTAATTACATAAAAATACAACATGAAATTTTGTCCATGTTTTTCCATTAATCATGTTTTTATGGCCTTAAATACATCTTCCATTTTCAAATTTTATTACCTCATTTCTTTAACCAAAAACACACTCTTAAGAAACTCCATAACCATTCAGCTAGTATCCATGAAGATCTAGCCATAAAAACATCACTTAAACACCATAAGAAAAACCTTACAAAAACACTTCAAGAATCCTTTCAAGAACACAAGTTTACTTCCAATCTTTCATCCAACTCCATCACTCTTTTGATTCTAGATTTTTACTTCTCTTTTACAGTAATCTTGTCCAAGTAACTTGAGGTAGTAACTTTGTTCATAACCTTATTCGATTCATATATATATAGCTATCTTATTTTGTGGTATAAAATTTTAACAACAAGAACATAGTTTGAATGTTTTCAAACTTGTTTGCAAACTAAATAGATCCTTCTCACTTAACTTTTAAAATACTTCAAGACCTGTAATATATCATAAATATATGCTAATTTAACAAGGTATAACTTGGTTTTTCAAAGAACACCTTAAAAACTGAATTTACGACGTCGGAGTGCAACCGGGGGCTGTTTTGGGTTGGATAATTAAAAACCATCTTAAACTTTGAATTGGAGGTTTATTTTCTGGAAAAATGATTTTTACTATGAATATGATAACACATAAAAATTTCATGATTTAACTCAAAGTATAAGTATTTTTAGAAAAATAATCATTTAAGGTTGTTTACATGATGGAAAATGATTAACTTCATAAGTTTCACTAAAGTTTGACCTATGACCTGTGATTTCGAATAAAAACTAAGGTATTTACAGTTCATAGTCTTAAAGAGGGACTCGATCCAAGGAAGTGGCAAGTTGAATCAACGAAAACGGAGTTGTAACGAAGAAACTATGACCAAAACGAGATCGGATATCTAAGACTAGTTTAGCTACGAAAATAATTGGAGAAAATTAAATAAATCACATCTTTTTAAAATAACATGATATTTTATATATATGTACTCATAATTTAATTTTATATGGTTCAGGATCACCCGTAAACAATACGAGAAGATTAATCATAAGATCCCATGATTGTACGCAACACGTCATTTGACAACACCGGTACTTTATGTACGCAACACGTCATTTGACAACACCGGTACCGTGGGTCAAGATTAATCTCGACCAATACATATACGATGGGGGTTTTTATTTATTTCATTGGGGGTTTATTAAACACCTAAAAATGAACCATTAAAATTGAATTACTAACATCGGACTGCTAACTACGGACTAAGGAATTATTAAAAGTATTAAAAGTATAATAAGTATATATATGTGACGATTGTTTAAAATGGAAATATATTGATAAACTATATATGGATAGGTTCGTGATATCGACCGGAGACCAAGTCAAAATATATATATCTTCAAGGCAAAAGTGAGTATATAGTCCCACTTTTAAACTTTAAATATTTCGGGATGAGAATACATGTATTTTATGTTTTACGATATGGACACAAGTAACTGAAAAATATATTCTACGTTGAGTTGTACCACTGGCATACTTCCCTGTAGCTTGGTAACTACTATTTACAGCGGTATTGTATACGCGAATCCTGTTGATAGATCTATCGGGCCTGACAACCCCAACCGGACTGGACGACCAGTATTCAACGGTTGCACAGTACTTCGTTTCGTGACTACACTTGGTACGGTGTAGTAAGATTTCATAATAAAGGGAATATGCGACGTGATTAAATGTTAAGTATGGTTACCAAGTGCTCAACCACTTAGAATATTTTTATTAAAATGTTTATATATGAAATCTTGTGGTCTATATATATATATATTGCTGCCGGCATTAAACCTATATCTCACCAACTTTATGTTGACGTTTTAAACATGTCTATTCTCAGGTGATAACTAAAAGCTTCCGCTGCAACATGTTGAATTTAAACAAGATCTTGAGTATGCATATTTGTGTCAAAAATAAAACTGCATATCGGAGGATTTGTAATGTAAAATATGCTAGAAATCGTATTGTTATCATCACATGTAAAGTTTGTAAGTCTAAGATTATCGCTAAACGATAATCATCTTTTTATTGTCTAAAGCTTGTATTAAAATAAGAGTTATGGTTTGTAATGTAAAATAAATGCAGTTGTTCTTTTAAAAATGTCGCATATAGAGGTCAATACCTCGCAATGAAATCATACGTTATCTAACTCGTTCTTATGGTTAAGGACGGGTTATGACATGTGGTATCAGAGCGGTGGTCTTAGCGAACCAGGTTTGCATTAGTGTGTCTAACCAAGAAGTCGTTAGGATACATTAGTAAGTTTGGACTTTGACCGGGTCTGATTTAAAAACCATTGCTTATCATTGTTGGTTAAAATTTATATGTAAAAATTATGTAGTACTAATGGGTTAGTTGTTGTGTGATAGATGTCGGGCTCAAAACTTGTTATCACATTCAGCGACTCCGAACCAGAATCTTCAGATGGTGTTCCAGTCATTAACCTATCCGATGACGAAAATAATATCTTTGGGGAAGACTCACAAATTCCGGATGAACCGACTATAGAGAACCCGGAAAGTGAACTCGAGGAGGAAAGTGAACCCGAGGAGGAAAGTGAACCCGAGGAAGAAATACAGGAAATTACGAAAGACAAGTTCGAACTAGGAAAGAAACGAAAGGCTAATGAATTAGAAAATTCAAATCCCGAGTTTAGCGAGGATGATGTGGCACCAACTCCACTAGACACTACCACCCCTATTCCCGCTATTCCTATTCGTTCTATCCCGGCATCCAGTTCTTCAGCCCCACTGCCAAAATATAGGCAGACAGCTAGGATAAGCGTTAGGCCATTCCTTGAACCTAAACGTCCTAGAAAATAGACCAAACGATGCACTGCCGTATTAAACCATGGGATCGTATAATGTTTTGTATAATATTATTAGTGTGGTGTGCTTAATATTCGATGTAAGATAAGCATATGTAAAATAGTGAAGTATGAAATGCAATAATTTTCCATGGTTAAGTATTATTTAGATTGTAGTAATTGGTTCTGTACTAAGCTATTAAGTATGAACATTAACGGGTAGGTACTACCCTAGATATAATTATAAAATGCTAATAAGAAGAAAAGACTTTTATAATAATACCTGGTTCATATTATTAACAAGCTATAATGTACTATAAATACACACTACATCTATAATATTCCATGTGAATAATTATTTTCTTTCATTAGGAAATGGCGCGATTAAATCGAATGACGGAACAAGAAGTCGAGGAATTCATCAACCAGCGAGTGAACGACAGAATGTTATGGGTCGAAGCTGCAAGAGCTGCTGCAGTTAACCCAAATCCTTGTGTAGGATGTACCTACAAGACTTTTCAAGCTTGCAAGCCCTCATCATTCAGTGGAACGGAAGGACCGATCGGTTTAACCCGGTGGATAGAAAAGATGGAGACTGTGTTTAAAATAAGTGGTTGTGTTGAAAAGGACATGACCAAGTATGCATCGTGTACTTTACAAGATAGTGCACTCACGTGGTGGAAAAATTATGTGAAGGCTGTAGGAGGAGATGTAGCTTATGATACTCCATGGGAAGAATTCAAAATAATGTTAATCAACGAGTATTGTCCAAGGAACGAGGTTAGGAAGTTGGAAGATGAATTACGAAGCCTGAAGGTTGTTGGTACTGAAATCACCAACTATAATCAGCGATTCATGGAATTAGTTTTGCTATGTCCTGAATTGGTTCCAACCGAAGAACGGAAGATTGAAATGTACAAAGATGGTTTGCCCAAAAAGGTCAAGGCAAATGTTACAGCATCGAAACCTAAGACAATTCATGAAGCTATAACCATGGCAAACGAGCTAATGGATCAGGTCATCATGGATAAGAAAGTATCCAATACTGATGTGAAGGTATCAGGTAACAAAAGAAAGTGGAATGGAAATTATGATCGAGGTAACCAACAACAATCTTTTAAGAAACAAGAAATCACGCAAGGTGCGGGTAGTGGTTTAAGCTTTGGTTATAAAGGACAAAATCCTTTATGTAACCGATGCCACAAATATCACTCTGGCTACTGTAATGTGGTATGCAACAAATGTAATCGAAAGGGTCATCTTGCTGAAGATTGTAGGGCTCTCGTTACAAATACAAATGGTACCAAGACTCCTGCCACCAATGCAAATAGAACTGCTTTGGCTACCATTACTTGTTATGAGTGTGGAAAACAAGGTCACTATAAGAGCCAGTGTCCGAATCCAGAGAAGAATGATGGATCTGCACGTGGAAGAGCATTTGTTATTAATGCTAGAGAGGCACGTGAAGACCCGGAGCTTGTTACGGGTACGTTTACCATTAATAACTTATCCGCATCTATTATATTTGATACTGGTGCCGATAGAAGTTACGTGAGTAGAGGCTTTTACGCTAAATTGAATTGTTCATCATTACCTCTAGATGCTAAGTACATGATTGAGTTAGCTAATGGTAAACTAATTAAAGCCGATAAAATTTGTCGTGATTGTGAAATAAATTTAGCCGGAGAAACGTTTAAAATTGACTTAATACCCGTAGAATTAGGAAGTTTTGATGTAATAGTCGGCATGGACTGGATGTCCAAAGTAGGAGTTGAAGTTGTGTGTGCCAAGAAGGCAATTCGCATTCCTTGTAAGGATAAAATGCCGGTGATGATTTATGGAGAGAAGGGTAATTCAAAGCTAAAACTCATTAGCTGTTTGAAAGCTAAGAAGTGTTTAGAAAAGGGATGTTATGCTATTCTAGCACATGTTAATAAAGTCGAAAAGAAAGAGAAAGAGAAGTGCATCAACGACGTGCCTGTGGCAAGAGATTTTCCTGAAGTTTTTCCGGAAGAATTGCCGGGATTACCTCCATTTAGATCTGTAGAATTTCAAATAGATTTAGTACCAGGAGCTGCACCAGTGGCTCGTGCGCCATATAGACTTGCACCGTCCGAATTAAAAGAACTTCAAAGTCAGTTAAAAGAATTACTGGACCGTGGATTCATACGACCAAGCACTTCACCGTGGGGAGCTCCAATTTTATTTGTTAAGAAGAAAGATGGATCTTTTAGGATGTGTATAGATTATCGTGAATTAAATAAGTTAACTATCAAGAATCGGTATCCACTACCGAGAATTGATGACTTATTTGATCAACTGCAAGGATCATGTGTTTATTCGAAAATCGACCTAAGATCGGGCTATCATCAACTACGCGTCAAAGAAGAAGATATACCGAAAACTGCTTTTCGGACACGTTACGGTCATTATGAATTTTTGGTCATGCCGTTTGGATTGACGAATGCGCCAGCTGTATTCATGGACCTCATGAATCGAGTTTGTAGTCCATATTTAGATAAGTTTGTTATTGTTTTCATTGATGACATTCTTATCTATTCCAAGAGTGAGCAAGAGCATGAGCAGCATTTAAGGTTGATATTAGAGTTGTTGAGAAAAGAACAGCTATATGCTAAATTTTCTAAGTGTGCTTTTTGGTTGAAAGAAGTGCAATTTCTTGGCCACGTTGTTAGTAGCAAAGGAATTCAGGTTGATCCAGCAAAAATTGAAGCCATTGAAAAATGGGAGACTCCTAAGACACCAATGCAGATACGCCAATTTTTGGGTTTAGCCGGTTATTATAGAAGGTTTATTCAAGATTTTTCCCGAATAGCTAAGCCGTTGACAGCGTTAACGCAAAAAGGGAAGAAATATGAATGGACTTCTGAGCAGGAGAGTGCATTTCAATTACTGAAAAAGAAGTTGACTACGGCGCCTATTTTATCGTTACCAGAAGGGAACGATGATTTTGAAATATATTGTGACGCTTCGCGGCAAGGTTTTGGTTGCGTTCTTATGCAACGGAAGAAAGTTATTGCATACGCATCCCGACAATTAAAGATTCACGAGCGGAATTATACGACGCATGATCTAGAACTGGGAGCAGTCGTGTTTGCATTGAAGATATGGAGACACTACTTGTATGGGGTTAAATGCACTGTGTTTACTGATCATAAAAGCCTTCAACATATTTTCGATCAAAAACAGCTGAACATGAGGCAACGTAGGTGGGTTGAGTTAATAAATGACTATGATTGTGAAATTCGTTATCATCCCGGGAAAGCGAACGTGGTGGCCGACGCTCTAAGCAGAAAGGAACAAGAACCAATTCGAGTACGAGCGATGAACATAAAAATTCGCATGAATCTCAACTCACAAATCAAAGAAGTTCAACGAGAAGCACTTACTAAAGAAAATATAGGAAATGAAATATTGAAGAAGTATGAGAAGCAACTCGTTATGCGGGAAGATGGAATTCGATATTTTGCAAATCGTATTTGGGTACCGAAGTTGGGTGGATTAAGGAAGTTGATATTGAACGAGGCACATAAGACAAGATATTCGATACATCCTGGAGTTGGAAAGATGTACCAAAATCTTAAGACACATTATTGGTGGCCTAATTTAAAGACAGACGTTGCAACATATGTTGGGGAGTGTTTAACTTGTTCCAAAGTCAAAGCAGAACACCAGAAGCCGTCAGGGTTACTTCAACAACCAGAAATTCCAGAATGGAAATGGGACGGTATTACCATGGATTTCATTACGAAGTTACCAAAGACTGCCTGGGGATACGACACCATTTGGGTAATTGTTGATCGTCTTACCAAATCTGCACATTTCTTGCCTATAAAGGAAACGGATAGAATGGAGAAATTATTACGATTATATATAAAGGAAATAGTTTCAAGGCATGGAATACCTATTTCCATTATATCTGATCGTGATAGTAGATTTACCTCAAAGTTCTGGCAATCACTACAGGAGGCACTAGGAACTCGTTTGGATATGAGCACCGCATATCATCCGCAAACTGACGGGCAGAGTGAAAGAACAATTCAGACTCTTGAAGACATGCTCAGGGCATGTGTGATCGATTTTGGAAACGGATGGGATAAATATCTACCATTAGCAGAATTCTCGTATAATAATAGTTATCATGCGATCATTAAAGTTGCGCCATTCGAAGCATTGTACGGAAGGAAGTGTAGATCTCCTATTTGTTGGAATGAAGTAGGAGATCGACAATTAACTGGTCCTGAGATCATACACGAAACGACTGAGAAGATAGTACAAATCAAGGAGAGATTGAAAACAGCCCGTAGTCGCCAAAAGAGCTACGCCGATGTTCGAAGGAAACCATTAGAGTTTCAGATCGGTGACATGGTTATGATAAAGGTGTCACCTTGGAAAGGTATAATACGTTTCGGTAAAAGGGGTAAACTGAACCCAAGATACGTAGGCCCGTTCAAGATTATCGAACGCATTGGACCGGTAGCTTATCGACTCGAGTTACCACAATAACTCGCCGGAGTACATAATACCTTTCACGTCTCAAACCTTAAGAAGTGTCTTGCAAAGGAAGATCTCACCATTCCTCTTGAAGAAATCCATGTCGACGAGAAACTACAATTCGTCGAAGAACCAATCGAAATCATGGACCGTGAAGTTAAACAGCTCAAGCAGAGCAACATACCGATCGTTAAGGTTCGTTGGAATGCTCGAAGAGGTCCTGAGTTTACTTGGGAACGAGAGGATCAGATGAAACAAAAGTATCCACACTTTTTTCTCGATGACGCAAAATAGGTACAATTTTAAAATTTCGGGACGAAATTTATTTAACGGGTAGGTACTGTAATGACCCGCACTTTTTCGATCAATTTATACTTATAAGATTAATATTTACATAAATTAAACCTTACCAACATGATAAGCAATCCAAATTGTTGAGACTTATGTTTTCAAAGAGAGTTTTACACAACGATTGACCGTCTAGTTTGACCGATGATATCACGAACTATACAATATATGATAATTATACGTTTGTGTATATATATGTATATATACATATTTAACATGATCTAAGGATGTTTTAATACCTCATTTTGTATTAATAACAATAAGTTATAAGTATATTTTGAAACTACTAACTTAAGTTTTCAAAACAATAACCATACGTAACGTTATTTGATATAAATACTTATAACCTATAATGTTTATACATATATCGTATATATAATGTATTTAATCACTTTTTAAAGACTTAAATACATAAAACAATATAAGTATATTCACAAAAGATAGCTATATTTGAATTCTCATTCCATTTTTCACAAAATTTCTATACGTATATCTAGAGTACATGTACTCGTATCATACCTAGCTTCTATACGTATTTACTATTGGTATATACACATCAAATCACCACCAACCAGCCCTTGTTCATGCCTTATGTATAAGGTAACTCTCTTGTTCATGCCTTATGTATAAGGTAACTACTTTTGATGTTTAGTATGACTAATTACATAAAAATACAACATGAAATTTTGTCCATGTTTTTCCATTAATCATGTTTTTATGGCCTTAAATACATCTTCCATTTTCAAATTTTATTACCTCATTTCTTTAACCAAAAACACACTCTTAAGAAACTCCATAACCATTCAGCTAGTATCCATGAAGATCTAGCCATAAAAACATCACTTAAACACCATAAGAAAAACCTTACAAAAACACTTCAAGAATCCTTTCAAGAACACAAGTTTACTTCTAATCTTTCATCCAACTCCATCACTCTTTTGGTTCTAGATTTTTACTTCTCTTTTAAAGCAATCTTGTCCAAGTAACTTGAGGTAGTAACTTTGTTCATAACCTTATTCGATTCATATATATATAGCTATCTTATTTTGTGGTATAAAATTTTAACAACAAGAACATAGTTTGAATGTTTTCAAACTTGTTTGCAAACTAAATAGATCCTTCTCACTTAACTTTTAAAATACTTCAAGACCTGTAATATATCATAAATATATGCTAATTTAACAAGGTATAACTTGGTTTTTCAAAGAACACCTTAAAAACTGAATTTACGACGTCGGAGTGCAACCGGGGGCTGTTTTGGGTTGGATAATTAAAAACCATCTTAAACTTTGAATTGGAGGTTTATTTTCTGGAAAAATGATTTTTACTATGAATATGATAACACATAAAAATTTCATGATTTAACTCAAAGTATAAGTATTTTTAGAAAAATAATCATTTAAGGTTGTTTACATGATGGAAAATGATTAACTTCATAAGTTTCACTAAAGTTTGACCTATGACCTGTGATTTCGAATACAAACTAAGGTATTTACAGTTCATAGTCTTAAAGAGGGACTCGATCCAAGGAAGTGGCAAGTTGAATCAACGAAAACGGAGTTGTAACGAAGAAACTATGACCAAAACGAGATCGGATATCTAAGACTAGTTTAGCTACGAAAATAATTGGAGAAAATTAAATAAATCACATCTTTTTAAAATAACATGATATTTTATATATATGTACTCATAATTTAATTTTATATGGTTCAGGATCACCCGTAAACAATACGAGAAGATTAATCATAAGATCCCATGATTGTACGCAACACGTCATTTGACAACACCGGTACTTTATGTACGCAACACGTCATTTGACAACACCGGTACCGTGGGTCAAGATTAATCTCGACCAATACATATACGATGGGGGTTTTTATTTATTTCATTGGGGGTTTATTAAACACCTAAAAATGAACCATTAAAATTGAATTACTAACATCGGACTGCTAACTACGGACTAAGGAATTATTAAAAGTATTAAAAGTATAATAAGTATATATATGTGAAGATTGTTTAAAATGGAAATATATTGATAAACTATATATGGATAGGTTCGTGATATCGACCGGAGACCAAGTCAAAATATATATATCTTCAAGGCAAAAGTGAGTATATAGTCCCACTTTTAAACTTTAAATATTTCGGGATGAGAATACATGTATTTTATGTTTTACGATATGGACACAAGTAACTGAAAAATATATTCTACGTTGAGTTGTACCACTGGCATACTTCCCTGTAGCTTGGTAACTACTATTTACAGCGGTATTGTATACGCGAATCCTGTTGATAGATCTATCGGGCCTGACAACCCCAACCGGACTGGACGACCAGTATTCAACGGTTGCACAGTACTTCGTTTCGTGACTACACTTGGTACGGTGTAGTAAGATTTCATAATAAAGGAAATAGGCGACGTGATTAAATGTTAAGTATGGTTACCAAGTGCTCAACCACTTAGAATATTTTTATTAAAATGTTTATATATGAAATCTTGTGGTCTATATATATATATATATTGCTGCCGGCATTAAACCTATATCTCACCAACTTTATGTTGACGTTTTAAACATGTCTATTCTCAGGTGATAACTAAAAGCTTCCGCTGCAACATGTTGAATTTAAACAAGATCTTGAGTATGCATATTTGTGTCAAAAATAAAACTGCATATCGGAGGATTTGTAATGTAAAATATGCTAGAAATCGTATTGTTATCATCACATGTAAAGTTTGTAAGTCTAAGATTATCGCTAAACGATAATCATCTTTTTATTGTCTAAAGCTTGTATTAAAATAAGAGTTATGGTTTGTAATGTAAAATAAATGCAGTTGTTCTTTTAAAAATGTCGCATATAGAGGTCAATACCTCGCAATGAAATCATACGTTATCTAACTCGTTCTTATGGTTAAGGACGGGTTATGACATGTGGTATCAGAGCGGTGGTCTTAGCGAACCAGGTTTGCATTAGTGTGTCTAACCAAGAAGTCGTTAGGATACATTAGTAAGTCTGGACTTTGACCGGGTCTGATTTAAAAACCATTGCTTATCATTGTTGGTTAAAATTTATATGTAAAAATTATGTAGTACTAAT
Organism: Rutidosis leptorrhynchoides; assembly: GCF_046630445.1. Taxonomy (NCBI): domain Eukaryota; kingdom Viridiplantae; phylum Streptophyta; class Magnoliopsida; order Asterales; family Asteraceae; genus Rutidosis; species Rutidosis leptorrhynchoides. The sequence continues at coordinate 428,505,159 of NC_092333.1, read as the reverse complement.
GGGTTAGTTGTTGTGTGATAGATGTCGGGCTCAAAACTTGTTATCACATTCAGCGACTCCGAACCAGAATCTTCAGATGGTGTTCCAGTCATTAACCTATCCGATGACGAAAATAATATCTTTGGGGAAGACTCACAAATTCCGGATGAACCGACTATAGAGAACCCGGAAAGTGAACCCGAGGAGGAAAGTGAACCCGAGGAGGAAAGTGAACCCGAGGAAGAAATACAGGAAATTACGAAAGACAAGTTCGAACTAGGAAAGAAACGAAAGGCTAATGAATTAGAAAATTCAAATCCCGAGTTTAGCGAGGATGATGTGGCACCAACTCCACTAGACACTACCACCCCTATTCCCGCTATTCCTATTCGTTCTATCCCGGCATCCAGTTCTTCAGCCCCACCGCCAAAATATAGGCAGACAGCTAGGATAAGCGTTAGGCCATTCCTTGAACCTAAACGTCCTAGAAAATAGACCAAACGATGCACTACCGTATTAAACCATGGGATCATATAATGTTTTGTATAATATTATTAGTGTGGTGTGCTTAATATTCGATGTAAGATAAGCATATGTAAAATAGTGAAGTATGAAATGCAATAATTTTCCATGGTTAAGTATTATTTAGATTGTAGTAATTGGTTCTGTACTCAGCTATTAAGTATGAACATTAACGGGTAGGTACTACCCTAGATATAATTATAAAATGCTAATAAGAAGAAAAGGCTTTTATAATAATACCTGGTTCATATTATTAACAAGCTATAATGTACTATAAATACACACTACATCTATAATATTCCATGTGAATAATTATTTTCTTTCATTAGGAAATGGCGCGATTGAATCGAATGACGGAACAAGAAGTCGAGGAATTCATCAACCAGCGAGTGAACGACAGAATGTTATGGGTCGAAGCTGCAAGAGCTGCTGCAGTTAACCCAAATCCTCGTGTAGGATGTACCTACAAGACTTTTCAAGCTTGCAAGCCCTCATCATTCAGTGGAACGGAAGGACCGATCGGTTTAACCCGGTGGATAGAAAAGATGGAGACTGTGTTTAAAATAAGTGGTTGTGTTGAAAAGGACATTACCAAGTATGCATCGTGCACTTTAAAAGATAGTGCACTCACGTGGTGGAAAAATTATGTGAAGGCTGTAGGAGGAGATGTAGCTTATGATACTCCATGGGAAGAATTCAAAATAATGTTAATCAACGAGTATTGTCCAAGGAACGAGGTTAGGAAGTTGGAAGATGAATTACGAAGCCTGAAGGTTGTTGGTACTGAAATCACCAACTATAATCAGCGATTCATGGAATTAGTTTTGCTATGTCCTGAATTGGTTCCAACCGAAGAACGGAAGATTGAAATGTACAAAGATGGTTTGCCCAAAAAGGTCAAGGCAAATGTTACAGCATCGAAACCTAAGACAATTCATGAAGCTATAACCATGGCAAACGAGCTAATGGATCAGGTCATCATGGATAAGAAAGTATCCAATACTGATGTGAAGGTATCAGGTAACAAAAGAAAGTGGAATGGAAATTATGATCGAGGTAACCAACAACAATCTTTTAAGAAACAAGAAATCACGCAAGGTGCGGGTAGTGGTTTAAGCTTTGGTTATAAAGGACAAAATCCTTTATGTAACTGATGCCACAAACATCACTCTGGCTACTGTAATGTGGTATGCAACAAATGTAATCGAAAGGGTCATCTTGCTGAAGATTGTAGGGCTCTCGTTACAAATACAAATGGTACCAAGACTCCTGCCACCAATGCAAATAGAACTGCTTTGGCTACCATTACTTGTTATGGGTGTGGAAAACAAGGTCACTATAAGAGCCAGTGTCCGAATCCAGAGAAGAATGATGGATCTGCACGTGGAAGAGCATTTGTTATTAATGCTAGAGAGGCACGTGAAGACCCGGAGCTTGTTACGGGTACGTTTACCATTAATAACTTATCCGCATCTATTATATTTGATACTGGTGCCGATAGAAGTTACGTGAGTAGAGGCTTTTACGCTAAATTGAATTGTTCATCATTACCTCTAGATGCTAAGTACATGATTGAGTTAGCTAATGGTAAACTAATTAAAGCCGATAAAATTTGTCGTGATTGTGAAATAAATTTAGCCGGAGAAACGTTTAAAATTGACTTAATACCCGTAGAATTAGGAAGTTTTGATGTAATAGTCGGCATGGACTGGATGTCCAAAGTAGGAGTTGAAGTTGTGTGTGCCAAGAAGGCAATTCGCATTCCTTGTAAGGATAAAATGCCGGTGATGATTTATGGAGAGAAGGGTAATTCAAAGCTAAAACTCATTAGCTGTTTGAAAGCTAAGAAGTGTTTAGAAAAGGGATGTTATGCTATTCTAGCACATGTTAATAAAGTCGAAAAGAAAGAGAAAGAGAAGTGCATCAACGACGTGCCTGTGGCAAGAGATTTTCCTGAAGTTTTTCCGGAAGAATTGCCGGGATTACCTCCATTTAGATCTGTAGAATTTCAAATAGATTTAGTACCAGGAGCTGCACCAGTGGCTCGTGCGCCATATAGACTTGCACCGTCCGAATTAAAAGAACTTCAAAGTCAGTTAAAAGAATTACTGGACCGTGGATTCATACGACCAAGCACTTCACCGTGGGGAGCTCCAATTTTATTTGTTAAGAAGAAAGATGGATCTTTTAGGATGTGTATAGATTATCGTGAATTAAATAAGTTAACTATCAAGAATTGGTATCCACTACCGAGAATTGATGACTTATTTGATCAACTGCAAGGATCATGTGTTTATTCGAAAATCGACCTAAGATCGGGCTATCATCAACTACGCGTCAAAGAAGAAGATATACCGAAAACTGCTTTTCGGACACGTTACGGTCATTACGAATTTTTGGTCATGCCGTTTGGATTGACGAATGCGCCAACTGTATTCATGGACCTCATGAATCGAGTTTGTAGTCCATATTTAGATAAGTTTGTTATTGTTTTCATTGATGACATTCTTATCTATTCCAAGAGTGAGCAAGAGCATGAGCAGCATTTAAGGTTGATATTAGAGTTGTTGAGAAAAGAACAGCTATATGCTAAATTTTCTAAGTGTGCTTTTTGGTTGAAAGAAGTGCAATTTCTTGGCCACGTTGTTAGTAGCAAAGGAATTCAGGTTGATCCAGCAAAAATTGAAGCCATTGAAAAATGGGAGACTCCTAAGACACCAATGCAGATACGCCAATTTTTGGGTTTAGCCGGTTATTATAGAAGGTTTATTCAAGATTTTTCCCGAATAGCTAAGCCGTTGACAGCGTTAACGCAAAAAGGGAAGAAATATGAATGGACTTCTGAGCAGGAGAGTGCATTTCAATTACTGAAAAAGAAGTTGACTACGGCGCCTATTTTATCGTTACCAGAAGGGAACGATGATTTTGAAATATATTGTGACGCTTCGCGACAAGGTTTAGGTTGCGTTCTTATGCAACGGAAGAAAGTTATTGCATACGCATCCCGACAATTAAAGATTCACGAGCGGAATTATACGACGCATGATCTAGAACTGGGAGCAATCGTGTTTGCATTGAAGATATGGAGACACTACTTGTATGGGGTTAAATGCACTGTGTTTACTGATCATAAAAGCCCTGTAGTTGATCAAATAAGTCGTCAATTCTCGGTAGTGGATAACGGTTCTTGATGGTAAGTTTGTTCAACTCTCGGTAGTCGATACACAACCTGAATGTACCATCCTTCTTTTTGACAAACAAAACAGGAGCTCCCCATGGTGATGTACTTGGTCGTATTAAACCACGTTCTAAAAGTTCTTGTAGTTGGCTTTGGAGTTCCTTCATTTCACTATGTGTGAGTCTGTATGGAGCACGAGCTATTGGTGCAGCTCCAGGTACAAGATCTATTTGAAATTCCACAGATCGGTGTGGAGGTAGTCCCAGTAATTCTTTCGAAAATACATCGGGAAATTCTTTTACGACGGGAACATCATTGATGTTCTTCTCTTCGGTTTGTATTTTCTTGATGTATGCTAGAACGGCATAGCAACCTTTTCTTATTAGCTTTTGCGCCTTCAAGTTACTAATAAGATTTACCTTCGCGTTGCTCTTTTCTCCGTACACCATTAAGAGTTTTCCTTCTTATCGTACAATGCGAATTGCATTTTTGTAACATACGATCTCTGCTCTCTCCTTTTTCAACCATTCCATGTCAATTATCACATCAAACTCCCTAACTCTACTGGTATCAAATCAATCTTAAACGTTTCTCTAACCAGTTTAATTTCTCGATTCCGACATATTTTATCTGCCGAAATTAATTTACCGTTTGCTAATTCGAGTAAAAAATTATTATTCATAGACGTCAATGGACCACTTAATTTAGCACAAAAATCTCTACTCATATAACTTCTATCCGCACCCGAATCAAATAAAACATAAGCAGGTTTTTCATCGATATGAAACGTACTCGTAACAAGCTCCGGGTCTTCCTGCGCTTCTTCCGCATTAATGTTAAAAACTCTCCCACGACTTTGCCCATTATTATTTCCTTGGTTTGGGCACGTAGTTTTGTAGTGGCCCTTCTTTCTGCATCTGAAACAAATAATGTGGGCAATATTTGTTTTTTTAGTCACTGGTCCGAATGCTTCACACTTCGCTGCAGCATGACCCTTCCTATTACATTTGGTACATACTACTTCACAAAATTTACCCGGATGATATCCTTTACACCTATAGCATGGAATTTTCTGATTGTTGTTGTCATTGTTGTTATTAAGATTGCTATTGGGATTGATGTGGTTGTTATTGTTGTTGGGACATTTAGTGAAGTTATTGTTGTTGGGACGCTTGTTGTAGTTGTTGTTGGGATTGCGATTGTTGTTGTTGCGATTGATGTTGCGGTTGTTGGGATAGTTGTTGCGATTGTGGTTGTGATTGTTGTTGTTGTATTGGTAACTCTTGTCACTGTTTTCCTCCCACTTTCTCTTGACTTGTTTCGTGTTGGCCCCTTCAGCCGCCTGTTCTTTAATCCTTCCCTCAATCTGATTTATGAGTTTGTGATCCATTCGACTTGCCTTTTGTATGGAGGCGGGCTCGTGTGAACTCACATCTTCTTGAATCCTTTCTGGTAACCCTTTTACAAATGCATCAATCTTCTCCTCTTCATCTTCGAACGCTCTTCGACACAATAGGCTCAACTCTGTGAATCGTCGTTCGTACGTGGTGATGTCGAAACCTTGCATTCGTAATCCTCTAAGCTCTACCTTAAGCTTATTGAACTCATTTCTGGGACGATACTGCTCGTTCATCAAGTGCTTGAATGCTGACCACGGTAGTGCGTAAGCAGTATCTTGTCCCACCTGCTCGAGATAGGTGTTCCACCATGTTAACACAGTACCTGTGAAGGTATGCGTAGCGTACTTTACTTTGTCTTCTTCAGTACATTTACTTATGGCAAACACCGATTCAACCTTTTCGGTCCACCGTTTTAATCCAATTGGACCCCCGGTTCCATCGAATTCCAAAGGTTTACAGGCAGTGAATTCTTTGTATGAGCATCCTACCCGATTTCTTGTGGAATTAGTTCCACTGCTAGAACCAGAGTTATTGTTGTTATTTTGCATTGCGGCCTGCACTGCTGCTATGTTCGCAGCAAGGAAAACACGAAAGTCTTCCTCACTCATGTTCAAGTTCTGACGAGTCGTCGGTGCCATTTCCTTCAAAAATAGCCAAAAGAATTGAGTTAATCATATAGAATTTAAGAGTAGTCAATAGTATTTCGTAGCATAATATGAACTCTTTTATAAAAGCTTTTTCTTCGTACTAGCGTTTTATAAGTTTTAATTCGGGTAATACCTACCCGTTAAGTTCATACTTAGTAGCTACTATACAATTCAACTACTACGATTCTATATGAAAAACAAAATACAATAATATTTCGCGTTCAAACTTTTATACAATATTTTTACAAATTTACAATACCGCTATTTTACATATAGCATGAAATATAGTGTAGATACCCGCCCTAATCCATCCGGACGAAGTCCATATCGATTATAAACGATTCACAAAAGTTGATTACATCACGAGGTACTTGACCTCTATATGATACATTTTACAAACATTGCAATCAATTTTAAAAGACAATCTTTCTTTACAAGGAAAGTTGACGGCATACAAACCATTTCATAATATATCCAAACTATAAACGACTTAATAATAATCTTGATGAACTCAACGACTCGAATGCAACGTCTTTTGAAATGTGCCATGAATGACTCCAAGTAATATTTCTAAAATGAGCAAATACACAGCGGAAGATTTCTTTCGTACCTGAGAATAAACATGCTTTCAAGTGTCAACCAAAGGGTTGGTGAGTTCATTAGTTTAACATAAATACTCATTTTCATCATTTTAATAATCCACAAGATTTCCATATTCAGTTCTCTTAAATATACGTCCCATGCATAGAGACAAAATATCATTCATATGGATTGAACACCTGGTAATCGACATTCACAAGATGCATATAGAATATCCCCATCATTCCGGGATCCTCCTTCGGACAAGATATAAATTTCGAAGTACTAAACCATCCGGTACTTTGGATGGGGCTTGTTGGGCCCGATAGATCTATCTTTAGGATTCACGTCAATTAGGGTGTCTGTTCCCTAATTCTTAGATTACCAGACTTAATAAAAAGGGGCATATTCGATTTCGATCATTCAACCATATAATGTAGTTTCGATTACTTGTGTCTATTCCGTAAAACATTTATAAAAGTGCATGCATTCTCAGTCCCAAAAATATATATTGCAAAAGCATTTAAAAAGGGAGCAAATGAAACTCACGCAAATAAATATTGTAAAAACAGTTAATAAAGCATTTGCATGTATTCGCAGTTCAAAATATATTTCAAAAGCATTTAATAAAGCAGTTGTAAAAACAGCGCATGTATTCTCAGTCCCAAAAATATAAAGAGTAAAAGGGATCAAATGAAACTCACGCAAATAAATATTGTAAAAACAGTTAATAAAGCATTTGCATGTATTCGCAGTTCAAAATATATTTCAAAAGCATTTAATAAAGCAGTTGTAAAAACAGCGCATGTATTCTCAGTCCCAAAAATATAAAGAGTAAAAGGGATCAAATGAAACTCACCTAATGTATTTTGTAGTAAAAATACATAGAACGACATTGAACAAGTATAGGGTTGGCCTCGGATTCACGAACCTATATCGAGTATATATATTAACACATATAATTGTAATTGAACAAATTTATATATTATTATTAGTGATATAATTGTTATATTAATAAATTATATGTCTTATTAATAAATTAATTAAATATATATATTTATTTATACATTTTAAATGAAAATATTATTATTTGTAAAATAATAATATAGTTAGGTTATGTATTAAATATATCAGTATATAACTAATATTTACTTGTTTTAATATTAATAATATCAATAATAATGGTACTTAATAATAATAATAATAATAATAATAATAATAATAATAATAATAATAATAATAATAATAATAATAATAATAATAGTAATAATAATAATAATGATAATGATAATAATAATAATAAGAAGAATTATACCCTTTCAAGATCATTATCATTTTATGAAATCGCGTGTCGTTATCCTAACGTCAATATCGTCGGGTAATCATAATCATCACCATAATCATAACATCACCTCGTCATCATCCTTAATCATTCATCATCTTAATTAACCTAAATGTCTTCGGTTCATCATTATTATCATATACACCAATAATCATCACGTCATCATCTATCATTGTTATAATAACCATCTTTATTTTCTTCACGATATCATTATCAATATTATCCATGTATCTCACGACCATCATTATTATCATTCGATCCTCCTCTCGTTAATCATTAACACATTACATTAACAACATTTTCTTTGTTAATCACCATCTACTATCATAATCGAACTATATTTGAGTTTCGACCCAAATTAGAAACATGAACACGGCAGCCCTCAACAGTCCATCATGTAAATTTAAACATGCAGACTGGGTGGCCCAACAAGAACAGTTTACGACCCACAGAAAAGAATTACTAAACCCCATTTAATTAAGCCCAAAACTTAGCGGCCCATGTTATGATATGCAGGATTCAAAACAGAAAGATAATTAGTCGGTATAATCTTATTATCATTGGTTATGGTTTTGGCATATTAATCTATATCGTTTGGGACCCGCCTTCAATCAGAGAGACAATCAAAAGGGTGAGCTGTAATAAAAAATGTAATCAAGCCTTATCCTCTTAATTCCATCGGTGGAATCCACCACCTCATTTTCCGTATTCACTTTGAAATAAACATTATCATTATCATGTCACTATTAAATCGCATCATCATTTATCATTGTACCCATCACCAACTCATCATCATTCGTTTAAAAACATAAATAAAAGTAGCAGCAGAAAGATAATTGACCCAATATCTATTGGGCTTAGCCTTGCACGAATGGCCCATTATCCAATGGAACATATCAATGTTTGAATGAAATCTATTAGCCCGATAGTAGCATTAAACATGTCACGGACCAGTTTTTAAAATAAACCTAAGTTAATTTGTATTATATTATACGAACGTGAAATAGGATGCAGCTGTGGTATATGTTGAAGTCGACTGGAACACAAATAACCCATTACAGTAGCGGTTATAATAGGTTTCGATAGTGGATTCAACAGGAATATAGTTCCAACAATAATTTATTCGGTAGTGGTGATTATATATGTTTTGACCTTACCATAAATGAATATAATACAATAAAGGATGTATCCATCGATTATGGGGCAAGTCGGTTTGTTATGATGGGGTTTTGTCGACCAAAGCAAAGAGTATTATTCTTATAAAATCAGTCTTTTATTCGATTAGAAATCAAAAGGAAAAGAAACTGCAACAACGGTTTTCCAACATAATCTTACACATGAGCTGTAGCAGATGATTTATTGGTGGTTTAGCTCGGTAGAAAATAGAAGAATTGCAGAAAATAAAAGTTTACAAGTGTTTGATCGTGATGTTGGAATGAAACAACAAAACAGTTCAGCAAGCAAACAGACATCAACTTAGATTGATGGCTGTTTAATAGAAAGTATCGAGCAGGTGTGATGGTGGGTTTATGGCTGTAAGTTTATATAATACGGAGTACTAGACAGAAAAGGAAAAGGGAATAGAGAAGACTATGTGGTGGTGAGTTGGGGTTGTGTATGGTGGCTGAGGTGGCGGATGAGGGTGGTTCCTGGAGATTCATGAGGGTGGTTCATGTTGATGATCAAGGGTGGGTTATTACGAGAGTGGTGGTGTGCCGGGTTGATGGCCGATAGAAGTAATGAAGAAGAATGGTTATCATGGTTATATATTTGTGTGAGACTAATAAGCATATATATAAAAATTTAGATAGGATAGATAGAGGTTATATCTATATTTGTATCATATGGATCAATCACAACCAGTTATAATTGTTCTCTTGTAAAAAGTAATATTATTTACTAATAAAGAATCATAAACATGCCACAATCAATCAATTAGGTACACCAATTGTCAATTAGAAATAGTGAGCAGCCAAAGGATTTAATTATTGTACCGACAGTTTTCACGAGCTAATTATATCGTGCCTCGTTGTTCACTCAGTGGCGAATAAAAAGTCTTCAGAAAAATTCCATATTTTTATAATAATTATCTTTATTTATTTCAGTCATTTTGGTATAAAATTCAATCTTTAATTTGTTAAATAAAAATTACATCAACTGTCCCTCTCAATTCTGGGTAAAATATAAAAAGTGTTAAAATTAAATAACTAAATCCTAAATACATTTTTAGTAAGCTAAAATTTATAGAACTCATCTTCGGATCACCGTTTATTTTCAAAATCATATAAATTCGAATTCAACTCGCTTAAATAACCGTCGAAAGATGAACGAGTGCTATCATTGTTTACTAAATGAATTCGAAACCAAATATGTATATTCAATATACTTTATATATATAGATTTATAATAGAATTTATTTCTAACAATTAAGTTGTATATTATTTCCAATAATATTTCAAATTAAATTTTATATATATATATATATATATATATATATATATATACACATTTAATATATATGTATCTATTTACAGATAGTTGTTCGTGAATCATCGAGAACAGTCGAAGGGTAATTGAATATATTAAACAGTTCAAAAATTTTGAGACCCAACATTACAGACTTTGCTTATCGTGTCGAATTCATATAAAGATTAAGTTTAAATTTGGTCAAAAATTTTCGGGTCGTCACAGTACCTACCCGTTAAAGAAATTTCGTCCCGAAATTTGAGTGGGATCATCATGGCTGACAATAAGTATGCTTTCATGACTCATATGAGCTGATAAATAGAGTTTTATTACCATAGAGTAATATGGATAAAATAATTCGATTACTCGAAGAGTACGAGTGAAGCTATCACCAAAAAGTGAAATGAGAAAGACATGTTTCATCATAACTTTTGACTAGTCAATGTTGAATTTAGAAAATAAGGTGCGTCTTAGCTTTTGACGTTATCTTGGTTGAATTCCGGAATTCAAGGGATTTAAAGAAAATCTTAGAAATCTAAAAGATTTGATTCTTCAGCGAATAAGGAAATTAAGATCTTTGTAATTAAATGCGGTCATCTGCCTCGATTACTCTGTCAGATATTTCCATTATAAATTAAGCTCTTCCGTTCCATGATTCTCACCATTTCTATACCTTCTTTCTTAGTTCATACATCCAAAAGATTGTGAAAATGCTTAATCCAGTTCTGATCCTTGTTCTTATCCTTACTTTTGCAACAATCATTCTCCTTTTCCAACTTCTACCAGAGGAATCTGCTTTCTTCTACTTCGCACTTGGGGTTATAGTGTTTTTAATTCTCCCGTGTCTTTATGTTGCGATAAACATTGATATACACGGTTTGTAATTTCTACATTGTTGTTGGGTTTTATATCTTCCCTTATACTTCGATGTCCCTGCTTTTGTCTCCTATAATCATTGTCATCCATAGTTAATGTTCTCTCCTATTTGCTGCGGTTTATACTCCCTTTCTACTTCAGAGCTTCATGCTTTTGCTTCCTTTTCGCAAGTAATGGTCCAGACTTCATAGATATGGAGTTTCAAATTATCATAATATACAAGGTATAAAGGAAAGGTAGTAACACGATTTGATTTGTCAATTTACTAGAATTACTGAGGATAGAACTATCAAGAATATATTTTCTTGATATGTTCAGAAGTTAAGTAGAATGAAAGGGTTATGTAACATGGCACGTGATGATGTTATGATTCTGTGAATCATCACGTCCCATTAAAAACTCAGCATGACTTACTGTAATATAATCACGTTGATCAAGTGTCATTATATTATACTAACTCATGCTTCAGTTCCCAACACTACTCCAGAAATCATTCATAGTTTATACTTAGCTTTTACAGAATTTTCCAATATAATATATTATAGATAGCACGAAGAGGTATATAATTTTGAACGAGAATATCTATGAAAATATCCTCAGAAATATCGAAGATCTTTATGATGATATTTTGAAATTTCTAAATTCGAAGGTTGATGAAGAAAGATATTTCACAAGATTTTAACATGACTTCGGAGTAGGATATTCTCTAAAGATTTCATCGGATACAGAATCATCTGGATCCTTTGAATATAGGGTATGGTCCTTGTATTTGTCCTTGGTCTCCTTCTTGGTTAGCTCAATCCGTTTTTCAGTTCCAATTTTTCTGGGCTTTTCCAACATACTATTCTTTATCATTAAACTTCCGACTATTAAGGTCGTTTACAGTTGCCCACAGTTTCTGCTGCTTCATTCAGCTTTTTTAAAGTTCAATGTATTGATTCATAGGCTGGGTGCTTTTCAAAATTTCAGAATTGAAGGTTGTAATTCTAGGAGGTAATTGTTATATGTATACATATAATTATTGATGTAGAAATACTATGATATTCGAAATACAGATTGCTGATTCTCGGTAATTGGTATAACAATTCTTGTTACAAGATGCGGATGAGTACATGATGAGAATTCAATAGATAAATTTAGTGATTTGTCGAAGAGATTTAAGCCAATGAGTAATGAAGTTGCTAGTAGGTTTACTGCTAATGTGGTGGGATATAAACGGTTCCTTGGTAACGATGACGAAAGGCAACTTATATATCAAGGTTATAATAGAGCTTATTCGAATGATAAGTCGAATTTGATTTGTTGAAGCTGTGACAAAACTGTCCAATTTAAAAAGGAATTGCAAAGTTATTTTCAGTAATAATAATGCTAAAGGAGCTATTACGTATACGTGTTAAACGTTTACTCAGGTTCCGAGTGTTTTTAGGTGCATAACTATATGCATCAATCTTTTCCTTCCGTAAATGAAGTGAGGTTGGTCCATCCTCTCGATTGAAGTGTTTTCAAGAATCATGAAAGGTTGGAACGTAGATTGTAATCGTCATGATACAAATGAGGTTTAAGATGAAATCAAGTGACAAATTTGAGAAAATATTTAACTGTAGTAGATGTAATTTATTTGCAATCTTTTTAAGTCAAAATGTGTTGTATTTAATATTTCCTACTCTTTTGATACTTTTTTTTATAATAGTAGTTCAGTAGTCCAATAGTTCAATAGTTCAATAGTTCTACCAAAACTAGTATATTTTAAGGAAAGAGTCATATAGGAACAGTTAGCTAGGATTTGGTTAATATAGTTTTAAAGTTTTAAGTAGTTAATTAATTGGTTACTAATAAATTTTATTTTGTTCATTAATTTTCTTCATTATGCCACTTGTCAAATCTTGACTTGGATTCTGATCGGTCAAAATCCGAATATGAAATTGAACTTAGATGAAAATAGTTATTCTTTGGTGAACGGATACGTATATGTGTGAATTTGATCAGTGTTGTTAATGACTGCTGAATCTGAATTGAAGAATGTACAGTGCAACTTATTAATGTGAAATATAAATATTCCTCGGGTATTACCTACCCGTTAAAATATTTTCACCATTAACAGTTTGTACAAAAGAATTTTCAATTACAATCTTTATGAAAACATATATACATATATATTTTCTTCGGATGTAATCATGGATTTAATGAGTTAATATGATATTAAACTCATTTGATTTTCGATTTGAGCTAGAATAAATAACCTCTAAAACTTTTAGAAACCACATATTCCTCGTAGAATATTTCTTCAGTGAAGTTATGAATTAATACTTCATCGTTCATTGTTATTGGTACTCCTTGGTATTTATGATACGTATGACGTTGATGTTCGCGTGACAGATTGTGAAGTTGAGGTTAGCGATGCGATTGTTGTTGGTGGTGGTAATGGTACTGTTGGCGTTGATGATGGTGGTACTAGTTATGCTGCTGGTGCTGCTGGTGCTGCTGTTGGTGTTTGTAACCTTTACACCATATTCTCCAAAACCACTACCCGAGCGCGAAGCTCGTTGACTTCTTCTATTACACCAGGGTGATTGTCGGTTCGGACGAGCGGATAAATATGATCTAGAATTTGATATGGTATATAATCATGACGAGATACTCTGAAAATGAGAGAGAAAATGGTGTTTCGGACAGGTTCGCCGGTAAGTGCTTCAGGTTCTTTGCCAAGAGGGCAATGTGGTGGATGAAAAGGATCACCTTCTTCTTGTCTCCAATTATTGAGGAAGCTACGAACCCATCAGATGAATTGGGGATGGATGATTGGTTGGTTCACTCCGGTGACGCTATTTCCGGAGCTTAGGTTAACATCCATGTCAGAATAGATGTCGGAGTAACTATCGGAATAGCTATCGAAATCTGAGGACTCGAACTGGTTGAGGGATTCATCTCGTACGATCGGATGAAGGATTTTCGATAAGAAATAGATTATAGGATGTAGATTAGTACCCTGCAATACATAATTTACATATGCATATATAATACTAAAATCCCATAAGTTATGAAAGAATCTACAGAAGCTGTCAGGCAAAGGTAACAATAACATATACGCTAAGATATGAATTTATCTATACAATGTCTATGCAATAGTGGCAGTAAGACATGTCTAGACTAAAAATGATAAGCAGGTAATTTCCTAAGGATGATAAGCAGATAATTTTTGACACAAAATGATAAGCAAAACTTTTGATATGCAGACACGGTCGAAGTCCAGAATCACTAATGCATCTAAACAACTATTAGTTAGACATACTAATGCAAGACCTGGTTCGCTAAGACCACCGCTCTGATACCAACTGTAGATACCCATCCTAATCCATCTGGACGAAGTCCATATCGATTATAAACGATTCACAACAGTTGATTACATCGCGAGGTACTTGACCTCTATATGATACATTTTACAAACATTGCAATCAATTTTAAAAAGACAATCTTTCTTTACAAGGAAAGTTGACGGCATACAAACCATTTCATAATATATCCAAACTATAAACGACTTAATAATAATCTTGATGAACTCAACGACTTTAATGCAACGTCCTTTGAAATGTGCCATGAATGACTCCAAGTAATATTTCTAAAATGAGAAAATACACAGCGGAAGATTTCTTTCGTACCTGAGAATAAACATGCTTTCAAGTGTCAACCAAAAGGTTGGTGAGTTCATTAGTTTAACATAAATACTCATTTTCATCATTTTAATAGACCACAAGATTTCCATATTCAGTTCTCTTAAATATACGTCCCATGCATAGAGACAAAATATCATTCATATGGATTGAACACCTGGTAATCGACATTCACAAGATGCATATAGAATATCCCCATCATTCCGGGATCCTCCTTCGGACATGATATAAATTTCGAAGTACTAAAGCATCCGGTACTTTGGATGGGGCTTGTTGGGCCCGATAGATCTATCTTTAGGATTCACGTCAATTAGGGTGTCTGTTCCCTAATTCTTAGATTACCAGACTTAATAAAAAGGGGCATATTCGATTTCGATCATTCAACCATATAATGTAGTTTCGATTACTTGTGTCTATTCCGTAAAACATTTATAAAAGCGCATGCATTCTCAGTCCCAAAAATATATATTGCAAAAGCATTTAAAAAGGGAGCAAATGAAACTCACGCAAATAAATATTGTAAAAACAGTTAATAAAGCATTTGCATGTATTCGCAGTTCAAAATATATTTCAAAAGCATTTAATAAAGCAGTTGTAAAAACAGCGCATGTATTCTCAGTCCCAAAAATATAAAGAGTAGAAGGGATCAAATGAAACTCACGCAAATAAATATTGTAAAAACAGTTAATAAAGCATTTGCATGTATTCGCAGTTCAAAATATATTTCAAAAGCATTTAATAAAGCAGTTGTAAAAACAGCGCATGTATTCTCAGTCCCAAAAATATAAAGAGTAAAAGGGATCAAATGAAACTCACCTAATGTATTTTGTAGTAAAAATACATAGAACGACATTGAACAAGTATAGGGTTGGCCTCGGATTCACGAACCTATATCGAGTATATATATTAACACATATAATTGTAATTGAACAAATTTATATATTATTATTAGTGATATAATTGTTATATTAATAAATTATATGTCTTATTAATAAATTAATTAAATATATATATTTATTTATACATTTTAAATGAAAATATTATTATTTGTAAAATAATAATATAGTTAGGTTATGTATTAAATATATCAGTATATAACTAATATTTACTTGTTTTAATATTAATAATATCAATAATAATGGTACTTAATAATAATAATAATAATAATAATAAAAATAATAATAATAATAATAATAATAATAATAATAATAATAATAATAATAATAATAATAATAATAATAATAATAATAATAATAATAATAATAGTAATAATAATAATAATGATAATGATAATAATAATAATAAGAAGAATTATACCCTTTCAAGATCATTATCATTTTATGAAATCGCGTGTCGTTATCCTAACGTCAATATCGTCGGGTAATCATAATCATCACCATAATCATAACATCACCTCGTCATCATCCTTAATCATTCATCATCTTAATTAACCTAAATGTCTTCGTTTCATCATTATTATCATATACACCAATAATCATCACGTCATCATCTATCATTGTTATAATAACCATCTTTATTTTCTTCACGATATCATTATCAATATTATCCATGTATCTCACGACCATCATTATTATCATTCGATCCTCCTCTCGTTAATCATTAACACATTACATTAACAACATTTTCTTTGTTAATCACCATCTACTATCATAATCGAACTAGATTTGAGTTTCGACCCAAATTAGAAACATGAACACGGCAGCCCTCAACAGTCCATCATGTAAATTTAAACATGCAGACTGGGTGGCCCAACAAGAACAATTTACGACCCACAGAAAAGAATTACTAAACCCCATTTAATTAAGCCCAAAACTTAGCGGCCCATGTTATGATATGCAGGATTCAAAACAGAAAGATAATTAGTCGGTATAATCTTATTATCATTGGTTATGGTTTTGGCATATTAATCTATATCGTTTGGGACCCGCCTTCAATCAGAGAGACAATCAAAAGGGTGAGCTGTAATAAAAAATGTAATCAAGCCTTATCCTCTTAATTCCATCGGTGGAATCCACCACCTCATTTTCCATATTCACTTTGAAATAAACATTATCATTATCATGTCACTATTAAATCGCATCATCATTTATCATTATACCCGTCACCAACTGATCATCATTCGTTTGAAAACATAAATAAACGTAGCAGCAGAAAGATAATTGACCCAATATATATTGGGCTTAGCCTTGCACGAATGGCCCATTATCCAATGGAACATATCAACGTTTGAATGAAATCTATTAGCCCGATAGTAGCATTAAACATGTCACGGACCAGTTTTTAAAATAAACCTAAGTTAATTTGTATTATATTATACGAACGTAAAATAGGATGCAGATGTGGTATATGTTGAAGTCGACTGGAACAAAAATAACCCATTACAGTAGCGGTTATAATAGGTTTCGATAGTGGATTCAACAGGAATATAGTTCCAACAATAATTTATTCGCTAGTGGTGATTATATATGTTTTAACCTTACCATAAATGAATACAATACAATAAAGGATGTATCCATCGATTATGGGGCAAGTGGGTTTGTTATGATGGGGTTTTGTTGACCAAAGCAAATAGTATTATTCTTATAAAAGCAGTCTTTTATTCGATCAGAAATCAAAAGGAAAAGAAACTGCAACAGCGGTTTTCCAACATAATCTTACACAGAAGCTGTAGCAGATGATTTATTGGTGGTTTAGCTCGGTAGAAAACAGAAGACTTGCAGAAAATAAAAGTTTACAAGTGTTTGATCGTGATGTTGGAATGAAACAACAAAATAGTTCAGCAAGCAAACAGACATCAACTTAGATTGATGGCTATTTAATAGAAAGTATCGAGCAGGTGTGATGGTGGGTTTATGGTTGTAAGTTTATATAATACGGAGTACGAGACAAAAAAGGAAAAGGGAAGAGAGAAAACTATGTGGTGGTGAGTTGGGGTTGTGTATGGTGGCTGAGGTGGCGGATGAGGGTGGTTCATGTTGATGATCAAGGGTGGGTTATAGCGAGAGTGGTGGTGTGCCGGGTTGATGGCCGATAGAAGTAATGAAGAAGAATGGTTATCATGGTTATATATTTGTGTGAGACTAATAAGCATATATATATAAAAAATTAGATAGGATAGATAGAGATTATATCTGGATTTGTATCATATGGATCAATCACAACCAGTTATAATTGTTCTCTTGTAAAAAGTAATATTATTTACTAATAAAGAATCATAAACGTGCCACAATCAATCAATTAGGTGCACCAATTGTCAATTAGAAATAGTGAGCAGCCAAAGGATTTAATTATTGTACCGACAGTTTTCATGAGCTAATTATATCGTGCCCCGTTGTTCACTCAGTGGCGAATAAAAAGTCTTCAGAAAAATTCCATATTTTTATAATAATTATCTTTATTTATTTCAGTCATTTTGGTATAAAATTCGATCATTAATTTGTTAAATAAAAATTACATCAACTGTCCCTCTCAATTATGGGTAAAATATAAAAAGTGTTAAAATTAAATAACTAAATCCTAAATACATTTTTAGTAAGCCTAAAATTTATAGAACTCATCTTCGGATCACCGTTTATTTTCAAAATCATATAAATTCGAATTCAACTCGCTTAAATAACCGTCGAAAGATGAACGAGTGCTACCATTGTTTGCTAAATGAATTCGAAACCAAATATGTATATTCAATATACTTTATATATATAGATTTATAATAAAATTTATTTCTAACAATTAAGTTGTATATTATTTCCAATAATATTTCAAATTAAATTATATATATATATATATATATATATATATATATATATATATATACACACACATTTAATATATATGTATCTATTTACAAATAGTTGTTCGTGAATCATAGAGAACAGTCGAAGGGTAATTGAATATATTAAACAGTTCAAAAATTTTGAGACCCAACATTACAGACTTTGCTTATCGTGTCGAATTCATATAAAGATTAAGTTTAAATTTGGTCGAAAATTTCCGGGTCGTCACATATAGCACACAATAACTTTGATACAAAATAGGTGTGACAACAATCCTAGTTAATATCAATCCTAGTTAATACGCAAGTCGTTCAGCAAAGGCAATAAAAACACGTAATTCATAAGTCCAGAAACAAGTCATGCATTCTGGTTTTACTAAGACTACTTCCCATCCTTGGTCTTGTGGAACATAACCGTTGTGGCCATTGACAAGACAGCATGTTGTAATGTCGTCAAAGGGATGAGGGTTTCGTAATGCCCAATAGCCCCGTAACAATCTAGAAACCTTGTTTCTTACCCCAACTACTGAATTCGTCACTTGTGGGAAGGTTTTATTTAAAATTTGTAATCCGATGTTCTTTTTCTCACTTTGGTGAGAAGCGAACATCACTAACCCGTAAGCATAACGTGCTTCTTTATGTTGCATGTTAGAAGCTCTTTCTAACTCACGCAGTCCTATGTTGGGATATGTTGAGTCAAAATAGGTTCTTAACCCGTATCGTAAAATTGCATTTGGGTTTCCCGCATTTAACGTTTTAAAGAAAACACGGCGTAACTTACGGTGTCCCCAATGTGATATACCCCATCTTTCAAATGAAATCCTTTTTACAAACTAAGGCATGCCTGGAACGTTCTTCAAATGTTCTACAAACTAATTTTTCCGTAAATAATTGTGCCGACGAATTCTGACCGACTTTAGACAAGATTTCATCAATCATGTCCCCGGGTAGGTCTTCTAAAATTTTTGGTTGTCTATCCTTAACGTCCATTGTGTTTTTATACTGTAAAACAGACGAGAATTAGATTGGTAAAAGATAATAATACAAGCAATTTTCACATACAACAAGAAAAGTACAAGCACACTTATTTTACATATTTTACACCTCATGATTACAACTCTTTATTCTGACTCACTAGTTTCTTCCTCTTCGGACCTGTTTCGTTTTTCTATTTTCTAGAGATATATGATGTTCCTCTAATACGAGCCGTTGTTTTCACAAATGATTTAGAAAAACCTGGTGGCTTAGAGGTTCCCGGGTTATTGTTACAACATAAGAAATACGGGTGTTGACGATACATATAAAGTTCATCGGGGTTGGAATCAGGTTTCTCTATTTTGATGCCCTTTCCCTTATTATTTTCTTTTGCTATTTCAAATTGGGTCAAGGTAATTTCTATAACATCATTGGAATCCTCATCGGGATCCGATTCATCGTAAAATTGGTAATCTTCCCAATATTTTACTTTCTCGGCAAAAACACCATTGACCATTATTAATTTTGGTCCATTAGTTGAGGGTTTTCTTTTATTTGTCTGTTTTTCAGTGGTTTCTAAAATTTCCTCCTCCGGAACCTCTTCTTCCAGTTCCTCTTCTTCCGATTCCTCCTCTTTCGGTTCCTCTTCTTACGGTTCCTCTTCGGGAATTTGTGAATCTTTCCAAAATATATTCGACTCTTCATTATTATTAGGTGAGTCGATGGGATTTGTACTAGAGGTAGACATCTATCACACATTATCAAATACGTTAAGAGATTAATATATCACATAATATTTACATGTTAAATATATATAGTTTTCAACAAAAAGTGTTAAGCAATCATTTTTAAAGAAAAATTTACGGTCGAAGTCCAGACTCACTAATGCATCCTAGATATTCGATAAGACACACTAATGTAAATTTCTGGTTCTCTAAGACCAACGCTCTGATACCAACTGAAATGTCCCGTTCATATCGATTTATAAATGTTCCATATTAATTGATTTCGTTGCGAGGTTTTAACCTCTATATGAGACGTTTTTCAAAGACTGCATTCGATTTTAAAACAAACCATAACCTTTATTTTATCGATAAAGGTTTAAAAATATTACGACGATTATCATATAATGATAATCTAAAATATAGAGTTTTCACACGATTATTACATATTGGTTTACAATAATATTACACATTAATTTAAGTCTTCGAATGCAGTTTTTAAACAATATTATACAAGCATGCTGACTCCAACTCTTGTCCATAAATTAGCATGCAACAGTGGAAGCTGTTAATAATTACCTGAGAATAAACATGCTTTAAACGTCAACAAAAATGTTGGTGAGTTATAGGTTTAACCTATATATTTATCAAATCGTAATAATAGACCACAAGATTTCATATTTCCATTTCTCATAAACAACATGCAATCTGCATAAAAATCATTCATATGATGAACGCCTGGTAACCGACCTTAACAGGATGCATATAGAATATCCCCATCATTCCGGGACTCTCATCGGACATGATAAATCGAAGTACTAAAGCATCCGTAACTCGGATGAGGCTTGTTGGGCCAAATAGATCTATCTTTAGGATTCGCGTCAATTGGTGGCAGTTATAATAAACACCAATTCTTAGGCTACCAAGCTAAAAAGAGGCATATTCGGTTCGATAATTCAACATAGAATGTAATTTTGATCACTTGTGTCTATTTTGTAAAACATTTATAAAACTGCATGTATTCTCATCCCAAAAATAATAGATTTTAAAAGTGGGACTATAACTCACTTTCACAGATTTTTCCTTCATTGGAAATAAGACTTGGTCACTGGTCTATTCACGAACCTATAACAAATATGTACATATATCAAAGTATGATTTAAATATATTCACAACATTTTTTATTACATTTTTATGATTTAAGTTTGTTAAGTTAGCAGTCCTCGTTAGTAACCTACAACTAGTTGTCCACAGTTAGATGTGCTGAAATAAATCAATATATATTATCTCTAATAAATCCACGACCCAGTGTATACAAGTCTCAGGCTAGATCACAACTCAAAGTATATATATTATTTTGGAATCAACCTCAACCCTGTATAGCTAACTCAAACATTACTGCATATAGAGTGTAGCGACCTGACAAAATCGTCATTGACGGTGCTGTTAACTTAGGTCCCGTTGCGTAGTCATAGTCCCTAAATGAGACACGTTTGACCAAAATTATGTCGCATTCATTTGAAACGTAAGACTTACAAAGTTTAGTTTACCAAACGGATCGAAAACAAGTTTAAGTTTACAAAAGTAGTAATGTATAAATGAAATAACTTGCGACATAATTAGTTGAAAATCACGGTTGCTATAAATAGCGTAAGTATGTAAACGTTTGTCTGAATCCAAAGGTGCTATCACTAGCGTATGCATGTATGCTTGACTTCAAGCAAGTAATCAAAGTGTATGTATGCTTGACCCCAAGCAAGTATGAGTGTACGCGGAAGCATGTATCAAATAGCCATTCATGAACCTAAGAAACATATAGAAAACTGTCAACGAAAAACATTGGTGTATTTGTAAACGTTGTTTTTGAACCACAAGATTTTGTATTTCCATAACGTTGATTATCTAAATCGTTTGCATTCCAAAAGTATGATCGCGAGCACCCAATTATCAAGACTTAACTGTTTTGTACCCTGTTATGTAGTGTTAGAACATACACTAAACCCGAAAATATATTTCATCCGCTAACGGTAGCGAATCGTCCGAATGAGGCTCGTCAAGCCCATGTGATCACATAATATAAGTTCTCGCTTACACCCTGCAAGTGTAACTAATGATAATTGAATTGAGGCTTTTTGTTCTAACTCGCTGTGGAATGTTTGTTTTCGTACTTGTGTTCAAAACATGAAAGTATGTAGTATAAAACTGTATATGTTTCTCATCCCATGATTTAAAAGAATAAAAGTTGTTGAAAGATGGGATTATGATCTCACCTCGAGTGCACGAGTATAAAAGTACTTCACAAAGTAAACGTGTGCATGAAAGTTGCTTAGCCTTGACCTAAACAAGTAAGTTGTATCAATTACAAGTTACGTCACAAGGTCGGTTGAAATGTGTTCAATTAGTCCTATGGCTCGTTACGACTCGATTATATAGCATGTGAATCAAATTGTCAAGTTTCATGCAAGAATCAAGTATAAAAGAAGATTAGGACGATTGCATAAGTATTTGGTTAAGTTTGACTAAAAGTCAAACTTTGGTCAAAGTCAACGAAAAAGTCAACACGTTCGGGTCGGGTCTTGAACGATTTTTTTCTGAGTCATACAATCATATATGAGCATGTTAGAACAAGTTACATGTCAATCGGAGGTGCGTAGCATAGCAAACATTTTTCGAAATTTGACAAAGTAGGTCAGAAGCCAAACACGGCAAATGCCGCGCCGCGACATTAGGCGTGGCCTGGTACCTTGGCTGTTTCAATTGTTCAAGTCTAAATCCAATCTTCAATTTAGCACAATTCACAAACCGTAAACACTTAGAACACGTATCTTATATCGTTGAAAAACTCTTTTGACAAGGAATACAACTAACCACTTTTCATCAAGCAAAAAGATTAATTACAATAATCGAAATCTCGTCAAGTGATCATTAAAGATTTATTTTCAAAGTTTCAAGTTCACAAAATGCATTTTAAGATTCGGGAATCCAATTTACACATACGATATGCCGTTTCGAAGGAAATTAAACATACATTGCAACTAAACACTTACTAACAACATTAACAAGAATTCAATGCATCAAAAGTTCATTTTAAGTCTATCAAACCCTAACCAAGAATCATGAAATCAATAATTTTGTAAATGAAACTTTTCTAAATCAACCTACACATCAAAATGAAGCTAATGATGCTAGTAACACATTTAATACATGAACTTTAACATTTAAACAACATTTAATCATCCAAAACTCAAGATTAAGCACACCCATTTTTCATATTCAAATTAGTTACTCAAAACAACAAATCGAGCAAACTCAACATATATTCATGTTAGACTTGAGCCATAGACACTAACTAACACCATTTCAAGTCTATAAAACGAATTTAAGAAATCTAGAGTTTTAGAAATATTAACCAAACGAGATGAAATTGGTACCAAAATGTAGAGGATGAAGAGAGGATCACGAATATGTAATTTGTTTTGATGTTTGCTTCTCGGTTTGGATTTAGATGATGAATCAAGGATTTGAAGTTTGAGAGCAAAATAATAGAAGTAAGAAAGAGAGATGAGAGGACGAAATGAAATGAGTGGTGGTGGTGGGTTACTAGTTAATCAAATTTTCCCAAGTGACAAGATTAGTCCCTCAAGTTTGTAGTCGGGTGCGGGAATTAACCGAACGAATATTTTAAAACACTAGAGTAAGCGAGAGATGTTATAGTTAAATAACGGAAATGTTAAGAACGTTAGTTAACGAAAGATACGAATTTAGATAACGAAAGATATTATCTATAAAAAAAGACGGGCGTTAAAATAATTTAACGGAAAAATGCGGGATGTTACATTACCTACACCTTAAAAGAAATTTCGTCCCGAAATTTAGTTGGAAGTAGTAGTTGTTGTTTGTTCTTCGAAACCTCGCGTTGAATTGTAAATTCTACGAATAAGTGAAAGTACTTCCTTGGGCATTCCAACGAACCTTGACCGTCAGGATTTCACGTCGTTTTAAAGTTTGGTTTCACGATCCATAATTTCAAACGGTTCTCCTAGAAAGTGAAGTTTGTCATCGATAGTAAGTTCATCAAAAGAAATAACAAGTTCTTGCTCGGCAAGACACTTCTTTAAGTTTGATACGTAGAATGTAGGATGAACGGAGACTCGAATGAGTTGGAAAATCTAAACGGCTAGTAACGGGTCCAAAATGCCCCAGGATTTTAAAAGGTTTTGTGTATCGCGGATTTAGCTTCCTACGTTTCCCGAAACAGATTGCACCTTCCCAAGGTGTGACTTTTAACGTTATGCGGTTACCCACTTGGAATTCGAGAGGTTTACGTCTAACATTTGCATGTTTGGCGACTACGGGTCATCTTGAGTCTTTCTTGGATTTGAACAATTTCTCGGTTGTTCATGATAAATCTCGGACCCGGTGAATTGATCATCGTTTACTTGGTTCGACAAAAGGAGAATGACATTTCAGATCACATAAGGTTTCAAAAGGTGTGACATTAATACTCGAATGAAACTCATTGTAGTAAAAGAATTCGGCTAAAGGCAAACACTTTTCTCAAGTAGCTTTGAAGTCAATAACATGAACTTGTATTATGGTTTCCAAGGTTTGAATCGTATGTTTGTTTGGTCCTTCAGGTTGTGGTTGATGTGTTGTACTAATGTCTAAACGTGGTCCCAAGGCTTTTTGTAAGGCACCCCGAAATTTAGAAGTGAAACGAGGATCTCCATCTAAAACGAGGTACAATTCTTTTAGGATACATTTGAACAAGCTTGTTAGGACCTGAAAACGTTAGTTAGAACAAGTTTCTCAAGAATTTCGCGCCGCGAAAGATTTATTAGTTTTCAAAGACGTTTATTAGAGCAAGTTTCGTATCGGGTTCTGAAAAATGTTCCTTAGGACTATTCACCCTCATGGCGAATACTAGCATAACGTGAAGAGTCTCTCTCTCTCCATTGAAATTATATAAAAGATTTCCTTATACGGAAGTACGAGTTTAATGCGAGAGAAAATTTCCGCCTCGATGTGAGCATAACAAGCATATCGTAGTTCGTCGATAAAACTGTGCGAAAACGAGATAGTATACACGTGTAACATACGTCTGATGTTGAAAGAATTTGCCATTCATTTGGAAGCATAAATATGGTTCGACAATAATCGAAGATGTGTCCCGGGTATGGTTGTTATCAGTATTCTCGGAGTTTTTGGATGTTCAAACAAGAAAAATGAAGTCATGTACATGGCACATGGTGGTGATTAGGTTGATCGAGTCCAATCACCATCACGAGTCATTAGAATTTTGGTATGACTTACCATAATATAACCACGTTGATTGAGTGTCGTTATCCATAAATTCAAGTTCGTGTAGTCATGAAGATTGAAAATGTACAAAGCGTAACGACGTCTCTAACGTGACTCGTATTGAATCGAAAGAATTAATGCAACTCTATAGAAGCGTTCCCCGTGGGAAGTGTATAAATGATTGTTCACGTCAATGTGGTTCAAGTTAAACAATAATGTATTCCGGTACGAGAAGTGTAACGAATCATGATAACGAATAGTACGCAACCGTAGTGATAAATAGTGATGATGATACTCACCTAGAGTAGTGATGTTAGTAACAAGAAGTAGTAGATAGTAAGGAACACCGGTGTGACACCGATAGTAAGTTGAAACAGTGGCGAATAATAATATGGGAGACAGAGTTCCCGAACAAGTATGACTAATGAAGTCGTCGTCATCCTTACGCGTATGAATCTTAAGTTTACGTGTGTTACCCGAAAGTGGTAGATTACAGATTCGTATGATGAAAACTTGGTACCATTAAGAAGTTTGCCTAAGAATGATTCAAGTATAATGCACAAGTAGTCAAGTAAGTGCTATCTATAGCAAATGTATGTCAGAATGCAATGGCTAACTATCCGGTTGTAGTTTAGATTCACTAATGCGTCCTAATGACTCTGTCAGACATACTAATGCATATCCTAGTTCCCTACAACCAACGCTCTGATACCATCTATAGTGAACCCGAAAAAATCGTCATTGACGGCACCGTTAACTTAGGTCCCGTTGCGTGGTCATAGTCCCTAAATAAGACACGTTTGACTAAAATTATGTCGCATTCATTTGAAACGTAAGACTTACAAAGTTTAGTTTACCAAACGGATCGACAACAAGTTTAAGTTTACAAAAGTAGTAATGTATAAATGAAATAACTTGTGACATAA
The DNA here is from genome assembly GCF_046630445.1 of Rutidosis leptorrhynchoides. NCBI lineage: Eukaryota > Viridiplantae > Streptophyta > Magnoliopsida > Asterales > Asteraceae > Rutidosis > Rutidosis leptorrhynchoides. The sequence goes on along the minus strand of NC_092333.1, from coordinate 428,478,785 downwards.
TTAGTTGAAAATCGCGGTTGCTATAAATAACGTAAGTGTGTAAACATTTATTTGAATTCAAAGGTGCTATCACTAGCGTATGTATGTATGCTTGACTCAAAGCAAGTAATCAAAGTGTATGCATGTATGATTGACCTCAAGCAAGTATGAGTGTACGCGAAAGCATGTATCAAATAGCCATTCATGAACCTGAGAAACATATAGAAAACTGTCAACGAAAAAAGTTGGTGAAATCATAGGTGTATTTGTAAACGTTGTTTTTGAACCACAAGATTTTGTATTTCTATAACGTTGATTATCAAAATCGTTTGCATTCCAAAAGTATGATCGCGAGCACCCAATTATCAAGACTTAACTGTTTTGTACCCTGTTACGTAGTGTTAGAACATACACTAAACCCGAAAATATATTTCATCCGCTAACGGTAGCGAACCGTCAGAATGAGGCTCATCAAGCCCATGTGATCACATAATATAAGTTCTCGCTTACACCCTGCAAGTGTAACTAATGATAATTGAATTGAGGCTTTTTGTTCTAACTCACTGTGGAATGTTTGTTTTCGTACTTGTGTTCAAAACATGAAAGTATGTAGTATAAAACTGTATATGTTTCTCATCCCATGATTTAAAAGAATAAAAGTTGTTGAAAGATGGGACTATGATCTCACCTCGAGTGCACGAGTATAAAAGTACTTCACAAAGTAAACGTGTGCATGAAAGTTGCTTAGCCTTGACCTAAACAAGTAAGTTGTATCAATTACCGGTTACGTCACAAGGTCGGTTGAAATGTGTTCAATTATCCTATGGCTCGTTACGACTCGATTATATAGCATGTGAATCAAATTGTCAAGTTTCATGCAAGAATCAAGTATAAAAGAAGATTAGGACGATTGCATAAGTATTTGGTTAAGTTTGACTAAAAGTCAAACTTTGGTCAAAGTCAATGAAAAAGTCAACACGTTCGGGTCGGGTCTCGAACAATTTTTTTCTGAGTCATATAATCATATATGAGCATGTTAGAACAAGTTACATGTGAATCGGAGGTGCGTAGCATAGCAAACATTTTTCAAAATTTGACAAAGTAGGTCAGAAGCCAAATATGGCAAATGCCGCGCCGCGACCAAGGAGGGCCGCGCCGCGACATTAGGCGTGGCCTGGTACCTGGGCTGTTTCAATTGTTCAAGTCTAAATCCAATCTTCAATTTAGCACAATTCACAAACCGTAAACACTTAGAACACATATCTTATATCGTTGGAAAGCTCTTTTGACAAGGAATACAACTAACCACTTTTCATCAAGCAAAAACATCAATTAAAATAACCGAAATCTCTTCAAGTGATCATTAAAGATTTATTTTCAAAGTTTCAAGTTCACAAAATGCATTTTAAGATTCGGGAATCCAATTTACACATACGATATGCCGTTTCGAAGGAAATTAAACATACATTGCAACTAAACACTTAATAACAACATTAATAAGCATTCAATGCATCAAAAGTTCATTTTAAAATCTATCAAACCCTAACCAAGAATCATGAAATCAATAATTTTGTAAATGAAACTTTTCTAAATCAACCTACACATCAAAATGAAGCTAATGATGCTAGTAACACATTTAATACATGAACTTTAATATTTAAACAATATTTAATCATCCAAAACTCAAGATTAAGCACACCCATTTTTCATATTCAAACTAGTTACTCAAAACAACAAATCGAGCAAACTAAACATATATTCATGTTAGACTTGAGCCATAGACACTAACTAACACCATTTCAAGTCTATAAAATGAATTAGAGAAATCTAGAGTTTTAGAAATGTTACCCAAATGAGATGAAATTGGTACCAAAATGTAGAGGATGAAGAGAGGATCACGAATATGTAATTTGTTTTGATGTTTGCTTCTCGGCTTGGATTTAGATGATGAATCAAGGATTTGAAGTTTGAGAGCAAAATAATAGAAGTAAGAAAGAGAGATGAGATGATGGAATGAAATGAGTGGTGGTGGTGGGTTACTAGTTAATCAAATTTGCCCAAGTGGCAAGATTAGTCCCTCAAGTTTGTAGTCGGGTGCGGGAATTAACCAAACGAATATTTTAAAACACTAGAGTAAGCGAGAGATGTTATAGTTAAATAACGGAAATGTTAAGAACGTAAGTTAACGAAAGATACGAATTTAGATAATGAAAGATATTATCTATAAAAAAAGACGGGCGTTAAAATAATTTAACGGAAAAATGCGGGATGTTACATAGAGTGTCTATGGTTGTTCCGAAATATATATATAGATGGGTCGATATGATATGTCAAAACATTGTATACGTGTCTATGGTATCCCAAGATTACATAATATATATAATACAATATAAATTGGTTAGAATATGTTTAGTCTAGATTTGTTACACAATTTTCGTAGCTAAAACTAGCAAATTTATCCAATTTTGTTTTACCCGTCATTTCTTCGTTTCAAATCCGTTTTGAGTGATTCAAGTTGATATGGCTTCATAATGAACTAAAATTTATGAAACTAAAGAGAAAAAGTATAAGTTTATAGTCGGAAATATAGTTTATATGTCATTTTTTAAAGAGGTAGTCATTTCCGTCGAAAGAACGACATCTTGATGACCATTTTGAAAAATATACTTCCACTTTGTGTTTAACCATGATTTTTGGATATAGTATCATGTTCATATGTAGTATCATTTTACCAGAAAACAAACTTCCAATTCAAAGATTAAGATAGTTTTTATTTTTCTAACCCAAAACAGCCCCCGGTTTCACTACGACGGCGTATGTCCGGTTTTACGGTGTTCTTCGTGTTTCCAGGTTTTAAATCATTAAGTTAGCATATCATATAGATATATAACATGTGTTTAGTTGATTTTAAAAGTCAAGTTAGAAGGATTAACTTTGTTTGCGAACAAGTTTAGAATTAACTAAACTATGTTCTAGTGATTACAAGTTTAAATCTTCGAATAAGATAGCTTTATATGTATGAATCGAATGATGTTATGAACATCATTACTACCTAAAGTTTTCTGGATAAACCTACTAGAAAAGAGAAAAATAGATCTAGCTTCAAAGGATCCTTGGATGGCTTGAAAGTTCTTGAAGTAGAATCATGACACGAAAACAAGTTCAAGTAAGATTTTCACTCGAAAAAAGATTGTTATAGTTATAGAAATTGAATCAAAGTTTGAGTATGAGTATTACCTTGAATTAGAAAGATATCTTACTGTAAATAAGAAATATTTCTTAAGATTGGATGATCACTTGAAATGGATTTGCAAGATTGGAAGTAAGCTAGCAAGTTTGAAAGATTTCTTGAAGTGTTCTTGAATGGTTGTTTTTATGATGATTAAAGCTTGTAATTGAAGCTAAAAGATGGTGGAAATGCTTGGAGATAATCAAGTATGATGTTAGGAGTATTTTGAGAGAGAATTTGGAGTGTAAGTATGAGAAAATGGAATGGAAAAATGGGGTGAAATCATAAAAACGGGATTACTTGTTATAAAAAAAAAATCCTTAAGTTTGTTTTTAGCTCATTAGTCATACAAGTTGTTAAATAATGGTTTCACATGTTTTTGACTGTAAGATGGCTGCTAAGAATGAATGATTAAAGGTGTATATACCAATAGTAAATACATATAGAAGTTGTGTATTGTACGAGTACAAATACGGGTACATACGAGTAGAATTGTTGATGAAAATGAATGAGAATGTAATTGTGAGCATTTTTGCTAAGTAGAAGTACTTTGATATGTGTCTTAAGGTCTTTCAAAAGTGTACTAATACATATTAATACACTACATGTATATACATTTTAACTGAGTCGTTAAGTCACCGTTAGTCGTTACATGTAAGTGTTGTTTTGAAACCTTTAAGTTAACGATCTTGTTAAATGTAATTAATCCATTGTTATAATACTTAAATAAGATAAGATGTTAAATTATTATGTTATCATAATAACATGGTGTATAAATATATATATATATATATATATATATATATATATATATATATATATATATATATATATATATATATATATATATATATATATACATATATATATATGTTAAAATACTATTACAACGATAATCGTTACATATATGTCTCGTTTCGAAATCCTTAAGTTAGTAGTCTTGTTTTTACATATGTAGTTCATTGTTAGCACACTTAATGATTTACTTAATTATCATTTTATCATGTTAAATATAGTGTAACAATATCTTAATATGATACATATGTATTTAGTAAGACGTTGTTATAACGATAATCGTTATATATATATATCATTTTTTAGTTTCTTAAATCAATAATCTCATTTGTTTGTATATAACTCATTGTTAACATATTTATGGAGATACTTACTTATCATAATCTCATGTTAACCATATATATATCCATTTATATAACACCATATAGTTTTTACAAGTTTTTAACGTTCGTGAATCGCCGGTCAACTTGGGTGGTCAATTGTCTATATGAAACTCATTTCAAATAATCAAGTCTTAACAAGTTTGATTGCTTATCATGTTGGAAACATTTAATCATGTAAATATCAATCTCATTTAATATATATAAACATGGAAAAGTTCGGGTCACTACATCAACTGCATGTTATTCCCAAAATCGCTGTATAATTAATAAACGCTTTTACAAAAATCCTTATGAGTTATTGTATGGTAGACCCTCGAATGTCAAATATTTTCGTGTCTTTGGTTGTATATGCTATGTACTTAACGATTTTGACAGCCTTAGAAAGTTTGATCCTCATGGCGATCTGTGACGACCCCGTCAAAACACTTAACGGATCCGTCAGTTGGTCCCATAGCTTGATCGGACTTAAATGAATTAAATAAACAAAGTTGCATTCTTTTATTTCAAAATGTTGCCCAAAAAGGAAACAAACCCAATTAAGTAGTTTAAAATCAACCAACCATAGTAATGAACCAAAAGTTGACACAAAACATTGCCAACAAACCCACAATTTAAATTATCCAAAATAGAATGCAAACTTAAGTTTCATAAATAGTTTCATAAAATCTGCCCAAATGCATGCAGACTCTTCTAACGACAGCGGAAGCATCAAATAACTCAAGTACCTGTGAAAACATGCAAGTAAACTGTCAACACAAAGGTTGAGTGAATTATAGGTTTAAATAAATAAGTAAACTTTAGACCACAAGATTTAAAAATGTTAGAAAACATTAAACATTATTCCATTATCAATGAGCCACCTGGTAACCACTTAACCCTTTATTTACCCTTACCAAACACAATAAAAATATACACTTGGACAGTGTATCTACAACAAATTACGAAGTACTAAACATTCCGATTATAAATTGCTAGCGCGACTAGCTCGAAATGGGGTTGTCAAACCCGATAGATCTATCCGTAGGATTCGCGTTCACCGGTAGAAACCAATGATTACAGTTACCAGACTAGGGAATATTTTTGTCCAACTCACAATGAATAATTAAATTTAACTGTTACTTGTGTCTAACCGTAAATAAAAATATGCATGTAATCACATCCCAAAAAGTACACTTTGAAAAGTATATAAAAACGGGACTATAACTCACCTTAAATAGCAACTGAAGAAATCTCACAAACAAGCGAACAGCAAGTAAAGTAAAGTGATCGAGAAAGATCACAACGCCGACCTATAAATAAAGCAGGTCGAAATAAATAACTAACTTAGGTCAAGTCTTAGTATGATAGCTATTGTACATGTTGCAAGTAGACATAGAACATTACTCAGCAAGCATCGGTTTGATTGGAACAGCATAAGGACACACGCTTTCTATTTTTGGAAAGTTTCTATTTTTGGAAAGTTTCTATTTTTGGAAAGTTCTATTTTTAGAAAGTTTTGAAGTTAGGAAAGTTTCCTTATTTAGAAAGTCAACAGAAGTCAACTGAAAGTCAAAGTCAACCGAAAGTCAACTCAAAAGTCAACCTTGGTCAAACATAGTCAACATTAATTTTAAAAGTGTAAGTTATAATAATAACATAGGTTATAATGTTATTTAAAGTCAAAAGTGTATAATAATGTCTTAACATAAGTTTAATTAAATAAAATGAATTATTAAAGTTAATATAAGTTGAAATGTTATAATTAGTACGACATAAGTATTTAAATAAATTAATTAAATACTAATCATAATATAAGTATTATTAATAATAATAATTTTTAAATTATATCATAAGTATTTTTAATTAATAATGAATTATTAATCATATCATAAGTTTCTAATTAAAATTATTAAATCATAAGTATTTAATAATTAAATCATAATTAAATAATAATTAAGTCTTATAATAATTAAATAATTATTTAATCTTTATTATAAGTCTTTTAATAATTTCTCAAAAACAAATTTAATACTTATCATAAGTATTTTCCTTTAATAATAAAAGTATTATTAATCATAAGTTTAATTAAAATGTTAATTAAATCATAATTAATAATTAAATGATATAATAAATATTTATATCATAAGTTTTAAATAATAATAATTACTTCTTTTATCATAAGTAATTAATTAATAATGAGATCCATTAATTTTAACATAAGTTTAATCATTAACCATAAGTTTTAAGTTTAAAAGTTCATCGGGTCGTATCTTGAGCCCCGGGTGTCGGTTTCGGGCGAGCCACATATGCATTTCCGCCTACTCAAACCACCCAACACAATTATGAACTCAAGGACACTCCAAGAACAGTCCCTAGGTCATGGATATCAGCCATGACCACACTTGGGAAAATCAATTTACTCAAAACAGTAATTTAGGCACAACGGGTGAACCGTGGCTCAGATTTAGGTGACCCGAACATGAAAATTCGTCCCACCATCAGTCCTAACCAAATGACACACCCTAAAGACACCAAGGATGGTCACAAAGTCGGACCCAACCTTGTTCATGCCAAGAACACCTTTCAATCTTTAACAAAAACCAAATTAAGCATATCTAGGGCTCCGGGAATCGAAACGACATGAATCCGGAGTCTAAAATTAATGTATTGATGAGAGGAACTCATTTATGTACTTTATTTTAACATTCATATCAGTTAAAAAGTCAGAAAACACGAATCAAACTGCTGTCCAAAATTTACAAACCGAAAACATATGCAAACGAGTAATTCTACGCATCCAAACAACATTACAACAACTAATATACATCATACTAATAATATAAACTCAAAATACAGAAATATAAATAAAAATGAAAAGTTCTAGGGTTAGGGTTTATACCCAAATCGAGAATCAAAGTATGTAATCGCGTAGAGAACGAAGAGAGGAACACGTTTATGCTAGCTATCTCTTGATCCAAGCTTGAAAATTAATGAAGATGATGATAATGGTGGTGGTAGGCGACGGCTAGGGAGAAGGGAGAAGAGGGAGAGAAAAACTAAATTAGGTTTAGATGAAAGTAGAAGTAAAATTGCAAAAATGGGAAAACAAGAGCCAACACTCCCTCCCCTTGGGAGTGTTCGGCTGAATTTGCAAGGGGGTGGGCCCCTTAGTGGGCCAACTTGTCCATTATTGAAAAATGTGCAATTCCTGATGGCCCGAAAGCTCGAACAAATCCCGAAACGCGAAAACACGCTTACGCGATTAAAATTTCGGAAAGATAACAAACGCGCGACGAAAAATAAATATAAATACACCTATTAATAATATGATCATAAAATATCATATTTAAAATATTTAGGATTTAAAAATCCCGAAAGCTCGACCGTTGGTTTAAAAACCGAAAAGATTCGCCGGATGGAAATCCGCGAGGCGTAGAAACGTACAAAATAAAATATGAATACATATATTCACATAACACATAATAATTATTATATATCTATTATTACAAAAATAATAATATAGGTCATAGAAATGACGTGGCACAGAAACAGTTAACGGTCGTTAAATAATTAACGGAAAAAGATAACGGAAAAAGTAGGGTCGTGACAGTACCTCCCCGTTACGGAAATTTCGTCCCGAAATTTAAGCAGGCGCAGGGGTTGACTCGGCATCTGAGAACAAATGCGGGTACTTCTGCTTCATTTGGTCTTCACGCTCCCAAGTGAACTCGGGACCGCGTCTAGCGTTCCATCGGACCCGAACAATAGGAATTCTGCTCTGTTTAAGAGTCTTAACCCCTCGGTCCATGATCTCAACTGGCTCCTCAATAAAATGCAATTGCTTGTCAACTTGAAGTTCCTCCAAAGGAATAGTCTGATCAAATTCAGCCAAACACTTCTTTAAGTTCGAAATATGGAAAACATCGTGAACAGCACTGAGTTCTTGTGGCAACTTCAAACGATAAGCCACCGGTCCAACTCTTTCAATGATCTCAAACGGTCCCACGAAACGAGGACTTAACTTCCCTCTTTTACCAAAACGAATAACACCCTTCCAATGCGAAACTTTTAACATAACACGATCACCAACTTGAAATTCAACATCTTTCCTTCCTTTGTCGGCATAACTCTTTTGCCGACTTCTAGCAGTTTTCAATCTTTCCTTAATTCGTACAATCTTCTCGGTAGTCTCATGAATAATTTCTGGACCCGTGAGTTGAGCATCCCCAACCTCATTCCAACAGACAGGAGACCTACACTTCCTACCGTACAGAGCTTCAAATGGTGTGGCTTGAATACTTGCGTGATAACTGTTGTTATAGGAAAATTCACCTAGCGGCAAATATTTATCCCACCCATTACCAAAATCAATAACACACGCTCGCAACATTTCTTCCAACGTCTGAATGGTCCTTTCACTCTGACCATCCGTTTGAGGATGATAAGCGGTGCTCATATCTAATCTAGTTCCCAAGGCTTCCTGTAAAGATCGCCAAAACCTCGATACAAAACGACTGTCTCGGTCCGAAATAATGGATACAGGAACACCATGCCTAGAAACAATCTCCTTCAAGTACAAACGAGTGAGCTTCTCCATTGAATCTGTTTCCCTGATTGGCAAAAAGTGAGCCGACTTAGTGAGTCGGTCTACAATCACCCAAATAGTGTCATAGCCACCCGCAACTCTCGGTAACTTAGTAATAAAATCCATTGTAATTCCTTCCCACTTCCACTCGAGAATCTCGGGTTGTACCAACAGTCCAGACGGTTTTTGATGTTCAGCTTTAACCTTAGCACAGGTCAAACACTTAGCCACATACGTAGCCACATCACCTTTCAAATTTGGCCACCAATACAGCTCCTTAAGATCATGATACATCTTTCCCGAACCAGGATGAATAGAGTACCTAGACTTATGAGCCTCATCCAAAACAAGTTGTCGCAGTTCACCAAACTTCGGAACCCAAAGACGTCCTACAAAGTACCTAGTACCATCTGCTCGAATCTCAAATTTCTTAGCCATACCTCTTACGTTCTCTTTCACAAAATTCTCTTTCTTTAAGGCTTCTTGTTGTGCCTCAAGAATCTGCCTTGCGAGGTTTGTTCTAATTGTCATATTCAAGGCCCTAAACCTGCGAGGTTCAGCCCTTTCTTTACGACTCAACGCATCCGCCACCACATTGGCCTTACCCGGATGATACAAAAGTTCACAATCGTAATCATTCAACGTCTCAATCCATCTTCGTTGTCTCATGTTCAACTGTTTCTGATCGAGGATATGTTGAAGACTTTTGTGATCTATGTACACAGTACTCTTCACCCCATACAAATAATGTCTCCAAATCTTAAGTGCAAAAACAACAGCCCCCAACTCTAAATCATGAGTTGTATAGTTCTGTTCGTGAATCTTCAACTGACGTGACGCATACGCAATAACCTTCTTTCGTTGCATCAAAACGCAACCATAGCCTTGTCGTGATGCATCGCAATAAACAACAAAATCATCATTACCCTCTGGTAGTGACAAAATCGGAGCGGTAGTCAACTTTTTCTTCAAAATCTGAAAAGCATTCTCTTGTTCATCCTTCCACTCATACTTCTTCCCCTTATGCGTTAAAGCAGTCAGAGGTTTCACAATACGAGAGAAATCCTGAATGAACCTTCGATAGTAACCTGCCAACCCTAAGAACTTACGAATCTGAGTAGGAGTTTTCGGGGTTTCCCACTTTTCAATCGCCTCAATTTTAGCAGGATCAACTTGTATTCCCTGTTTACTAAAAATATGACCAAGGAACTGAACTTCTCTTAACCAAAAAGCACACTTAGAGAACTTAGCGTACAAATCTTCTTTCTTAAACAAATCAAGCACTAACCTCAAGTGTTCTTCGTGCTCTTCATCACTCTTAGAATAGATAAGGATGTCGTCGATGAAAACAATAACGAACTTGTCCAGATAGGGTCTACACACACGTTTCATGAGGTCCATGAACACAGCAGGTGCATTTGTCAATCCGAACGGCATAACAAGAAATTCAAAGTGACCGTAACAGGTGCGAAAAGCAGTTTTTGAAACATCAGATTCTTTAACACGCAACTGATGATAACCAGAACGAAGATCAATTTTTGAATAAACAGACGAACCCTGAAGTTGATCGAACAGATCATCAATTCTCGGAAGAGGATAACGATTTTTAACAGTGAGCTTATTCAGTTCACGATAATCAATGCATAAACGAAAAGAACCATCCTTCTTCTTAACAAACAGAACAGGAGCTCCCCAAGGGGACGAACTAGGACGAATAAAACCTTTGTCTAACAACTCACGGAGTTGACTTGAAAATTCTTGAAGTTCGGAAGGCGCAAGACGATAAGGAGCACGTGCTACAGGAGCAGCGCCGGGAACAAGATCAATCTGAAATTCTACCGCGCGTTGCGGCGGAAGGCCAGGTAAGTCATCGGGAAACACCTCGGGAAAATCCCTAACAATGTGAACGTCATCAACATTCTTTACTTCCTTACTAGGATCAACAACATGAGCAAGGATAGCATGACAGCCTTTGCGGAGATGTTTACGAACTTTCATACAGCTAATAAGGTTTAACTGTGTGCATTTCTTATCTCCAAAGACCACCAGTGGCTCTCCAATCACATCAGTAATACGAATAGCCTTATCATAACACACGATCTCAGCATGGTTTGCAGACAGCCAATCCATACCAATAACAATATCAAAACTACCAAGTTCAATCGGTATCAAATCTATCTCGAAATCCCTACCACCCAGATTAATGTTACACTTACGATGTACAGTCTTAGCAGTAAGTTCCTTACCATTAGCTACTTCAACAACATAAGTATTGTCTAAGAGAGTTAACGGCGTTTTGATTCTCGGACTTAATTTACTCGACACGAAACTTAAATCAGCCCCTGAATCAAATAACACATAAACTGATAAATCGTTGACTGAGAACGTACCAGTAACAAGCTTAGGATCTTCCTCCGCATCCTTAGCATTAATGTTGAACGCTCGGCCGCGTGCAGTCTCTGCAGTCTTCTTGTTGGGACAAGCATCTCGGAAATGCCCCGGCTTCCCACACTCATAACAAACCCTTGGATTACCTCCATTATTCGATTTCCCATTACCGTTACCGTTACCACCTCTATTACCAACATTATTATTATTACCACCAGTCGCGGGAGTAGCAGACCCCGACAAAAGCACTGTACAATCTTTAGCAATGTGCCCTTGCTTAGAGCACCTCTTACAAGTAACTGTGCAGTAACCATCATGAGCTTTATAGCAACGAGGACACACACGCTAATTTCTGTTATTAGCACCTGAGGTATCCTGTTTCTTCTGCTGACCCTGGTTTTGATTGCGGTTGTTATCCCACTTTCGTTTTCCATTATCAGCCTTCTTGACAACCTCCTCACTACTTTCAACAACTGTAGTCTTGCTTCTTCTCAACACCTTGTCATTAAGTTTGTGGGCTATAGACATAGCTGCCTCAATAGTCTGGGGTTCACTGGACTCAACCCCGTGTTCAATCTTCTCGGACAAACCATCAATGTAAGCCTCAATTTTGCGGTCCTCATCCGCATAAACCCTAGGACACAGCAAAGTTAACTCGAAAAACCTTCGTTCATAGGCATCTAACTCGGTGCCATGCATTTTCAAATTCTTGAGCTCAACCTCTAGCTTCTTAAGCTCACCCCGAGGTCTATAGCGGGTGATCAATCTTTCCTTAAAATCATTCCAGGCCAAACCATAAGCTACATCGCTTCCTAAACTACTAACCAGATTGTTCCACCATGTCAAGGCACTATCCTTGAGAGTGCAACTAGCGAAACTAACTTTGTCCTCTTCACGGACCCGACTGACCCTGAAAATAGATTCGATTTTCTCGAACCAACGAGTAAGCCCTATTGGTCCTTCCGTACCACTGAATTCTTGGGGTCGACCAGCCATAAAAGTTTTGTGGGAGCATCCCACATTGTTGTTCACATTGGCGTTAACATTAGCATTTGCTGCCATAGCAGCAGCAATTCCTTCATTGATCAGGCGTTGCATACGCGCTTCAGTGGACTCTCTTATAGGCATGATCTTCAAAATAGAATAACACATCCGTTAGTACCAAGAATAATACTAGTGTCATAAAGGAATAGATCAAAACACGAAAAGACTAACCATTAAGATATTAGTCAACTAACAGTATAAGTAAAAACATGACAGTTATGATTGTTATAGAAATAACCATCACATGCATACATATTTTATGATAACATCATACAACATACATAGCACCTAACATACATGAACATATATTACGCATAATATAACATGCCAAGAGCCATAATATCAGAAATAAAACATGATAATAGACGTCATAAAAATAACCATCCATACATAATGAAAAAAATATCCCATAACAAAATCTTAATAAAATCCTCGGCAAAACGCCGCACATAACCCAAAATGTATGTATAAAAAGGACATTAAGTCTGATGAAATAGATAATCAATATGAATAATCACATCACATTCGCTTAGAGCGGGTGTGATAAGCTGGTCCAGCATGAGTCTCAGCAGGATCCTCATACTTACGCAACTTCCCTTTCACAACATCCAACTCTTCCTTCAACACACGAACAGTGCTCTCGAGAGCCTCGAACTTAGCATTAACTTCTCGATCACGCTTACGGTTCGCATCCTCAACCCTATGCTTGAAAGTGATAAAGTGACCCATGTCGGCACGGATCTCATCCATAACTTCATTATGTGGCAAGGTGCGCAAACAATCACTAAGGGCGTTAATACGTGTCACCTCATTATAAGCACAGTTCATATGAGTAATGGTAGAAAAATAGTAATGAACAGGATCATCGATCTCTGGTTGATTAGCACGACGTCTAGCAGGAGACGGTGGAGCAGGAGCAGCAACAGAGTTATCGCTCGAAGTCGACATCTGCAAACAGCAAAACCGCAAACCACATACTAAAAAGATATGAAAGCTAATAATATAACTTATACGAAATGAAATGCATAATAATGCTATAGCAAAAAGGTCGGGCTGTAGACTAGACTCTAATGCACCCTAATAACCACGGGTTGACCACATTAAGACCGCCTAGTTCCCTACAACCAGAGCTCTGATACCACATGTGACGACCCCGTCAAAATACTTAACGGATCCGTCAGTTGGTCCCATAGCTTGATCGGACTTAAATGAATTAAATAAACAAAGTTGCATTCTTTTATTTCAAAATGTTGCCCAAAAAGGAAACAAACCCAATTAAGTAGTTTAAAATCGACCAACCATAGTAATGAACCAAAAGTTGACACAAAACATTGCCAACAAACCCACAATTTAAATTATCCAAAATAGAATGCAAACTTAAGTTTCATAAATAGTTTCATAAAATCTGCCCAAATGCATGCAGACTCTTCTAACGACGAAGCATCAAATAACTCAAGTACCTGTGAAAACATGCAAGTAAACTGTCAACACAAAGGTTGAGTGAATTATAGGTTTAAATAAATAAGTAAACTTTAGACCACAAGATTTAAAAATGTTAGAAAACATTAAACATTATTCCATTATCAATGAGCCACCTGGTAACCACTTAACCCTTTATTTACCCTTACCAAACACAATAAAAATATACACTTGGACAGTGTATCTACAACAAATTACGAAGTACTAAACATTCCGATTATAAATTGCTAGCGCGACTAGCTCGAAATGGGGTTGTCAAACCCGATTGATCTATCCGTAGGATTCGCGTTCACCGGTAGAAACCAATGATTACAGTTACCAGACTAGGGAATATTTTTGTCCAACTCACAATGAATAATTAAATTTAACTGTTACTTGTGTCTAACCGTAAATAAAAATATGCATGTAATCACATCCTAAAAAGTACACTTTGAAAAGTATATAAAAACGGGACTATAACTCACCTTAAATAGCAACTGAAGAAATCTCACAAATAAGCGAACAGCAAGTAAAGTAAAGTGATCAAGAAAGATCACAACGCCGACCTATAAATAAAGCAGGTCGAAATAAATAACTAACTTAGGTCAAGTCTTAGTATGATAGCTATTGTACATGTTGCAAGTAGACATAGAACATTACTCAGCAAGCATCGGTTTGATTGGAACAGCATAAGGACACACGCTTTCTATTTTTAGAAAGTTTCTATTTTTAGAAAGTTTCTATTTTTGGAAAGTTTCTAAATTTAGAAAGTTCTATTTTTAGAAAGTTTTGAAGTTAGGAAAGTTTCCTTATTTAGAAAGTCAACAGAAGTCAACTGAAAGTCAAAGTCAACCGAAAGTCAACTCAAAAGTCAACCTTGGTCAAACATAGTCAACATTAATTTTAAAAGTGTAAGTTATAATAATAACATAGGTTATAATGTTATTTAAAGTCAAAAGTGTATAATAATGTCTTAACATAAGTTTAATTAAATAAAATGAATTATTAAAGTTAATATAAGTTGAAATGTTATAATTAGTACGACATAAGTATTTAAATAAATTAATTAAATACTAATCATAATATAAGTATTATTAATAATAATAATTTTTAAATTATATCATAAGTATTTTTAATTAATAATGAATTATTAATCATATCATAAGTTTCTAATTAAAATTATTAAATCATAAGTATTTAATAATTAAATAATAATTAAGTCTTATAATAATTAAATAATTATTTAATCTTTATTATAAGTCTTTTAATAATTTCTCAAAAACAAATTTAATACTTATCATAAGTATTTTCCTTTAATAATAAAAGTATTATTAATCATAAGTTTAATTAAAATGTTAATTAAATCATAATTAATAATTAAATGATATAATAAATATTTATATCATAAGTTTTAAATAATAATAATTACTTCTTTTATCATAAGTAATTAATTAATAATGAGATCCATTAATTTTAACATAAGTTTAATCATTAACCATAAGTTTTAAGTTTAAAAGTTCATCGGGTCGTATCTTGAGCCCCGGGTGTCGGTTTCGGGCGAGCCACATATGCATTTCCGCCTACTCAAACCACCCAACACAATTATGAACTCAAGGACACTCCAAGAACAGTCCCTAGGTCGTGGATATCAGCCATGACCACACTTGGGAAAATCAATTTACTCAAAACAGTAATTTAGGCACAACGGGTGAACCGTGGCTCGGATTTAGGTGACCCGAACATGAAAATTCATCCCACCATCAATCCTAACCAAATGACACACCCTAAAGACACCAAGGATGGTCACATAGTCGGACCCAACCTTGTTCATGCCAAGAACACCTTTCAATCTTTAACAAAAACCAAATTAAGCATATCTAGGGCTCCGGGAATCGAAACGACATGAATCCGGAGTCTAAAATTAATGTATTGATGAGAGGAACTCATTTATGTACTTTATTTTAACATTCATATCAGTTAAAAAGTCAGAAAACACGAATCAAACTGCTGTCCAAAATTTACAAACCGAAAACATATGCAAACGAGTAATTCTACGCATCCAAACAACATTACAACAACTAATATACATCATACTAATAATATAAACTCAAAATACAGAAATATAAATAAAAATGAAAAGTTCTAGGGTTAGGGTTTATACCCAAATCGAGAATCAAAGTATGTAATCGCGTAGAGAACGAGAGAGGAACACGTTTATGCTAGCTATCTCTTGATCCAAGCTTGAAAATTAATGAAGATGATGATAATGGTGGTGGTAGGCGACGGCTAGGGAGAAGGGAGAAGAGGGAGAGAAAAACTAAATTAGGTTTAGATGAAAGTAGAAGTAAAATTGCAAAAATGGGAAAACAAGAGCCAACACTCCCTCCCCTTGGGAGTGTTCGGCCGAATTTGGAAGGGGGTGGGCCCCTTAGTGGGCCAACTTGTCCATTATTGAAAAACGTGCAATTCCTGATGGCCCGAAAGCCCGAACGAATCCCGAAACGCGAAAATACGCTTACGCGATTAAAATTTCGGAAAGATAACAAACGCGCGACGAAAAATAAATATAAATACACCTATTAATAATATGATCATAAAATATCATTATAAAATATTTAGGATTTAAAAATCCCGAAAGCTCGACCGTTGGTTTAAAAACCGAAAAGATTCGCCGGATGGAAATCCGCGAGACGTAGAAACGTACAAAATAAAATATGAATACATATATTCACATAACACATAATAATTATTATATATATATTATTACAAAAATAATAATATAGGTCATAGAAATGACGTGGCACACAAACAGTTAACGGTCGTTAAATAATTAACGGAAATAGATAACGGAAAAAGTAGGGTCGTGACACGATCAGGCCATATTTCTCGGTTATTCTTCGAACAAAGTTGCTTATCGTGTCTATCACAAACGAACAAAGACGATCTAAGAAAGCATCAATGTCAAGTTCGATGAATTTTTGGGAATGGCTTTTGAACAACTCGGTTTAAAACCCGATCCTAACCTGGCTACTACTTCTTCCGCGTAAAATTCAATTTTCTTGAAGAAGGGTGTTCCGACGGTTACAATAGAGGAACTGGATATCTTGTTTGATAATCTTTACGCTCCTCAATGGAATTCAAATGTTCAAGCTGTACCGGTTATGCCATCACAGTCAACTAATGTGGAGACTCAACCAAGTCTCTATGATGAAGATACAACACCAACTGATTCACCTGTTGCTTCTTCATCCTCCCTCCCACCTCCTGATGATCATCTTGAATCAATTCAAGATACATCCGTTGACACAATTCCAGTTGTTTCTCCAAATACTCAAATGAATCCATTAGATAATGCTACATCAGCACTAGAGGATCATGGCTCAACGTTAACACAGGTTGATGTTTCAATGGATACCACTGATGTACAACCTCTTCCACATCACAACCGATGGACTAAAAGTCATCCAATTGATCTTATCATTGGTGATGCATCTGCTCCAGTTTCAACTCGAAGGGCTACTCGGAATATGTGTCTATACACTGCCTTTCTTAGTAAGATTGAACAAACAACGGTTGCTCAAGCTTTACTAGATCCAAACTGGGTGGTAGCAATGCAAGAGGAGATCAATCAATTTGATCGATTGAAAGTATGGCGATTAGTTCCAAAACCAACAGGTCAGCGACCAATAGGGGTTAAGTGGATTTTCAAGAACAAGAAGGATTCTGATGGAATTGTGGTTAGAAACAAGGCACATCTTGTGGACAAGGGATATCGACGACAAGAGGGTATTGATTATGACGAAACATTTGCTCCGGTTGCAAGGTTTGAGGCTATTCGTCTTTTCCTTGCATTTGCTTCTCATATAAAGTTCACGGTGTTTCAAATGGATGTTAAAACTGCTTTTTTGAATGGTCATCTTCAAGAGGAAGTTTATGTTGATAAACCAAAAGGCTTTGTCGATCCCATTCATCCAAACCACGTCTACTACTTGGAGAAAGCTTTGTACGGTCTAAAGTAAGCACCGCGTGCATGGTACGAGACCTTAAC
The DNA here is from genome assembly GCF_046630445.1 of Rutidosis leptorrhynchoides. Lineage (NCBI taxonomy): Eukaryota > Viridiplantae > Streptophyta > Magnoliopsida > Asterales > Asteraceae > Rutidosis > Rutidosis leptorrhynchoides. The sequence continues at coordinate 428,460,897 of NC_092333.1, read as the reverse complement.
AAAGTACTTGCTGGATAATGGCTTCTCTCGTGAAATGATTGATACGACACTCTTCATCCATAAAAACCACGGTCACATTCTCTAGGTTCAAATTTATGTGGATGATATTATTTTTGGTTCCACGTCCCTGTCCTTGTGCAAAGAATTTGGTGACCTTATGGCCAACAAATTTGAAATGAGCCTGCTTGACCAGTTAAATTTCTTCTTGGGGTTACAAGTAAAACAATTACCAAACAGGATTTTTATCAGTCAAACAAAGTATATCAATGATATGCTAAAATGTTTTAAAATGACTGCTTTAAAACCAATAACAACCCCAATGAGAACATTACTGGATGCTGATGCTAATGGGGAACCCTTTGACATTACGCTTTATCGAAGTATGGTTGGCTCTTTAATGTATCTAACTACAAGCAGACCAGATATTACACTTGCTGTAAGTGTCTGTGCCCACTTTCAGTCGAACCCTAAAAAATCCCACTCCAAAGCGGTGGATAGAATTTTTGAGTACCTAAAGGGTACTTCTAATCTTGGAATCTGGTATCCACATGGATCTGATTTCAATCTCACTGCTTATACTGATGCAGATCATGGCGGTTGCCATGTTGATAAAAAAAAGTACATCTGGATCAATTCATATGTTGGGGAATAGGTTAGTTGGTTGGTCATCTAAGAAACAAAACTGTGTCTCTTTATCAACTGCTGAGTCGGAGTATATTGCTGCAGCTCATTGTTGTTCACAAGTTTTGTGGATGCAAACTCAACTCCTAGATTATGGCTTTAAGATCACTAAGACCCCGATATACTGTGATTCACAGAGTGCAATTGCCATAACTAGCAGCCCAGTTCAACATTCTAAGACTAAACACATAGATATTCGTTATCATTTCATTAAGGACCATGTTGAAAAAGGAGATGTCGAGTTATACTTTGTGCCTACCAAAGTGCAATTAGCTGACATGTTCACTAAACTCTTAGATGAACTTAGGCTAAAGTTCTTGATCAAAGAGATTGGCATGGTAGAGTATAGTGCTTAACTTTCCTTAGCTATATTGGGACTTATACCTGGGATCATGTGTTTAGGGGGAGTAATATTTTTCTAGGGGGAGCAACTGCTTTCTTCTGCTTTAGATATTATCTTTCAAGGGGGAGCCTTTAAATTTCTGTTAACTTCATGGGATTATTTTTTCAATGGTTACAAAAGGGGGAGGTAACTGACTGATTTCATCTTTCAATGGAGAGTTATTAAATTTTCTTGGGAGATCAAAATGGTGATTAATTGATTGTGTATCACATTTTTAGGGGGAGAAAGGGAGAAAACTAAAAAGAGAAAATTGATTTTCAAAAAGTGAATTCATAAAAACTCATGTTTCAAATTGGAAATATTCACTTTGGCTTGTATACATCTCTGTATGCAACCCGTTTAAAAATTGATATCATTGAAGATTTGTACTTTGTACATATTTTAAATTTTTTTAAGTACAAATCTTGTTTTTAGAAAATTCTTAAAAATTGGAAAAGATAAAATCCAAAAAGAATTGTTTGTACTGAATAAATGCTATTTTTAGCATTATATCGAATCTGACGACCAACAGTGCAAATTCGGTAAGTTCTAAAACTTTCAAAAGTGTCTCAGAAATGTTTTTCATTAAAAATATGATAAACTTGAAAAATCTTGTTAAACATTTGTCAAAATTTGAAGTCAAATTGATTAAAATTTGAAAATGGACTGCATTCGGTATAATAGGCCCATTCGGTATAGCCCATTATTGAACATCTTCGGTATCTATAAAAGGAGGGTCAAAGTCAAACTTTCTCTCTCACTGTTCTAAATTACATACCGAGTCTGATTAAACATACCGAATCTGCCTAATCTACCGAGTCAGTCCTTCTCTTTCTTCAAATTTTTGGTATTTCTTCATTTTAATCAGGTTTAAGATAAATATCTTGTAGATATGAGATAATTGAATGTTTATAAACCAGAAAAGATCACAAACAACAGGATTATGACATTCAATTTTTGTAAAGTGTTGATTATACCAAATCTTAGTCGAATGTCTTTAATCTTAGATTAAACTCAATTGATTAGGATAATTAACATGAAATCTTGTCTAATCTGTGTTAAATTGATTGATCTATCAATTGACCGAGTCTGATTACATGTTTAATTGATTGTTTGATGGATTCTGTACATACCAAATTTGTTCTTGCTACAGTACCGAGTCTGTTCAATCGACTAACATGTTTTCCTGTATTAATTGAGGTGTTAATTGATTATGTTTATGATTTTGCATGATATGAGATTGAATATGCATGTTTGAGTGACTATCTGTGAATTTTGAAGTTACTGAGTCTGGTATTTGGTACTTTGAAATAATTTGAATTTTTGTTTGAAAATCTTGCATGCTTATTCTAAATCTTTAAAATGAAACCACAAGCAATTTTGGTTACCGAGTCTGAAAATTTCATGAATACCGAATCTGCTTGACAAATGTTGAAAAATTAACTATGTGTTGATCTGATTCTTTGTGTTACATATTTGATTATACATGATGATTTTGTAAAGTGTTGAATATCGTATTAATATCATGTTTATCAATTGTTTGTACATATATGGAATAAAAGATTTTTATAACTTAGAAAATCCATAAAAATTATAAAATCTGAAAAATACAAAGAACTTCAAAAGGAAATAAGAATAGAGATATATGCTTTATGATAACATCTTGTGGTCTTCTATTTCTTATTTATACAGCTAAATGGCGAACAATCACTTCATCAATTCTGAAACCAATATTCCTTGTAATTATTGGATTGCAATTCTGGAGAGGCATACTTTATGGCCTGCACTAAGCTCAACAGCTAGTGTGCCTGTTACAGACTTGGAGCTTCTAAATAGAACAATCAGGTTCGTGGAGGCTACATAACCTACAGCTGCCAATCCACGGGGAGAACCAGCTAGATTTCAATTTGAGCTGAGAGGGGTACATGGAGTGAGGAGGATCACTAAAACTGACTTCAGGAGGATCTTTCAGCTTCCTCTTGTACAGAATGCTCTTGTTTTTCCTGCTACTCAGCAAATGATGAGCTCAATGTTCCAGCTTGTTTATAGTGGAGCTACCAATGTTCCACCAGCTAAGTTTCAAAAGAAGTACTTGCACTCTCGGTGGTATGTGATCTTCTCGATCATCAACAGATGTTTGCTGATGATAGGGAGTGGATATGACAGCTTAACTGTACCAATGCTTAAGCTGTTCTACTCATTCACAAGAGTGGAAACTCTAGACTATGCAGAACTCTTGTGGGATTTGGTTCAAGCACAAGTGGATAAAACAAGGGGTTCCTACATCCCTTGTGAAAGGTTTTTCTGTATCTTTATCCATGATGCTATTTATGCTTGCAGAAATGCAAATATTTTTGTACCAAGTTACACATGGATTATAGATGAAGAGATTTGGGGAGTTAAAGATGAATACCCCGGTGATTTCTGACAATCAATTCACTGAGCCAATTCCAAATTGGCCAGTGAGGTTAGTTGAACCCCAAGACGCTCGAATGCATTCTTATTTTGAGGTGGTAGGAATACCTCTTCTGAACCCGTTACAACAAGAACAAGTTGAACCAGCCGCGGTTCCAGCACCATAGGTTGTTGAGGAACCAATAGTTTAACCAATCGGGCAAGCTAATCCTCCACTCAGGATAAACCTCAAACGCCCTAGGGAAGTTCACCAAGCTCAACCCATGAGGATTAGGGAACCTACTTCGCCTATGATTGAACCAACCCTTTCCACAACTCCTGAGGAGAGCAGTGACACTGATTCATCAGCAACTGAATCATCTCCAGAACATTCTCCAAAGAGAACTCGATATATTCCCGATGAGATGATTCAGACTCCGCCAACCCTACGAGTAACTAGATCTAGCACTACACCTCCTATCGTACGCCAAATAGTTACTCCAATCGTTGGTGATACGGACCAAGCCTAGAACCTGTTAGATCACCTTCACCCATCTCCGTATCACATCCAACAATAACAGTAAGCCCTATGCTAAATGAAGCGCGAGCTTCGGTAAGCAAGAGAGCTGAAAGCACGGATGGTAAAACTACCAATCAGCCCATCCAACCTAATCTGGATTTAACAATAAATCCTACCCAGCAAGATTCTTCGGCATCTAAGGAAGTAAAGTCTTCCTCTGCAGTAAAGTCTGCGATGACTCAATCGATTGAGGAAACTCAATCATTGAAGTCCAGAACGGCCGAAGGGGAGCCAAAAAATCTTGAAAAGGCACCCTGCGTATCGGCTGGAAATCCTTTTGTGCCTCAACGTACAACAGGGTCTGGAGGTCCGGCATATCTCAATGAGGGAGATCTGTCACGTCCCATGGAAACGAGTCAACATGACAATCCTTCGAGATATTTATCAGACTTTTAGCAGACTGTTCCTTTGGTTCAAGAAATTGATCCATTGGATCAAACCACTTCTCTTCCGGATTCTGAATCTCAGGATCTGGATGATGAGTCTTTAACTGAAAGAGATGTGCCACCTCATGGTATATCAGTGACTTCAGGAGTCAGAGATAGTAATATCTCTGCGAGAGCTAAACTGACGGGTAGTTCTGCTACTTTGTCAGAGTCTCATGAGACTAAAGTCATGGAGGCGGGTGATTCGAAAGAATCTTCGCCGGCGACAACTCCGGTATCAGAAGGGGATATCACGAATCTGACTAGTAGTATGTACAGCCCTACATATTAGAATAATACCGCACACTTATCCTTACCAGCCCTCACGGCAACTCAAATAATTTCACCGACATCACCTTCAACAATGGAATGTAAATTTACCGATTCTCTCTAATACTGAATCTGTTCTTCACTTACTGAGTCTCACTCTAACTCATCACATCTTCTAATCTCACCATGATTTGACCTATCAGATACTAGAGGAGATGAAGGATCTTCTGGACCCGATGAAAATAGATGTTGAGGAAGAAAATCCCCAAAAGTTGGCGCTACCAGAGTTAGGGTTTCAAATTGTTCATGAATTTGGTTTGAAAGGAGGGGAAATGATGAAGGACACATATTGTGAGAAGGAGAGGATTTAATAAGTTTGGGGAAAAATATAGGTTTGGAAGAGAGGGAAATAAATGATGTTAGGTAGAGGATGTGTGCTTGTATGTAATTATTATTAAGTAAAGATTTGATTGATTTGAAACAAAATTATGGGGCTCACAAATTTCGTACTTGCAACGATACTCTCTTCAACTTCTACTTAATGACATTAGTCTTGGGCTAACTGAAATTAATTTTGTTTTGTTCTCAATATTTTAATCTTTAACTTAGCTTAATGCCCGCGAATTCGCGGGACTTTTTTATGAGACTAATCAAGAATAAATTTGAAACTCCATAAATTAATATTTTATATTATTTGAATGGTTGCCAGTAATGGGACCAAATCATAGCATAATGTTGTATATTTGTTAACAAAATCAAAATAAATAAAATCATAAACACAAATAACTTCATACTTTATACTTTCTTCTTAAAGTTTAGATTTTGTTTCCCATATAAATATATATGCAATGCAATCAAGTATACCATGTAGGATAGTTTTTAGTGAACCTCTCAAACTCAATGCAAAGAACTAATATTGTTACATCTATATCTTAAGTTAAACAATACTTACACTTTGAATCTAAAACAATATCCATATACATATCACTAATACATTTAAAATAATAATAATAATAATAATACTTGCAAACTTTATCCTCCATTCTCTTCACATTTCTGTATTCCTCTAAGCCCCATAACAAATGTTTCAAATCAGCCCATCTGGTGTCCTTTAACAAATCATTCAGCCCAATATTCACAACCATTACAGCCCGATTATCCACAGTAATTAAGACATGGACAACATATAATACATACCACATCTAATGTTGCTTAATAGTAATAACATAATTATTGTAACTCATATCAACTCTACCCAAATCATCATAGCAACAGTAGCAAATAAGATCCAAATCAAGAATACAGGTGCAAAAATGATCCACAATCAAGGAGCTGCAATAACTATGATTCATAACTGCTACACAGATATAAACATGACCCACATCCAAAAAATAACAATTTTGACTCATTCCAACATAACAGTAGTTCTGACAACCCACAATATTAATAGTAACAACATAATCATTGTAACTCCTATCAACTCTACCCTAATCATCATAACCCTTAATAATTTGAGTAAGACATACCTGGCACAGCTCATCATCATAGTAACAAAGCAAAAAAAAAAAATAAAGATTCAGTTCATACAGACAACTTACATCGAGAAACTTAAATATCGCCAGCAAATAATTTTGTGAACACAATCCAGATTTGTTATGGATAAATTAGACCATACGAAGTACAATACCTGCTTGTCCACCAGGAACCTTTTCAGTGACGATGCAATACTGGATCCTGAAATCAATACACATGGAAGTCAATGGTGAGTCAAGAATATGTTAAAATGATATTAAGATTTTAACAAACTTCTAATGTAACAAGCTAAAAATAAACAACATTAACAATTACTAGATTATTACAGTTCATTTACAATTATTACAATAAAAAAATCTCATTAGAAACCCTATATTACACATAGCTAAACAGTTGTATGAATTCAAGAACTACCTAATCATCAACAATTCCAATTTTGAGTAAGCTGAAAAAAAAACAATCCATCAATTAATAATCTTCAAGATTGTAACATACTAACATGATCATCATTATCATCATGGTAAGTAACCAACATGAAGATTCTATAGCATCTGTTTCCATTGTGGCTCTTATTTTGTTACCAAGTGGAAAAAAAGTAGATATTATAGTAATGTATAATTTTTTTTTAAATAAGTTAACAGACATGTCTCAAGGGAATTGAGAAAATATAGGGTACATGCTTAGGAATTGTAGATGTATCAATCTAGATAAAAAAAAATACATACCTCCTGGTCCAACAGTACCAGTTCTAGTGAGAAAGCAATAGTCGGATCCTTGACAAAATACTTTTTTCCAGAAATTGTGGACCTTAACCCTGATCTTTCCATTGATTGTGTCTTTTGTTAAAAAATTGAGAGGAGTAATTTCTTGGTTAGCAGCCATTGTTTTCTGGTTTTTCAGAAGGTAAATATGATTGTGGAGAAATGATGATTGTGAATTGACTTTTACATTGTTTTCTGGTTTTTCAGAAGGTAAATTTGAATTTAATGTTTATTTCATATTTGACAAATCAATTAGTCAAAGTCAAACCCGTTATATTATATACAAAATCATTGACATTACTTAAATTACTTCATTTTAGTATCTATTCCCAAAATAATACAAATTATTTGACTTTCAAAAAATTAGTCAAAGTCAAACCCGTTATATTATATACAAAAACATTAACCTTATATAAATTACTTCATTTGAGTATCTATTTCCAAAATAACACAAATTATTTGACTTTCAAAAAATTAGTGAAAGTCAAACCCATTATATTATGTACAAAATAATTGACTTTACCTAAATTACTTCATTTTAGTATCTATTCCTAAAATAACACAAATTATTTGACTTTCAAAAATATGCATCTCTTTAGTGAAATTCAAAAATATATTCAAATTAGTTTTTGTTTTGATTATTGTTCAAAGGTTAAAATAAATTTTATGAATTTTTTTACTAACCAGAAGCATGTTTTTTAGTTTCTTTAAAGTAGGCAGGTTCATGATAATGCCTTATCTTGGTCTGCAAGTCATGACCTAAATACAAAAGTGACCAATTTATGAGTAAATTGCTAGAGTTCTAATCTCTATAAATGACAAAATGCAGATGTTGTACACAACAAAGAAAATTTTCGTACAAATTAGTACTGATTAATCACATTAACGTAAAGTTGAAAATTCAATTAAGATAAAAAAAAATGTAGGATTACCACAAATATTTGTGATTGCATTTGAAATGGCTAAGGTTGTGCAAATCCCTTTACAACTTCCAAACATATCTTCAGTAAACAATAATTTAGCAAATCACTCTTTCATGCTTGATGTTCACAATGAACAAATGAAATTCATGGCAACTAATCTCAAATCAAATGTAAGACCCAAATATTTCACCATACACATGTGTAAATATGATCTTTGAAGTGTGGGTATTCGTTTCATAATTTAAAAAGAAATCAGAAACTGGTCTGGGCGTTTGGCGCGCCGCGCGACCTTTTGGCGCTCTGCGCCATTGGTCTGTGACAGATTCCCTCCTCTTTAAATTAGATATTTTGGGGGTAAATTGGTAAAATCACGTGGGGTCCGACTTTAAGGCCCTAAACCAGTTGTTGGGGCCTCATTAACTCCATTTCCACCTACATCAACCTCATCCATTCAATTCTAGAGAGAGAGTGATAACCTAGTGTGAGAAAACTCATTTTTGGAGAAGAAGAAAGAGGATTCTTGCTTAAGCTCAAGTTCTAAAGTTGTTCATCTACTTCCTAGCTACGTTTTGGTGGTAGTGGTATGCTCTAATCTTGATTTCTTGAATCAATTTTTGTGTAAGGGTTAGAGTTAGGGTTTATGGTGAACTTAAAACCTACTTTGTTAGTAAATTGGGTGTTTTGGGTGAATTTGGGTTATGTTGACTCAAAGATGACTAACTAGGGTTTTTCAAGTATTAATTGTTGTTAATGAACCTTAAGTAGTTAGTGAATTACTAGCACACTTATATAAATGTAAATGGGTGTCGAGTGGGTTAGCGGATGATCCGAAATGGGTGTATTGACTTTTAAGTGGTCAAATGGGTCAAAATGGACCTAAGTTAGTTAATATTTGTGATTAATGCATAAACCTAGTGTTAAAAGGTGTTTTAAGACCTAAATTGGCTAATGTTAGGGTTTTGGCGAAAGATGACCCAATTTTAGGGTTAAGTGCCCAAATGGGTCAAAATGACCTAGTAGTAGTGAGTGTTGTGGGTTTGACCAACTTGAATGGTTGATTGATTATGTGTATATTATAATAGGTGCATTACCTTGAAGATTCAAGCTTGGTTTATTGATTCACCAAAGGCGTAAGGTGAGTGGAATAATTATATGCGTAGATATATAATGTATTAATTTGTGTAGCATGAGATGTGAAGTGTCGATGTGCTAAGACACCACGTTCACGTGACGAGTGAAGTGTCGATGTGCTAAGACACCACTCAAAGTGATATGGGTGAAGTGTCGATGTGTTAAGACTCCACCCGGGGTGAAGTGTCGATGTGTTAAGGCACCACCCGGAGTGAAGTATCGATGTGCTAAGATGCCACTCCAAGAGATTAACGGGTGAAGTGCCGATGTGTTAAGGCGCCACTCGAGGTGAAGTATCGACGTGTTAAGATGCCACCTCAAGTAAAATGAAGAGTGAAGTGTCGAAGTGTTAAGACACCACTCGGGGTGAAGTGTCGACGTGTTAAGAGGACACCCAGGGTGAAGTATCGACGTGTTAAGATGCCACCCGTGGGGTTAGTGTACGAAGTGTTAAGTGCACTAATGGTTGTTATGAACTCCGACGGTCTTTAAACACCGTTACCTCGTTCGATTGGTTAACCACGGTTATTGTGTTGTAGAGTAAGCATATTATATTTGTTCAAGTTAAATATGCTATTGTTATGCTAGTTTGGTTATTGGAGGTTATAGCTTGTATTTATGACGATAAGCTAATTGTGTTTGCTAGCATGTATACGGTATGCGTGTAAGTGTTTGCAAATAGATATATTATATATGTATGTGTGTAATTATTGCATTCACTAAGCGTTATCTTACCCTCTCGTTGTTTACCATTTTATAGGTTTCGGTGTGGATAAAGGTAAGGGCGTACGGTTGGATTAGAGATCCCGCTTGTTAGGGGACGCCTTTTGGGATGTGTTAGCTTTTGGAGTTTGACCATGACTTAGGTAGTTTAATCCCAAACACCATGCTCATTGCGTCGTTTGGTACTTAAACTTTTTGGTGGTAGAAACTCACGTTATGTATTAAACTCGTAAAACGGCTAAAGTGGGCCCCGCTTTGTAAAACTTATTTTATGTTTGAATTGTGTTAGTTTTACATGTTTGAATATGTTGTTAAAAGCGTTTTGTCTAATTATGTCGGGAAGTGGCCGATCTTTTTCGCGTTTTATGACTTTTGGGACAGACCAATTTGGCGCTATGCTGTTCCAGCAAAAAAAAAAATTTATTTGTTATTTTTACGCGGGTTGTTCGTGGTTTGGTTTGGGTTGTTACAAGTGGTATCAGAGCATGGTCTAAGGGATTTAGGCGACTTGAGATAGGTGCCTAGAATTAGACTTTATTGTGTGTACGCTTTATTCGGGACTTGTAGGACTTTGGGTCTAATCGGGAATTGTTAGTGCTGTGATTTATGTGAACTAACATTGTGCAAATTGATTTGTGTTGTGTTTAGCAATCATCAAGCGAGATGGACGTTGTACTAGCGAGTTAATGCGACGTGTTCACGTAACAATTATTAGCTACCATTGTTACGGGTTCAAATCGTGTCAAACAAGCGATGTACGATGATTGTTGAGCAAGATGGGGTAGTGTGGTGTATATGTATATACATATGTGTTACATCCCTTCGTTTCGTTGTTTAATCTTTTCCGTTTTATAGAATGAAGATGAGAAATGGACACGACACCAATGATGGAAGTACGAGTGAGGACGTTAAGTTCACGGCCAAAGCTGAGGCCATCTTTAAACGTCAAAAGACGGAGTTCCTCGAGGATGTTAAGAAAATGTTTCTAGATACGATTGACGAGCAATTAGTCAATGTAGTCAAGGAGCAAGTGAAGGATGTTCTTCACGAAGATAATGTGAGAAGACGGGACTTTCTCTATAAGAACTTCAAGGATTCTCAACCTCCCACCTATGAAGGTGAACGAGACCCTCTAAAGAGTGCCCGTTGGATCTCCGATATGGAGGGGGCCTTCAGTACTTGTGAATGTCCTCACGATAAGAAGACAAGGTACGGGTGTGGTATGTTGAGGGGTGATGCTAAGTTGTGGTGGGACGCAAAGCTCCAAGTTTATGGTGAAGAACAATGCATGGAATTCACGTGGGATGAATTCAAGTCCGAATTTTTCAAGGAATACCGAACTTCGGCTGATCTTACTAGGCTTAAGGACGAGTTACGTTCCTTGAGGCAAGGGTCAATGGATTTGAACACTCTCAAATCCGTGTTTTTATCCAAGACCCAATTTTGCCCGGAGTATGTCGGGAATGATAAGATGTTGAAGGAAGACTTTTACCGAACGTTGAATGATTGTTATCAAGATAAGATTAGTGTAACGGTGGTGAAAACTTTTGATGAGTTATTTGATATGGCCAAGGGTTTTGAGGCGCTCGTATTGAGGAAGAGCGGCTTTACTTTTGGCAAGAGAAAGAGTGAAGGTTCGAACCATTCGAACTTTTCGAGCAAAAAGAACAAAAAGGGTTTCGGTAATGCTAGTGGTGGAAAGAAAGGTGCTTCCGGGGATTTTTCTTATTCGTGTTACAATTGTGGACAAAAGGGCCACATGGCTCGTGAATGTCCAAGTTTATCCTCCGCAACCAAAATCACTTGTTTCAATTGTGGTAAGGAGTGGCACAAAAGGCCCGAGTGTCCCGAGTTGCGCAATGATAATGTTAAGCGGTTAGAGAAGGTGGCGGGTATGGCTAGGGGTTGCAATTATTTGATGACCAATGATGAAGCCAAGCAATCCAACGAAGTTATCTCGGGTACTTTCATGGTTAATTATCATCCGGCAAGGATACTTTTCGATAGTGGTGCTAACTTGTCGTTCGTGTCATCAAAATTTGTGCCTAAACTTAATAAACTATTAGCTAAGTTAAGTCGTCCAGTAGAAGTCGAAATAGTGGACGGCAAGACGGTGCTAGTGGTTGATGTGTATAAAAATTGTGATGTTGTATTTGGTGCCGAAAGTTTTAAAATCGATCTCATACCGATGACTTTGGGCGATTTTGATATCGTTGTGGGTATGCATTGGCTCGATCGAAATAGAGCCGACATTGCATGCCATGGTAAGTTTATTCGGGTAAAGACCCCAAGTGGGGGAGAGTTAATTATTCATGGCGATAAGCGAAGAAGACTTGTACCGATATGTTCTTTTGCACGGGCACGTTGTTTCCTTGTTAGTGGTGGCATGGATTTTCTTGCCCATGTTGTTGATACTCGTGATGAGCCACCACCCATTCATAAAATTCCGGTGGTTAGTGAATTCGAAGACGTTTTTCTGGATGAATTACCGGGTGTTCCGGCGAAAAGGCAAGTTGAATTTCGCATTGAGTTGGTTCCGGGGGCTACCCCCATTGCTAAAACTCCTTATCGTTTAGCACCGACGGAAATGCAAGAGTTGTTAAATCAAACCCAAGAGTTACTTGAGAAGGGTTTTATTCGACCGAGTGCTTCGCCATGGGGCGCTCCAGTTTTATTCGTGAAAAAGAAGATGGTAGTATGCGGATATGCATCGATTACCGGGAGTTGAATAAAGTGACGATCAAGAATCGTTATCCATTGCCTAGGATTGACGATTTGTTTGACCAACTCCAAGGTGCAACGTATTTCTCTAAAATCGACCTACGGTCCGGCTATCACCAAATGCGGGTCCGTGAGGAAGATATCGAGAAAACGGCTTTTCGAACGCATTTTGGGCATTTTGAGTTTGTGGTTATGCCTTTTGGTCTTACGAATGCACCGGCGGCATTCATGGACCTTATGAACCGAGTGTGCCAACCTATGTTGGACAAGTCGGTAATTGTGTTCATCGACGATATACTTGTTTATTCGAAAAGTATGAACGAACATGAACGCCATTTGCGCGAAGTATTGAAGATGCTACGAAAGGAGAAGTTGTATGCTAAGTTCTCCAAATGTGAATTTTGACTAAGGGAGGTTCAATTCTTTGGCCACATTGTGAACAAAGACGGTATTCAAGTAGATCTGGGGAAGATAGAGATGGTGAAGAGTTGGAGACAACTGACTACGCCTACAGAGGTCCGAAGTTTTCTCGGATTGGCCGGTTATTATCGTCGGTTTATCCAAGACTTTTCTAAGTTCGCTTCTTCATTGACGAAATTGACGAGGAAGAACGCGAGATTTACTTGGGAGAACGAGCAAGAAATTGCTTTTCAATTGCTAAAAGAGAAATTGTGTCAAGCTCCGGTGTTAGTGCTGCCGGAAGGAGTGGAAGACATGACGGTCTATTGTGATGCTTCGTTAAATGGGCTCGGGTGTGTTCTAATACAAAGAGGTAAAGTCATCGCTTATGCCTCTCGACAACTAAAGGAACACGAAACGAGATATCCGACTCATGATCTTGAGTTGGCAGCGGTTGTGCATGCATTGAAAATTTAGCGCCATTACTTGTATGGTGTTAAGAATATAATTTATTCGGATCATAAAAGCTTGAAACATCTCTTTAATCAACGAGAATTGAATTATCATCAACGTAGGTGGATGGATGTGGTAAAAGATTATGATTGTGAAATACTTTATCATCCGGACAAGGCGAATGTGGTCGCGGATGTGTTAAGTCGAAAGAGTCACCACTCGGCGTTACGATTGGGATTGTTACGTATGATTATTACTAACGATTTTCTTGAAAAACTTGGTGTGACTCAAATAGAGGCTTACGTTCACAATAAGCATGTGGAACGAATTGTGGGGCAATCGGAATTCATTACTATGGGTTCGCGTGGTTTGTTGTCTTTTCAAGGAAGGGTGTGGGTGCCTAAGATGGGGGATTACCGGCAAGTGCTACTTGATGAAGCACATAAGTCAAAGTATTCCATTCATCCGGGCGCGACGAAAATGTATCATGATTTGAGAAAGGATTATTGGTGGCCGGGCATGAAACGTGATGTTGTGAAGTATGTCGAGCAATGCGTCACGTGTTTGCAAGTTAAGGCCGAGCACCAAAATCCGTATGGTAATTTACAACCGTTAAAAATCCCGAAGTGGAAATGGGAGCACATTACCATGGATTTCATTACAAAGTTACCTAAGACGGCGAGAACCCAATTTGATTCGATTTGGCTAATAGTTGATCGATTGAAGAAAAGTGCCTTGTTTCTTCCCATTAAAGAAGCAATATCGTCGGAGGCCTTGGCTAAGTTGTTTGTCAAGGAAGTAGTATCGAGACACAGGGTTCCTATATCTATTATTTCAGATAGAGATACTCGTTTTACATCTCGGTTTTGCGAAAAGTTTCACGAAGATATGGGTACACAATTGAAATTGAGCACGGCGTATCATCCTCAAACGGACGGTCAAACCGAACGTACGAATCAAACTTTGGAAGATATGTTACGGGCGTGCATTATTGATTTCGGTGGTAGTTGGGATAGCATTTGCCTTTGGTGGAATTCTCGTACAATAATAGTTATCACACTAGTATCGGGATGCCACCTTATGAGATGCTTTATGGGCGTAGGTGTCGAACTCCAATTTGTTGGGGTGAAGTAGGTCAAAGAGAAATCGGGAGTACCGATTTGGTTTAGGAGACGAATAACAAGATTGATATTATTCGGGATCACTTGAAGAAGGCTCAAGATATACAAAAGTCGTATGCCGATAAACGTAGACGAACGATCGAATTTCAAGAAGGTGACATGGTGATGCTTAAGATTTCGCCATGGAAAGGCATTATTCGGTTTAGAAAATGGGGAAACTTAGCTCCTCGGTTTATTGGGCCATTTAAGGTTTTAGCTCGTGTTGGTGAAGTCGCGTATCGTTTGGAATTACCAGAAGAGCTTGCGAGGATCCATAATACATTTCATGTTTCCCATCTCCGTAAGTGTCTTGCGGACGATTCTTCGTGGGTGCCATTAGACGAGATTGAACTAAACAATAAGTTAGAGTATATTGAGGAACCGATTGCTATCCTCGACGAGAAGGTCAAAAGGTTGAGACATAAGGAGGTTAGGACTTTTAAAGTCCAATGGCGTCGTAGTAAAGGTTCCGAGTTTACTTGGGAGCCCGAAGAATTCGTGTTTGTTTATCTTCCCTCTTGTCATGCGGATTGGATCGCGAGGACGCGCTCCGATTCAAGTGGGGGAGAGTTGTAAGACCCAAATATTTCACCGTACACATGTGTAAATATGATCTTTGAAGTGTGGGTGTTCGTTTCATAATTTAAAAAGAAGGCAGAAACTGGTCTGGGCGTTTGGCGCGCCGGG
Organism: Rutidosis leptorrhynchoides; assembly: GCF_046630445.1. Classification (NCBI taxonomy): domain Eukaryota; kingdom Viridiplantae; phylum Streptophyta; class Magnoliopsida; order Asterales; family Asteraceae; genus Rutidosis; species Rutidosis leptorrhynchoides. Next base: position 428,445,674 of record NC_092333.1, on the reverse strand, counting down.
CGGCCTTTTGGCGCGCCACGCCATTGGTCTGTGACAGATTCCCTCCTCTTTAAATTAGATATTTTGGGGGTAAATTGGTAAAATCAAGTGGGGTCCGACTTTAAGGCCCTAAACCAGTTGTTGGGGCCTCATTAACTCCATTTACACCTACATCAACCTCATCCATTCAATTCTAGAGAGAGAGTGATAACCTAGTGTGAGAAAACTCATTTTTGGAGAAGAAGAAAGAGGATTCTTGCTTAAGCTCAAGTTCTAAAGTTATTCATCTACTTCCTAGCTACGTTTTAGTGGTAGTGGTATGCTCTAATCTTGATTTCTTGATTCAATTTTTGTGTAAGGGTTAGAGTTAGGGTTTATGGTGAACTTAAAACCCACTTTGTTAGTAAATTGGGTGTTTTGGGTGAATTTGGGTTATGTTGACTCAAAGATGACTAACTAGGGTTTTTCAAGTATTAATTGTTGTTAATGAACCTTAAGTAGTTAGTGAATTACTAGCACACTTACATAAATGTAAATGGGTGTCGAGTGGGTTAGCGGATGATCCGAAATGGGTGTATTGACTTTTAAGTGGTCAAATGGGTCAAAATGGACCTAAGTTAGTTAATGTTTGTGATTAATGCATAAACCTAGTGTTAAAAGGTATTTTAAGACCTAACTTGGCTAATGTTAGGGTTTTGGCGAAAGATGACCCAATTTTAGGGTTAAGTGCCCAAATGGGTCAAAATGACCTAGTAGTAGTGAGTGTTGTGGGTTTGACCAACTTGAATGGTTGATTGATTATGTGTATATTATAATAGGTGCGTTACCTTGAAGATTCAAGCTTGGTTTATTGATTCACCAAAGGCGTAAGGTGAGTGGAATAATTATATGCGTAGATATATAATGTATTTATTTGTGTAGCGTGAGATGTGAAGTGCCGATGTGCTAAGACACCACGTTCACGTGACGAGTGAAGTGTCGATGTGCTAAGACACCACTCAAAGTGATATGGCTGGTGAAGTGTCGATGTGTTAAGACGCCACCCGGGGTGAAGTGTCGATGTGTTAAGGCACCACCCGGAGTGAAGTATCGATGTGCTAAGATGCCACTCCAAGAGACTAACGGGTGAAGTGCCGATGTGTTAAGGCGCCACTCGAGGTGAAGTATCGACGTGTTAAGATGCCACCTCAAGTAAAATGAAGAGTGAAGTGTCGAAGTGTTAAGACACCACTCGGGGTGAAGTGTCGACGTGTTAAGACGCCACCCAGGGTGAAGTATCGACGTGTTAAGATGCCACCCGTGGGGTTAGTGTACGAAGTGTTAAGTGCACTAATGGTTGTTATGAACTCCGACGGTCTTTAAACATCATTCCCTCGTTCGATTGGTTAACCAAGGTTATTGTGTTGTAGAGTAAGCATATTATATTTGTTCAAGTTAAATATGTTATTGTTATGCTAGTTTGGTTATTGGAGGTTATAGTTTGTATTTATGACGATAAGTTAATTGTGTTTGCTAGCATGTATACGGTATGCGTGTAAGTGTTTGCAAATAGATATATTATATATGTATGTGTGTAATTATTGCATTCACTAAGCATTAGCTTACCCTCTCGTTGTTTACCATTTTATAGGTTCCGGCGTGGATAAGGGTAAGGGCATACGGTTTGATTAGAGATCTCGCTTGTTAGGGGACGCCTTTTGGGATGTGTTAGCTTTTGGAGTTTGACCATGACTTGGGTAGTTTAATCCCAAACACCATGCTCATTGCGTCGTTTGGTACTTAAACTTTTTAGTGGTCGAAACTCACGTTATGTATTAAACTCGTAAAACGGCCAAAGTGGGCCCCGCTTTGTAAAACTTATTTTATGTTTGAATTGTGTTAGTTTTACATGTTTGAATATGTTGTTAAAAGCGTTTTGTCTAATTATGTCGGGAAGTGGCCGATCTTTTTCGCGTTTCATGACTTTTGGGACAGACCAGTTTGGCGCGCCGCGCCATATGCTGTTCCAGCAACAAAAAAAAAATATTTGTTATTTTTACGCGGGTTGTTCGTGGTTTGGTTTGGGTTGTTACATCAAATATCACTTAACTACATCTGTAACGATCTAAAATTGTCAAGTCTTGCTAATGGCAGTTCATCGAACACCTTGTGTGTGTTCAAGAAACTTCAAAATTTGTGACTGATAAAAATACATTACCTTCTTTGATATAAACGAAAGAGTTGACGATGATACTCAGGTGATACAAACATTTTTACGTAACGTAAATAACAAATAAACATCAAATCAAAAAATAAAGAAATCAAACATTTGTATGTGTTCCTGAACACGCCTTCAAACCAGCTTGCTTATTGCGAAATCAATTGATGTTCAAATCCTAAAACTTATAAATCAATCAATCATTTTACTAATTTACTACAACTATTAATTTATAAAAATTGCAAACCGATCTGAAATGTGGTTGAATACTTGAATGGATCCGAAATCAAAATTGAAAGTCTACTCACGATACCAATTTAAATCTGAATTGTTGAAAGCCTTTCGATACCGATCTAAATCATACAATTAAAATATATGAAAGCTTCTTCATACCTTCAATTTCAATGACTAACAGTTTTTGATTCGAAATAACGAATCTATTAAAATGAAGAATTTGTTAATAAGATCAAAACTCAACAAAACTTATTTGTATCTCCCTCACCATCTTTGTAGCTTAGAATATCCAGAAATTCATTTAAAAACGTATGGCATAACCATTAACAGATGAGATGAAAACTTGCATAGAAAGATAAATTTAGAGATATTTTATTTATAATGGTTAATGAGATAGTGCAAAATACTAAGCAGTATAAAAAGTGATTAGAGTAGCCAAAATTACGGATTATTCTCCTATGATTGATCTGCATTTATGAATATTAGACGTATAATAAGGGATTTTGAAATGAAGTGTTTTTACGATTTTATTTAAGCAGTGTTTGGGATTAATTTTTTATTTAAATCCATGACTGAATCCCGAAATTTTATACAGAGTCAATCATATAGTATCAACCACATATAAATTATTATATTCCTAACCATATATCAATCAATATTGGTCAAACATCTATTTAAGGAAATGTGATCATTTCATAATTATATCATTTATGATTAGTTGACTTTCTTACTATTTGTAAATAATGGTAATTTGGTAATCAAAGAAATCAAGGTCAAGATCATGAGGTCATAATCAAGATTAAGCAAAGATTAATGATCTAGATTAGTGGTTGCTAATTAAATGAATGGCTAAGATTAAATTAGCTCTTTAAATTGACCTATTTTTAATTTTGTTATTATATATAATAAAAGGGAAAGGGATTTAATTTAATTTTATTACTCTATACTCAATTATATTGATATTGATATGGTTTTAGTATTTATACCAAATTGTGATGTTCCAAATTAGTATAAACGAAGATATGAAAAATTGAACTGTAATGACGAATAATTAACGGTGGTCAAGGATGAGTTGAAAACTATTAAAGAGTAATTCTGTTGGGTTGCGTGCATCAGAGTACGGAGTCAGATTACTCGCCCTCTCGGGTAGCCCGAACAGGGAAAACCTACTACTTTTTTTTTTGTTTTGTTCTCAATATTTTACTTTTATTATATTACTCTATACTTAATCATATTGATGTGGTTTTAGTATTTCTATCAAATTGTAATGTTCCAAATTTGTATAAACAAAGACACGAAAAATTGAATTGTAATTTAAATGTCCGACAGTTCCTTAAAAATACCGAAGGAATATTGAACACCAGCACTCGATGAATGAATAACTAATTTTTGTGGGTACGCACCATCACCAATACATACATTATAATGCGAACACGCGAAACAAAATTATAAAAGCATAAAAAAGAAAGGAAAAATTATGCCGTTGGTCCATGTGATTTACAAGAAATTACAATTTTGGCCTAACTTTTAATTCGATGTGGTTGGTCATTGTACTTTAGGAAAGTTACGTGGTTTGTCACTGAACCTAACGATCGTTAAAAAATTTGTTAAATTCAGTTATATGCCATACATGTAAGGGTATTCTCATCTTTTTAACTAATCCTGAGTCAACTATCCCTTTTTCTTCTTTCCATTCATCTTCAAAAACCCTCAAATTCACAAACCCTACAAGTTGTTTCAGTACTAATCAAATTAGATTAACCACCTGAGGCGATTAAACATTTAAATTAAACCTGCAACAAAATAAAACTACAGACGATTAAACTACAAAATTAGAAGACCCTATAAGTTCACGGTTTATGAACTAGAAAAGATTAAACCCTACAAGTCATCTTTAGCAAACTAGAAACGATTAACCCTAAAAATAAAAATACCAAACTAGTCGACAAATTAAACCTGCAACATGGTGGACGAAATAAAGAAGCACGGTTGTATCGCTTAAATTCGAAAATGGAAGGGAGATGAGGAGAAAGAAGAAGTGAAACGAAACAAAATTTCTATGTATTTTATTGTTTTTTGAACAGCGATTGGGATCACCCGAGGGGGACTAAACCACCCGTTGCGATCATCTCCCGTTTCGACTATGCCGATACAGCGATAATAACTCCGCCCCCATCACTGCCCGGGAGGAAACCTGGAAACCGATCCAATGGCACGGCTTATTAACTCAATAAAATATATCTAAGTTATTTATTAGATGGGTTAAAAAGTTAAAAAAAAAAATTATGATGATGATAAAAAAGTTAAAAAAGAATTAAAAACTATATTAAATAAAAATGTCATAAATTATATTTAACTAATTAATGATCCATAAATAGATAAACTTTTCACCTTCTAATTAAAATCAGTTATTCTTTTTTCTAGCCTATAAATATCTCATCTCCATTTCATTTTTCCATATCAATCATCTTCATCTTCATTTCGTCTTCCCATATCAATCATACAAAAGAGCACACCATATTACCAATGTTGTATTTTTGAGTTTTTTTTTTTAAGATGAAAAGAAAAAGAAATTATATATAGATTATTATTGTAGCTATAGTATATGATATATATATATATATATATATATATATATATATATATATATATATATATATACACACACATATTATTAAAATAATATATGTTTGTTTGTTTTTGTAGCTATCAAAGAAACACCAATTTCAGAATATTATAAAGCCTAGACAAGTCAAAAAGAAACATGGTTGGCTCTATGTTGGATCGATTCGTCTAAAGATTCTTTTTTTAATGCTAATATTATGATATTATGATTATTATATTGTATATTTGTATAATTTATATGATTAATAATTAATATAGTTCATAATTATAAACATGAATATGATTACAATTATGATTAATAGTAGTTATTATTTTATTTATTATTATTTATAATTTATATAACTTTGATTATTATAGGTGTAACAGGTTCTATACATGTAAATATATAGATCATGTTTATTTAAATAACGAATATAATTATTATATTGTATATTTGTATAATTTATATGACAAATAATTAAGATTATGATTATTATTATGATTATAGTTAATAATTATAAATATGAATATGATTACGATTATGATTAATAGTAGTTATTATTTTATTTATTAATATTATTTTATTATTTATATAACTATGATTATTATAGGTGTAACAGGTTTTATATATGTAAATATATATATATCATATTTATTTAGATAATGATTATATATATATATATATATATATATATATATATATATATATATATATATATATATATGAAAAATGAAAAGTTTGAAACTATTGTTATTATTTATGAGATAACTTAACAAAATTATGATAAGGAAAATAAAAAGATTGAAACTAATCATATAATTTGTGACATATCAATTTTACTTATTATGAATAAAAGATAATAAAAAGATAACAGTTATTGAAAAATTTACTAAAATTTAATAGTAATTATAAAGGTAATATATGTTTTAATTCATTTGATCACTTTTAGTAAACTTTTGTTTATATATAGTTTCATCATACGTTAGTACATATGACTTGAATGTGCAAATTTTCATAGTGTGAAACAAAACATATGTACAAAGTCCTACTTGGACACTTGCATAATGGGACCAACATCTACTTTTACTTCGCGGTTAATATGTTTTCAACCAACTCCCGCCATGACTCTAACTATTCTGAACACGAATATCAAAATAGTGAAATTTGAGACAAGTCATGCAACGCATGAGATGTACAATGGAATCAATAGTTAAACATAAATTTTTAAAAAATGAGATTTGAAACAATCCGTATAACGCACGGGCTTTGCTTTCTAGTATGTACGTAATAGCGAACTTGGAAGTTTATTTAGAGGGGGCAAAAAGTATTACTCCGTATCTAATTTTTGGGAAGATTAAAGTATATTTTTTTATCCTTAGATTTACATAGTAAAATAAACATTACACTAATAACAACGAGGAGTTAGCTTATTGGTGGTGACCTGATATTTCATATGAGAAGTCAGGGGTTCGATTCACACTTGTTGTACTTGTTGCTACCCGCTCATTTCATGGGCTTCGGAGGTTGCGGACGTCTTGCGTTTAAACCTCACCTGAGGGGTTTTTACCACACGCGATGTCAGGGATTCGTCGTCGGGATTTCCACCTGAGTGGCAGCAGGACTGTAATAGTTCAACCAATGAAATGATCGAGTGAATGAGTTCTGACATCGTGTTCAGACCTCCGTCAGTGACTCCTAACTGCCGTTAAAAAAAATATTACACTAATGACCCGAATGTTTGAGGATGCTACAACCCTTTTGTCTCGATGAAACACCGCTTTGTATGTACGACAAACGTTGTAATAGACGACAAATCCAGTCCAACTTGACATTTACATGTGCGACGGTTATTAGAAATTTAATTGAATGAAAAAAATCTAAGGAATGAAAAAGTCCATATCTAAAAGCTTTTTTTTAAGACAACTTACACATTAATTTTTATCATAGTAAATACATAATGTAAGGAGACGAACACTAAACCTCATGGAAAGTGATATGTAGACAACTATTTTTGTTATATATACAATCAATAATGCTTTACAATATTTTACTGTACAACACTATAAAGCATGATTGGTTATGTACATAACAAAAATGATTGTGTACATATCATCACCTTAACATCATAATTAAAGAGCACCTCTTTAAGTAAATTAACATATCTAATATTCATTCTTCACATTTAATTTTTAATATAAAATTAAGATAAAAGATAAAAAATTTCTTGAGAATCTCAAAAAAGACCCAAGTTCCATTCTCCCTGACTACATTTTGAGCCGTGTCTTTTAGAAATAACAATTAAAAAAACAAAAAATGCTAATAAATAAATAAGAGATAAATGAATGAATAATATCATACTATCATAAATTAAGAACCCCTAAGAAGTCCAAAACCCTGATTGCTCCGACTTTTTTGGTGGCGACTCTACGGCGATTTTTTTTTTCATTCGTTCTCTAATCATCCCTGTGGTTTATTAATCGTGATCTTCCCCAATGGGTAAGAGCTCAGGAGGTAACACAAAGAAGAATGATCCATTAACAGCAACGACTGCAACTAGGGTTCTTCGAAATCGCAAGATTGGCGGTGAATCCTCCGTTAACACGATTGTTTCTGATGAGCAAGACTCATCTGCAATTGAATCTACAGCGGATCAATCCAGTAAAGATCCGCCCATGCACAAGGAGCAAACGGGAAACTCTAATTCGAATGGTGATGATACCAATGTTTCTCCTGGTGTGAATGATAAGCAAGTTGAAAAAGAATCTATTAAAGTCCATAATGAATCATCTGATTCAGAGTATGAGGATAATACTAGTGAACCTATTAAAACTCAGGCTCCTGATGATCATGGTAAGGTTAATGTTTTGAAAGATAAGGCAGTTACGCAGACTTACTTAGATGCTGCTGGGGGCTCAAAAGCTACTCAGAAGGTTAACTTTCGTGATATTGAACAATCTGTCACTGAAGATGCTGATTATGATGTTATCCTTCCAATTAATTCAGTGAAAGAAGCGAATAGTAGGTACAAGAATACCTTGTATGGTTATTTTCTAGGAAGGCGTGTTGCTTTCCCTGTAGTTCAACACTATGCCTTTAATGCGTGGAAAAAGTTCGGTATTGAAAAAGTAATGATGAATGCTAAAGAGTTCTTTTTCTTTACATTCGATTCGGAAGCTGGGCTCATGGTGATTCTTGAAAATGGCCCGTGTATGATCAGAAACATGCCGATTATCCTGAACAAATGGACTTCGGATGTAGTGACCCGAACTTTTCCATGTTTATATATATATTAAATGAAATTGTTATTTACATGATTAAGTGTTTCCAACATGTTAAGCAATCAAACTTGTTAAGACTTGATTAATTGAAATAGGTTTCATATAGACAATTGACCACCCAAGTTGACCGGTGATTCACGAACGTTAAAACTTGTAAAAACTATATGATGATATATATATATATATATATATATATATATATATATATATATATATATATATATGGTTATATATATAGTTAACATGATATTATGATAAGTAAACATATCATTAAGTATATTAATAATGAACTACATATGTAAAAACAAGACTACTAACTTAATGATTTTGAAACTAGACATATATGTAACGATTATCGTTGTAACGACATTTAATGTATATATATCATATTAAGAGATATTCGTACATCATAATATCATGATAATATAATAATTTAAAATCTCATTTGATATTATAAATATTGGGTTAACAACATTTAACAAGATCGTTAACCTAAAGGTTTCAAAACAACACTTACATGTAACGACTAACGATGACTTAACGACTCAGTTAAAATGTATATACATGTAGTGTTTTAATATGTATTCATACACTTTTGAAAGACTTCAAGACACTTATCAAAATACTTCTACTTAACAAAAATGCTTACAATTACATCCTCGTTCAGTTTCATCAACAATTCTACTCGTATGCACCCGTATTCGTACTCGTACAATACACAGCTTTTAGATGTATGTACTATTGGTATATACACTCTAATTATTAGCTCTTAGCAGCCCATGTGAGCCACCTAAAACATGTGGGAACCATCATTTGGCAACTAGCATGAAATATCTCATAAAATTACAAAAATATGAGTAATCATTCATGACTTATTTACATGAAAACAAAATTACATATCCTTTATATCTAACCCATACACCAACGACCAAAAACACCTAAAAACACTTTCATTCTTCAATTTTCTTCATCTAATTGATCTCTCTCAAGTTCTATCTTCAAGTTCTAAGTGTTCTTCATAAATTCTACAAGTTCTAGTTTCATAAAATCAAGAATACTTCCAAGTTTGCTAGCTTACTTCCAATCTTGTAGAGTGATCATCCAACCTCAAGAAATCTTTCTTATTTACAGTAAGATATCTTTATAATACAAGGTAATACTCATATTCAAACTTTGATTCAATTTCTATAACTATAACAATCTTATTTCGAGTGAAAATCTTACTTGAACTGTTTTCGTGTCATGATTCTGCTTCAAGAACTTTCAAGTCATCCAAGGATCCTTTGAAGCTAGATCCATTTTTCTCATTTTCAGTAGCTTTATCCATAAAACTAGAGGTAGTAATGATGTTCATAACATCATTCGATTCATACATATAAAGCTATCTTATTCGAAGGTTTAAACTTGTAATCACTAGAACATAGTTTAGTTAATTCTAAACTTGTTCGCAAACAAAAGTTAATCCTTCTAACTTGACTTTTAAAATCAACTAAACACATGTTCTATATCTATATGATATGCTAACTTAATGATTTAAAGCCTGGAAACGCGAAAAACACCGTAAAACCGGATTTACGCCGTCGTAGTAACACCGCTGGCTGTTTTGGGTTAGTTAATTAAAAACTATGATAAACTTTGATTTAAAAGTTGTTCTTCTGGGAAAATGATTTTTCTTATGAACATGAAACTATATCCAAAAATCATGGTTAAACTCAAAGTGAAAATATGTTTTTCAAAATGGTCATCAAGACGTCGTTCTTTCGACTGAAATGACTATCTCTTACAAAAACGACTTGTAACTTATATTTCCGACTATAAACCTATACTTTTTCTGTTTAGATTCATAAAATAGAGTTCAATATGAAACCATAGCAATTTGATTCACTCAAAACGGATTTAAAACGAAGAAGTTATGGGTAAAACAAGATTGGATAATTTTTCTTGTTGTAGCTACGTGAAAATTGGTAACAAATCTATATCAATCATATCCTAGCTAACTTTTATTGTATTATACATGTATTCTAATATATTATGTAATCTTGGGATACCATAGACACGTATGCAAATGTTTTGACATATCATATCGACCCATGTGTATATATTATTTGGAACAACCATAGACACTCTATATGCAGTAATGTGGGAGTTAGCTATACAGGGTTGAGGTTGATTCCAAAAATATATATACTTTGAGTTGTGATCTAGCCTGAGACGTGTATACACTGGGTCGTGGATTGATTCAAGATAATATATATCAATTTTTTCTGTATATCTAACTTTGGACAACTAGTTGTAGGTTACTAACGAGGACAGCTAACTTAATGAACTTAAAACATCAAAATGTATTAAAAGTGTTGTAAATATATTTTGAATATACTTTGATATATATGTACATATTTGTTATAGGTTCGTGAATCGACCAGTGGCCAAGTCTTACTTCCTGACGAAGTAAAAATCTGTGAAAGTGAGTTAATGTCCCACTTTTAAAATCTAATATTTTTGGGATGAGAATACATGTAGGTTTTATAAATGATTTATAAAATAGACACAAGTACGTGAAACTACATTCTATGGTTGAATTATCGAAATCGAATATGCCCATTTTTATTAAGTCTGGTAATCTAAGAATTAGGGAACAGACACCCTAATTGACGCGAATCCTAAAGATAGATCTATCGGGCCCAACAAGCCCCATCCAAAGTACCGGATGCTTTAGTACTTCGAAATTTATATCATGTCCGAAGGAGGATCCCGGAATGATGGGGATATTCTTATATATGCATCTTGTTAATGTCGGTTACCAGGTGTTCACCATATGAATGATTTTTATCTCTATGTATGGGATGTATATTGAAATATGAAATCTTGTGATCTATTGTTACGACTTGATATATATAGGTTAAACCTATAACTCACCAACATTTTTTTGTTGACGTTTTAAGCATGTTTATTCTCAGGTGATTATTAAGAGCTTTCGCTGTCGCATACTTAAATAAGAACAAGATTTGGAGTCCATGCTTGTATAATATTGTGTAAAAACTGCATTCAAGAAACTTATTTCGTTGTAACATATTTGTATTGTAAACCATTATGTAATAGTCGTGTGTAAACAGGATATTTTAGATTATCATTATTTGATAATCTACGTAAAGCTTTTTAAACCTTTATTGATGAAATAAAGGTTATGGTTTGTTTTAAAATGAATGCAGTCTTTGAAAAACGTCTCATATAGAGGTCAAAACCTCGCAACGAAATCAATTAATATGGAACGTTTTTAATCAATAAGAACGGGACATTTCAGTTGGTATCCGAGCGTTGGTCTTAGAGAACCAGAATTTTTTATTAGTGTGTCTTATCGAGTTTTTTAGGATGCATTAGTGAGTCTGGACTTCGACCGTGTTTACTTGAAAAATGATTGCTTAACAAATTTTGTTGGAAACTATATATTTTTAACATGTGAATATTATGTGATATATTAATCTCTTAACGCGTTTGATATTATGTGATAGATGTCTACCTCTAGAACAAGTCCCATTGACTCACCTAATAATAATGAAGAGTCAAATGTAAATTGGAATGATTCGTGGACTGATTCACAAGTTCCCGAAGAGGAACCGAAAGAAGAGTCGGAACCGGAAAAAGAATCGGAACCGGAAGAAGAATCGGAACCGGAAGAAGAAATAGAACCAGTGGGGGAAATAATAAAATGGTTAAGTAGAAGAAAATTCTCAACTAACCGACCAAAGTTAATTATGGTCAATGGTGTTACCGCCAAGGAAGCAAAAATTTTGGGAGGATTACCAATTCTCCGATGAATCGGATCCCGACAAGGATTCCGATGATGTTATAGAAATTACCCCAACACAATTTAATAAGGCAAAAGAGAACAATAAGGGAAAGGGCATAAAAATAGAGAAATTTGATTCCAAACCCGATGAACTTTATATGTATCGTCAACACCCGTATTTCTTAAGTTGTGACAATAACCCGGGAACCTCTAAACCACCAGGTTTTTCTAAACCAATATGGAAAACAACGGCTCGTATTAGGGGAACATCATATATCCCTAGAAACTTGGCAAAACGAACCAAAACCGAAGAAGAAGAAACGAGCGAGTCGGAATAAGATAGTTGTATTCGTGTGGTGTAATATATGTAATATAGTGTGCTTATGCTTTATGATATATGTAAAAATTGCTTGTATTAACAAGTATTTTTTTTTATGAATCTAACTCTTGTATTTTTACAGTATAAAAACACAAAATGGATAGACAACCCAATATTTTAAGAGACCTACCCGGAGACATGATTGATGAAATCTTGTCTAGAGTCGGTCAGAATTCCTCGGCACAACTATTTAAGGCGAGATCAGTTTGTAAGACATTCGAAGAACGTTCCAAGAATACCTTGGTTTATAAAAGGCTTTCGTTCGAAAGATGGGGGATATCACATTGGGAAATCCATAAGTTACGATGTGTTTACTTTGACGCATATATTGCGGGAAACCCAAATGCTATTTTACACAACGGGTTAAGAAATTATTTTGACTCAATATATGCGAATATAGGACTTCGTGATTTAGAAAAAGCGGCTAACATGCAACATAAAGAAGCATGTTATGCTTACGGGTTAGTAATGTTCGCTTCTCGCCAAAGTGAGAACAAGAACATCGGGCTACAACTATTAAACAAAACGTTCCCACCAGTGACGGAGTCGGTAATTGGGGTAAGAAATGAGGTTTTTAGGTTATTACGAGACTGTTGGTCATTACGTAACCTTCATCCTTTTGACGACGTTACAACACATTGTCTTACTATCGGTCACAACGGTTATGTTCCACAAAACCAAGGATGGGAAGTGGTATTAGTAAAACCAGAATGCATGACTTGTTTCTGGACGTATGAATTACGTGTCTTTATTGCCTTTGCTGAACGCCTTATTTATTAACTAGAATTATCTTCGCAACTACTTTGTATCAAAGTTTTATGTGCTATATTTCATGCTATATGTAAAATAGCGGTATTGTAAGTTTGCAAGTTATTGTATAAAGGCTTGAATATGATATATTTTTTTTGTTTTGTTTTTGTGATTAGTTTTTCATATAGAATTGTAGTAGTTGAAATGGTATGTTAGCTACTAAGTATGAACTTAACGGGTAGGTACTACCCGAACTAAAGAGTATAAAACGCTAATATGAAGAAAGAGCTTTTATAAATAAGTTCATATTACGCTACGAAATACTATTGACTACTCTTGATATTCTATATGATTAACTCGTTTCATTTGACTATTTTGAAGGAAAGGGCACCGACTACTCGACACACCTTGAATATGAGCGAAGAGGAATTTCGTGCCTTTCTTGCTTCAAACATAGCCGCAGTACAGGCTACGCTACATACCAAAAATAACCTTGGATCTAGCAGTACAGGATATCGTGTAGGATGCACCTACAAAGAATTCACTGCCTGCAAACCTTTGGAATTTGATGGAACCGAAGGACTGATCGGATTGAAACGGTGGACCGAGAAGGTCGAATCGGTGTTTGCCATAAGTAAGTGTACTGAAGAGGACAAAGTGAAGTACGCTATGCATACCTTCATAGGTTCCGCGTTAACATGGTGGAATACCTATCTAGAGCAAGTGGGACAAGATGATGCTTACGCACTACCGTGGTCAGCATTCAAGCACTTGATGAACGAGAAGTACCGTCCCAGAACCGAGGTCAATAAGCTCAAGACAGAACTTAGAGGGTTACGAACCCAAGGATTTGATATTACCACGTACGAAATATGATTCATAGAATTATTCCTATTGTGTCCGGGAGCGTTCGAAGATGAGGAAGAGAAGATCGACGCGTTTGTGAAAGGATTACCGGAAAGAATCCAAGAAGATATAAGTTCACACGAGCCCGCCTCCATACAACAGGCATGTAGAATGGCTCACAAACTAGTGAACCAGATTGAAGAAAGAATTAAAGAACAGACTGCTGAAGAGGCCAATGTGAAGCAAGTCAAAAAAAAGTGGGAGGGAAAAGGATACAACAACAACAGCAATTACAACAATAATCGCAACAACTATCCCAACAATCGCAACATCAATCGCAACTACAACAAACGGCCCAACAACAACAACAACAACAACAACAACAACAACAACAGCAACTACAACAATCATCCCAACAACAATAATAACCGCAACAACAACAACAATCAGAAGCAGCTATGCCAAAGGTGTGAAAAGTATCACTCAGGGTTCTGCACCAAATTTTGCAACAAGTGTAAAAGAAATGGTCATAGCGCGGTGAAGTGTGAGGTCTACGGACCAGGGGTTAATAGAACGAAAGGAACAAATGGTGTGGGAACGAGTAATGGCGGAGCAAGTAGTGTCGGAGCAAGTTATGCCAATGTAGTTTGTTATAAATGTGGAAAACCGGGCCACATTATTAGAAATTGCCCGAACCAGGAGAACACGAATGGACAAGGCCGCGGAAGAGTTTTCAATATTAATGCGGCAGAGGCACAGGAAGACCCGGAGCTTGTTACGAGTACGTTTCTTATTGACAATAAATCTGCTTACGTTTAATTTGATTCGGGTGCGGATAGAAGCTATATGAGTAGAGATTTTTGTGATAAATTAAGTTGCCCATTGACGCCTTTGGATAGTAAATTTTTACTCGAATTAGCAAATGGTACATTAATTTCAGCAGATAATATATGTCGGAATCGAGAAATTAAACTGGTTAGCGAAACATTTAAGATTGACTTGATACCAGTAGAGTTAGGGAGTTTTGATGTGATAATCGGTATGGACTGGTTGAAAGAAGTGAAAGCAGAGATCGTTTGTTACATAATGCGATTCGCATTATACAAGAAAAAGGAAAACCCTTAATGGTGTACGGAGAAAAGGGCAACACGAAGCTACATCTTATTAGTAATTTGAAGGCACAAAAACTAATAAGAAAAGGTTGCTATGCTGTTCTAACACACGTCGAGAAAGTACAAACTGAAGAAAAGAGCATCAATGATGTTCCCGTCGCTAAAGAATTTCCCGATGTATTTCCGAAAGAATTACCGGGATTACCCCCACATCGATCCGTTGAATTTCAAATAGATCTTGTACCAGGAGCTGCACCAATAGCTCGTGCTCCTTACAGACTCGCACCCAGCGAGATGAAAGAACTGCAAAGCCAATTACAAGAACTTTTAGAGCGTGGTTTCATTCGACCAAGCACATCACTGTGGGGAGCTCCTGTTTTGTTTGTCAAGAAGAAAGATGGTACATTCAGGTTGTGTATCGACTACCGAGAGCTGAACAAACTTACCATCAAGAACTGCTACCCACTACCGAGAATCGATGACTTATTTGATCAACTACAAGGCTCGTCTGTTTATTCAAAGATTGACTTACGTTCCGGGTATCATCAAATGCTGTTGAAAGAAGATGATATTCCAAAGACTGCTTTCAGAACACGTTACGGTCATTACGAGTTTATGTTCATGCCGTTTGGTTTAACTAATGCACCAGTTGTGTTCATGGACCTTATGAACCGAGTGTGTGGACCATACCTTGACAAGTTTGTCATTGTTTTCATTGATGACATACTTATTTACTCAAAGAATGACCAAGAACACGGTGAACATTTGAGAAAGGTGTTAGAAGTATTGAGGAAGGAAGAATTGTACGCTAAGTTTTCAAAGTGTGCATTTTGGTTGGAAGAAGTTCAATTCCTCGATCACATAGTGAACAAAGAAGGTATTAAGGTGGATCCGGCAAAGATAGAAACTGTTGAAAAGTGGAAAACCCCGAAAACTCCGAAACACATACGCCAGTTTTTAGGACTAGCTGGTTACTACAGAAGGTTCATCCAAGACTTTTCCAGAATAGCAAAACCCTTGACTGCATTAAAGCATAAAGGGAAGAAATTTGAATGGAAGGATGAACAAGAGAAAGCGTTTCAGTTATTGAAGAAAAAGCTAACTACGGCACCTATATTGTCATTGCCTGAAGGGAATGATGATTTTGTGATTTATTGTGACACATCAAAGCAAGGTCTCGGTTGTGTATTAATGCAACGAACAAAGGTGATTGCTTATGCGTCTAGACAATTGAAGATTCACGAACAAAATTATACGACGCATGATTTGGAATTAGGCGCGGTTGTTTTTGCATTAAAGACTTGGAGGCACTACTTATATGGGGTCAAAAGTATTATATATACCGACCACAAAAGTCTTCAACACATATTTAATCAGAAACAACTGAATATGAGGCAGCGTAGGTGGATTGAATTGTTGAATGATTACGACTTTGAGATTCGTTACCACCCGGGGAAGGCAAATGTGGTAGCCGACGCCTTGAGCAGGAAGGACAGAGAACCCATTCGAGTAAAATCTATGAATATAATGATTCATAATAACCTTACTACTCAAATAAAGGAGGCGCAACAAGGAGTTTTAAAAGAGGGAAATTTAAAGGATGAAATACCCAAAGGATCAGAGAAGCATCTTAATATTCGGGAAGATGGAACCTGGTATAGGGCTGAAAGGATTTGGGTACCAAAATTTAGAGATATGAGAGAAATGGTACTTAGAGAAGCTCATAAAACCAGATACTCAATACATCCTGGAACGGGGAAGATGTACAAGGATCTCAAGAAACATTTTTGGTGGCCGGGTATGAAAGCTGATGTTGCTAAATACATAGGAGAATGTTTGACGTGTTCTAAGGTCAAAGCTGAGCATCAGAAACCATCAGATCTACTTCAACAACCCGAAATCCCGGAATGGAAATGGGAAAACATTACCATGGATTTCATCACTAAATTCCCAAGGACTGCAAGTGGTTTTGACACTATTTGGGTAATAGTTGATCGTCTCACCAAATCAGCACACTTCCTGCCAATAAGAGAAGATGACAAGATGAAGAAGTTAGCACGACTGTATTTGAAGGAAGTCGTCTCCAGACATGGAATACCAATCACTATTATCTCTGATAGGGATGGCAGATTTATTTCAAGATTCTGGCAGACATTACAGCAAACCTTAGGAACTCGTCTAGACATGAGTACTGCCTATCATCCACAAACTGATGGGCAGAGCAAAAGGACGATACAAATACTTGAAGACATGCTACGAGCATGTGTTATTGATTTCGGAAACAGTTGGGATCGACATCTACCGTTAGTAGAATTTTCCTACAACAACAGCTACCATTCAAGCATTGAGATGGCGCCGTTTGAGGCACTTTATAGTAGAAAGTGCAGGTCTCCGATTTGTTGGAGTGAAGTGGGGGATAGACAGATTACGGGTCCGGAGATAATACAAGAAACTACCGAGAAGATCATCCAAATTCAACAACGGTTGAAAACCGCCCAAAGTCGACAAAAGAGCTACGCTGATATTAAAAGAAAAGATATAGAATTTGAAATTGGAGAGATGGTCATGCTTAAAGTTGCACCTTGGAAAGGCGTTGTTCGATTTGGTAAACGAGGGAAATTAAATCCAAGGTATATCGGACCATTCAAGATTATTGATCGTGTCGGACCAGTAGCTTACCGACTTGAGTTACCTCAACAACTCGCGACTGTACATAACACTTTCCACGTCTCGAATTTGAAGAAATGTTTTGCTAAAGAAGATCTCACTATTCCGTTAGATGAAATCCAAATCAACGAAAAACTTCAATTCATCGAAGAACTCGTCGAAATAATGGATCGTGAGGTTAAAAGACTTAAGCAAAACAAGATACCAATTGTTAAGGTTCGATGGAATGCTCGTAGAGGACCCGAGTTCACCTGGGAATGAGAAGATCAGATGAAGAAGAAATACCCGCATTTATTTGCAGAAGATACGTCAACACCTCCAACTACTTAAAATTTCGGGACGAAAATTATTTAACTGGTAGGTACTGTAGTGACCCGAACTTTTCCATGTTTATATATATATTAAATGAAATTGTTATTTACATGATTAACTATTTCCAACATGTTAATCAATCAAACTTGTTAAGACTTGATTAATTGAAATAGGTTTCATATAGACAATTGACCACCCAAGTTGACCGGTGATTCACGAACGTTAAAACTTGTAAAAACTATATGATGACATATATACAGTTATATATATAGTTAACATGATATTATGATAAGTAAACATATCATTAAGTATATTAATAATGAATTACATATGTAAAAACAAGACTACTAACTTAATGATTTTGAAACGAGACATATATGTAACGATTATCGTTGTAACGACATTTAATGTATATATATATCATATTAAAAGATATTCATACATCATAATATCATGATAATATAATAATTTAAAATCTCATTTGATATTATAAATATTGGGTTAACAACATTTAAAAAGATCGTTAACCTAAAGGTTTCAAAACAACACTTACATGTAACGACTAACGATGACTTAACGACTCAGTTAAAATGTATATACATGTAGTGTTTTAATATGTATTCATACACTTTTGAAAGACTTCAAGAGACTTATCAAAATACTTCTACTTAATAAAAATGCTTACAATTACATCCTCGTTCAGTTTCATCAACAATTCTACTCGTATGCACCCGTATTCGTACTCGTACAATACACAGCTTTTAGATGTATGTACTATTGGTATATACACTCCAATGATCAGCTCTTAGCAGCCCATGTGAGTCACCTAAAATATGTGGGAACCATCATTTGGCAACTAGCATGAAATATCTCATAAAATTACAAAAATATGACTAATCATTCATGACTTATTTACATGAAAATAAAATTACATATCCTTTATATCTAATCCATACACCAACGACCAAAAACACCTACAAATACTTTCATTCTTCAATTTTCTTCATCTAATTGATCTCTCTCAAGTTCTATCTTCAAGTTCTATCTTCAAGTTCTAAGTGTTCTTCATAAATTCTACAAGTTCTAGTTTCATAAAATCAAGAATACTTCTAAGTTTGCTAGCTTACTTCCAATCTTGTAGAGTGATCATCCAACCTCAAGAAATCTTTCTTATTTACAGTAAGATATCTTTCTAATACAAGGTAATACTCATATTCAAACTTTGATTCAATTTCTATAACTATAACAATCTTATTTCGAGTGAAAATCTTACTTGAACTCTTTTCGTGTCATGATTTTGCTTCAAGAACTTTCAAGCCATCCAAGGATCCTTTGAAGCTAGATCCATTTTTTTCATTTCCAGTAGCTTTATCCAGAAAACTTGAGGTAGTAATGATGTTCATAACATCATTCGATTCATACATATAAAGCTATCTTATTCGAAGGTTTAAACTTTAATCACTAGAACATAGTTTAGTTAATTCTAAACTTGTTCGCAAACAAAAGTTAATCCTTATAACTTGACTTTTAAAATCAACTAAACACATGTTCTATATCTCTATGATATGCTAACTTAATGATTTAAAACCTGGAAACGCGAAAAACACCGTAAAACCGGATTTACGCCGTCGTAGTAACACCGCGGGCTGTTTTGGGTTAGTTAATTAAAAAATATGAAAAACTTTGATTTAAAAGTTGTTCTTCTAGGAAAATAATTTTTCTTATGAACATGAAACTATATCCAAAAATCATGGTTAAACTCAAAGTGGAAATATGTATTTCAAAATGGTCATCAAGACGTCGTTCTTTCGACTGAAATGACTATCTCTTACAAAAATGACTTGTAACTTATATTTCTGACTATAAACCTATACTTTTTCTGTTTAGATTCATAAAATAGAGTTCAATATGAAACCATAGCAATTTGATTCACTCAAAACGGATTTAAAACGAAGAAGTTATGGGTAAAACAAGATTGGATAATTTTTCTTGTTGTAGCTACGTGAAAATTGGTAACAAATCTATATCAATCATATCCTAGCTAACTTTTATTGTATTATACATGTATTCTAATATATTATGTAATCTTGGGATGCCATAGAAACGTATGCAAATGTTTTGACATATCATATCAACCCATGTGTATATATTATTTGGAACAACCATAGACACTCTATATGCAGTAATGTGGGAGTTAGCTATACAGGGTTGAGGTTGATTCCAAAAATATATATACTTTGAGTTGTGATCTAGCCTGAGACGTGTATACACTGGGTCGTGGATTGATTCAAGATAATATATATCAATTTTTTTCTGTACATCTAACTTTGGACAACTAGTTGTAGGTTACTAACGAGGACAGCTGACTTAATGAACTTAAAACATCAAAATGTATTAAAAGTGTTGTAAATATATTTTGAATATACTTTGATATATATGTACATATTTGTTATAGGTTCGTGAATCGACCAGTGGCCAAGTCTTACTTCCCGACGAAGTAAAAATCTGTGAAAGTGAGTTATAGTCCCACTTTTAAAATCTAATATTTTTGGGATGAGAATACATGCAGGTTTTATAAATGATTTACAAAATAGACACAAGTACGTGAAACTACATTCTATGGTTGAATTATCGAAATCGAATATGCCCCTTTTTATTAAGTCTGGTAATCTAAGAATTAGGGAACATACACCCTAATTGACGCGAATCCTAAAGATAGATCTATTGGGATTAACAAACCCCATCCAAACTACCGGATGCTTTAGTACTTCGAAATTTATATCATATCCGAAGGGTGTCCCGAAATGATGGGGATATTCTTATATATGCATCTTGTTAATGTCGGTTACCAAGTGTTCACCATATGAAAGATTTTTATCTCTATGTATGGATGTGTATTGAAATATGAAATCTTGTGGTCTATTATTATGATTTGATATATATATAGGTTAAACCTATAACTCACCAACATTTTTGTTGATGTTTTAAGCATGTTTATTCTCAGGTGATTATTAAGAGCTTCCGCTATCGCATACTTAAATAAGGACGAGATTTGGAGTCCATACTTGTATGATATTGTGTAAAAACTGCATTCAAGAAACTTATTTTTTGTAACATATTTGTATTGTAAACCATTATGTAATGGTCGTGTGTAAACAGGATATTTTAGATTATCATTATTTGATAATCTACGTAAAGCTTTTTAAACCTTTATTGATGAAATAAAGGTTATGGTTTGTTTTAAAATGAATGCAGTCTTTGAAAAACGTCTCATATAGAGGTCAAAACCACGCAACGAAATCAATTAATATGGAACGTTTTTAATCAATAAGAACGGGACATTTCATCGGAGGTGTCACTTACTAAAGAAGACTTGACAAAAGTCCCGGTGTGGGTTAAACTTTATGACGTTCCTTTAGCGGGATTCACTGAGGAAGGGCTGAGTGTCATTGCGACGAAATTTGGTAAACCAATGAAGCTAGATTCTTATACTAGCACTATGTATCGTGAAGCTTGGGGCCATCCTAATTTTGCTCGTACAATGATTGAGGTATCATCTGAACGTGAACTTCGGGAAGATCTGAAAGTAGCAACCCCTAGTTTGGAAGGTAAGACAAATTTAATTGATGTTGTTAAAACAGAGTATGAATGGAAACCGCCTAGATGTTCGGGTTGTTGTGTGTTTGGCCATACTGATGCTCAATGCCCCAAGAATGTTAAGGTGGTGGTGGTTAATGAAAAGGTTGACAATGATGGCTTTAAAACTGTTGGAAAGCAAAAACCCAAATTAGATAATAGAAAGCAAATTCCATGTGTGGTTATTGGGAAGAATAGAACTAAACTGATATATATATACCTAAGCAACAGGTGGTTCCTCCTAAGCCCCCTAAGGTGAATGCAGAGATAAGCAAAAACACAGTTCACATAAACAATTCATTTGGTGTTTTGAATGACCTTGATAACTATCAGTTGCAGGATGAACCGACTGATGTGGAGGATAATGATGATGAGACGGCTAGATTTGTGTCAAATGTTAATTCGGAGGGGGCAAGCACTCCCGTTCTTGACGGTTTCCAATGATTAGTCTCACCTCTTGAAATATACGGGGACTTAACCTCAACCATAAACAAAATGAGGTTATAGATGTTGTCAAGAGTAATCGTTTATGTGTATGTTCTATTTTAGAATCGCATGTTGCTTTAACTAATCTCAACCGTGTTGGAAATTCTGTGTTTCCTACATGGTCTTGGGCGTCTAATGCTTCAGCTTGTATAGCGGGTACTCGAATCCTTGTTGGGTAGGATCCAGGTATTGTAAATGTCATGATTATTGCTGTCTCTGAGCAGGTGATTCATTGTCAAATAGGTGCTGTTAATGATTCTGTGAACTTGTTTGTCTCTTTCGTGTATGCTAAAAACAAATATATGGAAAGACTTCCACTTTGGAGGGTTTGTTAGTAGTAGACCATGGGTGGTTATGTGGGACTTTAATGCTTCTCTCAGTATGGTTGAGTCATCTGCAGGCTCGGCTAACTGTACCATTGTTATGCGGGAATTCAAAGAATGTGTTGATAGCCTTTGTCTTTCTGATGTTAATCATACCGGGTTTCAGTTTACATGGAACCAACGCCCTCAATCAAATGATGGTATTTTGAAGAAGATTGATAGAGTCATGGCTAATAACATGTTCATTGATCAATTTACCAATGTCGTGGCTATATTTCAACCATACCGTATCTCGGATCACTCTCCCGCGGTTCTTCAACTTCCGTGTGAAGTGGGCCGTAGAAGAACTCCCTTCAGGTTTAGTAATTATCTTATCAATCATGAGTTGTTTTCAGATACAGTTAAAGAGGGATGGAAAATGGAGGTCAATGGCCATGCAATGTTTAAACTTGTTAAGAAAGTTCGCAACCTCAAAACCCCATTGCATAAACTCATATGGTCTAAAGGTAACCTACATGATCGTGTAAAGGCTGCTAGGTAGGTGTTGGATCAAGCGCAAACTGATCTTGACACTCGTCCAGTCTCTCCTTCAGCTCGTGCTAATGCAACGATTACTTTGAAGGAGTTTAATGATGCTGTTCTTGATGAAGAAAGCTTCTTGAAACAAAAATCCAAAATCAAATGGCTTCGTGTGGATGATAACAACTCTAGTTACTTTCATAAAGTAGTTAAAAGGCGTACTAACAGAAGTAGAATCCATATTGTTTATGACCTGAATGGTAATACGTGTGAAGGGCAGGCGGTTCCTGTGGTGTTCGTAAATCACTACAAGAATTTTCTTGGGACAGCTGACATGTGCACCGAAATTGATACCCCTGGCTCACTGTTCCAACGAACTATTTCTTCTACAAAATTAGCGGCCATGATTAGTCCAATCTCGGCTAAAGAAATTTGTGATGCTATATTTGATATTGGTGACTCTAAATCCCCCGGTCCGGATGGTTTTTCTGCTACATTCTTTAAAAAATCGTGGTATGTCATTGGTCCTGATGTCATCAAAGCGGTACAAGAGTTCTTCTTGACGGGTCAAATGTTAAAAGAAATCAATTGTACGATCCTTTCTTTAATTCTGAAAGTGTAGGTTCCTTCTAAAGTTACGGACTATAGACCGATTGCATGTTGTAACGTTATCATAAATGCATTAGCAAGATTATTGTGTCACGAATAAAAGCGTCGTTGGATGATATTGTCAACATTAATCAGTCGGCATTCATTCCAGGGTGTAATATTGCGGATAATATCTTGCTTACTCAAGAGTTGATGAGGAATTACCACCTCAATAGAGGTACTCCTAGATGTGCATTCAAAGTCGATATTCAAAAAGCATATGATACCATTGATTGGGAATTCCTCCATGTTACGCTTATCTGCTTTGGTTTCCCATCTAAGATGGTTGATTGGATTATGAAGTGTGTCTCTTCCACTTCCTACTCCATTAACATCAATGGGGAACTTCATGGCTTCTTTCAGGGTAAACGGGGTCTAAGGCAGGGGGATTCGCTCTCTCCGTATCTTTTTACCCTTGTTATGGAAGTTCTGTCTCTAATCCTTCAAAGGAATATCTGTAAATCAAAGCGGTTTCGGTGCCACCCGAAATGTGATAAACTGAAAATCATAAACCTTTGTTTTGCTGATGATCTTTTCTTGTTTTCTCACGCTAACAATGCTCCAGTTCATGTTATACGTGACTCTCTGAAGA
Source organism: Rutidosis leptorrhynchoides (assembly GCF_046630445.1). Taxonomy (NCBI): domain Eukaryota; kingdom Viridiplantae; phylum Streptophyta; class Magnoliopsida; order Asterales; family Asteraceae; genus Rutidosis; species Rutidosis leptorrhynchoides. The sequence goes on along the minus strand of NC_092333.1, from coordinate 428,421,324 downwards.
ATTTACAAAATGCTCAGGCTTGGTTCCAAGTATCCAGAAAAGCACGGTTTTCTTTGCTAATGTCTCTAGCTTGATGAAACAACACATTTTGGATATACTCCCTTTTGAAGAGGGGAAACTTCCTGTTCGCTAACTTGGGGTTCCTCTTGTTTCATCTAGACTTATCTACAGGAATTGTAAGGTTTTGTTTGAGCGGGTAAAAAACAAAGTTGAAGATTGGAAAAATAAGTATCTCTCCTTTGCTGGTCGACTCCAACTTATTGTGTCCGTTCTCACATCCATGCAACTCTATTGGTGTTCGGTTTTTATCCTTCCTGATGCTACTATTAAAGAAATTAAGAAGCTTCTTCGTGGTTTCTTATGGTGTCAGGGTGAGATGAAGTGTGGTAAGGCTAAAGTTAAGTGGGATGACCTATGTAAACCTAAAGACGAAGGCGGGTTAGGTATTAAGCGGTTAATGTATTGGAATATAGCTCTCATGACGTCTCATATATGGCGTATCCTTACCCATAAGAAAACTTTATGGGTGCGGTGGATCCATACTTATCGCTTGGCGAATCATCATTTTTGGGAGGCCCCGATTACTACTAATGCTAGTTGGAGCTGGAGGAAACTCTTGCATATCCGACCGATTATAAAACAATTTTTTGTTCACCAAATTGGTAATGGTAAAATATCACATCTGTGTGGTTTGATTCTTGGAGCAGCTTCGGTCCACTTAATAACTTTATTCCTGATACTGTCATTCAATCTATGGGGTAGAACCTTAAGATCAAAGATGTGGTCCGAGGATCGAATTGGATTTGGTCGAATACATTGTTGGACTTGTACCCTCATGCCTTCCGGATGAGGTTTTTTGGACTGATCATGTCAATGTTATTCGTAAATTTACTGTTTCGCAGGTATGGGACTCTATTCAGCAAAGGTCTAATGAGGTTAATTGGTTCTGTATTGTTTGGTTTTCTCAATGTGTTCCTAGACATGCCTTTCTAGTATGGTTATTGATGGGAGAAAGACTCAAGACATAAGATAAGTTAAAAAGTTGGGAGATTCACAACATGCAACTTATTTTCCCGCTTTGTAAGCTATGCCCCGATTCACATGACCACCTTTTCTTTGAATGCCCATTTTCTTTGAAGGTATGGAAGAATATGGTCCAATGGACTTGGTTGCCATCTCATGCTAATTGGAGATTGGTGTGTAACTGCATGCTTCCCTTGGCTAATCGGAACACAGCTAGCATGGTAGTCGCTAAACTTGTTTTTGGAGCAACGATTTACTTTATATGGTAGGAACGGAACAATAGGCTTTTCAAAAAGGCTCATCATTCTGATGTGAAGTTATGTGATGATATCTTTAGTACGGTTAGTCTAAAATTACTGTCTATCAGATTCAAGAACTCAGCTAAAGTGGTGAAGTTAAAAGCGTCTTGGCAGATACATTAGTTTCTGTTTTGTTTTCTTTATTTGCTTCGATGTAATTTTCGTTGCTGGTTGTTTTTAGCTGCTTCAGGGCATGTTCTATTGCACCTGTTTTGTAATGACTCATTCATTCTTTTATTTTTTAATAAAATTTACCGGGGTAAACCCTTTACCCAAAAAAAAAAAAGATCATACTATCCCATATTGAGAAGTTTTTCTAAATATTTGTCATTTTTTGACTTATGAAAAGGGAGATAATATTTTCACTTTTGTTTTTACTTCATCTACCATTATTTGATATTTTGTTTTTGTTTTTTTGCATAATTATCCTTCGATAAATCTTTATAAAAAAAATTTATGTGATACATCATTAAAGGGTAATACACAAATCAGAATTTTCAATTTTTTTTCTATTTTTAGTTGGATTTGTCAAATTTGATATTAGAAATATCAATTCCCCTGTAGAAATATGACTTTCATTTCTTAATCTTCATTGCATGATGAGGAACATCTACTAGAATAATGCAACTCTACTCTTCTATCCAGACCTACTCTTGACAAATGTCATCCATTAGATTTCCCCATATGTCGTCCATTAGTATTTCGAGGAGCAGTGAGGGGACGTGGCCCCCACAATGAAAATGAAACTTGTAGTTCTTTGAGTTATAAATGTGTAAGCTTTTTGAATCAATTAAATCAAAGTCTGTATGAAGGAAATATGATCAAAATGGTGAAGATTCGCAAAATTTGCGAGTTTTACCATTTTAGTCATATCTCCTTCATACGGATTCAGATTTAGTTTATTTAAAAATTTAAACATTCGTATCAAATTAACTTTTTATCATGATGATATCATGAAATGATGTAACCATTCATGGTTAGCTTATCATTAAAAGATACAATTTCCAAGACATTATCAAAAACTTGCCAAGTACTACAATCAGCGTGTTCGTGAACGCGCCTTCTGTCCAGGGAATTGGGTTTGGCATATTAATAATGCAAGCCGGCCGGGTTGAGGATATTAGCAAGCTTGGACCCAACTGGGAGGTCCTTATGAAGTGGTGGAAGCGCTTGACAACTAATTTTACACCCTAAAGCGGCATGTCGGCAAGTTTGTGCCATGGAATTGGCACACAACCAATTTGAATTTTTTTTTATGTTTAATGCGTTGTTCTTTCGGTCTTTTTAAATTTGTGATCGATCACCACAAATTTTGTAAATACAGTGTGCCATGGTTTTCTTTAGCTGCTTTATTTTTAAGGCATTTTCCTAGTTTTTATATAATGCATTATGCAAATGTTTGTGGCCACAATTCGGTGATTTATTATAGTAAGTCCGTACCTACATTACGCATGCCCCGAATGAAGTGCGTTCCAGCCTTCAGACGAAAGTGGAGGCACCTCGCGTATTGGAGGTATGCATGTGGGCTTTCGAACGGAATTGCCTCAGAGTTTTGTAACCATCACACTAATTCCAACATGGTCTAGAATCCATGCTTGTCATGACAATTCTCCAGTGACACCTTGAAGACGTTGCGCGTCCAGGACGAAAGTAGCGATATCAGTTTGAGCAGTTAAATAATTCAACATAAAACTTGAAATTACATAATAAATGAATGAGTAAAATTTTCATTTAATAATGAACCATTACAAAAAGGAGAAGCATGAACCCTTACAACAATTATTTTCATGGCTTCATAACTAATATCTTATGTACAGCTAGCCCATGTTGGCCACCTATTGCATCTATGAAAGGAACCATCAACGCCTTTACCTCCGCGGCGATAAATTTATAGTTGTCAAATGAGTTAGGATCAACATAATCATGAATAAACTGAGGGAGCAGACTGGAAAGCGTAGCATTTGTGTTGAAAACATTGAACGCTTCCACACGCACCACGACCCTGGAAGCATCAAACAACTTGGTGAAGTGTCCCATGACATGGGAAGATTGAATGGCCTTAGAGAAAATTGCGGGTATGGTAGCACGAAACCGCTGGAATTCATTCGCCACATTCTTCTTGGCAGCCTCGAGCTCCTAGTTCTTGGCAGCAAGAACCTCCTTTGCAGCCTGCTACTCCGCCAACTCTTTTTGAGCCACCACCAAATGCTTTAGTTCTTGATGTTTTTTTTAACTTGCATCACAAGCTCTTTGATGGCCCACTTGGCTTACACCTTCGCCTACTTCTCAACATCTTTGGCAGCGATAACTTATTTCCTAGCCGCGTCGGCCTCTACCCTTACGATTACAATTTTAGTATTGAGGTCCTTCAGCATCCCCTCAACTTTCCTTACCCTTTAGTCCATGGTGTTGGACCTAAAAATTTCCTCACGCGCCAAGCCAACCCCATGCATGATGTGTTGCATCCCGGCACGACGGGCTTGGATGCAAGGCATTTTCTTGATCGTCTATCAAGTAGGCAGGAATCGTTCTCTGGAGGTAGTCGAATTGAGAAATGGAGTCACTGTGAGGAATGTTGAAGAAGTCATTCGGATTAGTTAAACACGGCTGCTTCCCAATGACAGAACACTCCACCAACTCTCGTGATTTGTTGAGCACCTCTGATTCACGTTGCTCAATGTCGGTGCCATTGTTGGTATCAGCATAAGAAACGGTGTGAAGCGACCCGTCCTAATCCATCCAGACAAAGTCCATATCGATTATAAACGATTCACAACGGTTGATTACATCGCGAGGTAATTGACCTCTATATGATCCATTTTACAAATATTGCATTCGTTTTTGAAAAGACAATCTTCCATTACATCAAAAGTTTACGGCATGCATACCATTTTATAATATATCTAACTATAATTGCCTTAATAATAATCTTGATGAACTCAACGACTCGAATGCAACGTCTTTTGAAATATGTCATGAATGACTCCAAGTAATATCTTTAAAATGAGCAATTGCACAGCGGAAAACTTCTTTCATACCTGAGAATAAATATGCTTTAAAGTGTCAACCAAAAGGTTGGTGAGTTCACTAGTTTATCATAAATAATCATTTCATAATTTTAATAGACCACAAGATTTTCATTTTGTGTTCTCATAAATAAACGTCCCATGCATAGAGACAAAAATATCATTCATATGGATTGAACACCTAGTAACCGAAGTTAACTTTAATGTATAGAATATCCCCAAACAGAACCTCTCGTCTGTATAATAATAATCTCGAAGTACTAAAGCATTCGTACCCCGAATGGGACTTGTCAAGGTCCATAGATCTATCTTTAGGATTCACGTCAATCAGGGGCCATTTCCCTAAATTCTTAGGTTACCAGACTTGAAGGGCGATATTCGGTTTAATAATCCAACCATAGAATGTAATTTTAAGTACTTGTGTCTATTTCGTAAAACATTTATAAAAGCAACGCATGTATTCTCAGTCCCAAAAATATATATATATAAAAAGGGAGTAATGAAACTCACTGTACTGTATTTTATAGTAAAATACATATGACGACATTTGAACAGTGCAGGGTTGGCCTCGGATTCACGAACCTATATTATTTGTATTTATATTAAAACAAATAATCGTAATTAAACAAGTGTATAACTATTATCTTATGTATTAAGATTAATGTTATTATATATATATAATTTTATTAATACTTACTTTACATTATAATGCTTATTTGAGATTTAATTAATGTTACTAGTTAAAACAAAATTTTATGTAGTATTAGTATACTTTATGTAACACCCTATTCCTGTTTCTGACTTTTTAGTTAATCGGGACGCCGTCCAGAAGGATGGGACGCCGTCCAGTTGTGAAAGCTTGGACGCCGTCCAGAATATAGGACGCCGTCCAGTTGGTCTGTCGGGCCAGCTGTGATATTTTAGATTTTAATAAGGGGCAAATTGGTATTTTCACTTATGGAACGAGTTAAGGCCACAAGATCAGTTCTAGGAGCCTCATTTGCTCCACTAACACCCACACAAACACTCTCATCTTGTTCTAGTAAGAGAGTAAGAGTTTTAGAGAGAGAGAGGTTGATTTGGAGAAGAAGGAGTTGGATTCTCGCTAAAGCTCGGGTTCTAAAGTTGTTCATCTCGCTCCTAGCTATGTTATGGTAGCATTGGTAAGCTCAAACTCTGAATTTCATTTGTTTAGATTTGATATTCAAGTTAGGGTTTTGAGCTAGTTTGTTGAGAAACCCCTTTAGATGATGAAATGGGTTTATGGTGACTATTTATTCTTGTCACTTGGCGGGTTTTGGGTTAGTTGACGATTTTGGCCTTGATTAGGGTTTGATTTGGAGTTTAATCACTAAGATTTGTGATTATGGAAGTGTTGGAACCCTTTTGGGTGAGTTTGGTTAACTAATTTTGAAATGGGTCAAAATTAGGGTTTTGGTGTCAAATTGGGTAAAACACGTGTTTAACACTTGTGTTCGGGTTTAATCGGTGTGTTAGGACCATTTTCACTCGTGTTAGTGATTATTTGGTTAGTTTGGGCACGATTTGTGCTTGGAGGTGCATTTGGGTCGAAATTTGCATTAAGTGTAAATTGGGTTGGTTTGTAAGTCAACCCTAATTGTGTTGTTTGTAATGTGATAATGGAATAGGTACTTTCCATTGACGGGTTGCGGATTATTCGGAGGCATTCATCAAGACGACAAGGTGAGTGTTAATATCCTATGTGCATATGTATGTGTAGGATGGGTGCGGGTCGGGTGAAGTGATTCTCGGTTATAGAGCTCACTTCACATATAGGTGGATTTGATGGACTTGCGTTTAGGTCCAATTGGCACGGTTGTGCGTTTTGGTTTACCACCCTTTGGCGAGGTACACGTTTGTGTGTACGTTATCACACGTGGTTGTGATTTGGATGTTATAACCCCAATGGCGAAGGGTTGATATTGTCGTGATATGGATAACCCCGACGTGGTGGATTTTATAATCCCATGACCGTGGGTTGAGTTGGAGAAGTGAATCGCGTGTAGTTCGGATTCACGATGACGCGTGTAGTTCGGTCATCTTATCGAAGTGAATCTCGTGTACTTCGGATTCATGGTGACTCGTGTAGTTCGGTCATCTTATTGAGGTAGTAATCTCGTGTGGTTTCGGATTACTAAGGCTCGTGTAGTTCGGCCAACCTCGATGTTGTGAAGATAGTAATCTCGTGTTGTTTCAGATTACTAAGGCTCGTGTAGTTCGACCAATCTTCATTGTGGCGTTTGGTATTCGGTAATGGGTTAAGGGGTTAACCTTATTCGTTTTATATTGTTATATATTAATGTATTGTTGTGTTGTAGCTAACCCTCCGGGTGTAGCTTATTAGCGTTGTTCACATCGTCGTTGGTGAACTTACACTTTGTTGATATCTTTAACTTGTTGCTTAGAGGTAGTACGGTATGCTTAGTGTAGTTGCCTTATACATGGATGCTTCGGTATGCGGTATTTGATATTTGTGTGGCGTGTCCATTTTATACATATATATGTATGTAGTATATTATAATTCACTAAGCATTAGCTTACCCTCTCGTTGTTTACATTTTTATAGATTGCACGGATGTGGTGGCTCGGGTAAGCGCGGGACTAGCGGACTTGCGTAGTTGCTTTAGCAGACTTTCTTTTGGATTTGATTAGGATTGGGTAGCGTGTCCCCAATCCCATGCTCGGTCTATGTTTTTGTATAAACTAATGGGTCGAAATAGTCACTTATGGTATTTTGGGTCGATATGGGCCCGGTGTCGTAAAACTCGGTTTTTATTATGAAAAACTCTCAGTTTAACTTATCGTAATATATTGTAAAAGTGTTTTCAATTAAAAGTGTCGGGAAGCGGGTTTTCCGCTCGCGTGTAAACGTTAACCAAAACAGAATCTGGCACATCATTTGGACGGCGTCCAAAGGGCTTGGATGCCGTCCAGTCCTTCAGTGCTGGACGCCATCCAGAAATCTGGACGCCGTCCAGATGAGCAGTTCCAGAATTTTTTTTTTTATGGCACATTTTCGGATGGTTAACTGGTTGGGTTGTTACAAGTGGTATCAGAGCATGGTCTAAGGGATTTAGGTGACTTGAGATAGGTGCCTAGACTTAGACTTTTGTGTGTGCTTAATTGTTGCGGGACTTGTAGGATTACGGGTCGGAATGGGAATTTCGTTAGTGCCTTAATTGATAGGTGGACTAACGTGTATATTAATACGTGGATATTATTAATATACGATTGTGTTATGTTTGTGTTTATGTTGCGTTGCGAATATCATCGAGCAAGATGGTCGTTGTACTAACGAGGGGATACGATGTGTGTGCGTAATAAGGACTTGCAAACCTTATTACGGGTGCAAATCGTGTTTAACAAGTGATGTACCACGAGTGTCGAGCAAGATGGGGCGGTGTTGTGCGTATGGTTTTATACGTTCGTAGACTAATCATTTTGCATTCTTTAGAATGACGACGTGAAACGAGATCGAGACGAATGAAGAGGAGTTTAACTCTAAAGTTGCGGCCACCGTTGCGGAGCAAATGAGTGCATTTCGAAAAGAAATGGATAGGAGGTATTCCGAATTTCGAAATAGTGGTGAAATGGAGCATTGTCTTAAGAACTTCATGAGAACTAAACCTCCGATGTATGACGGGAAACCGGATCCTTTGGTTAGCACCACATGGATTTCGGATGTTGAAAGGTGTTTTCGTACTATTGAATGCCCTCCCGAGAAAAAGACGAGACTCGCTACTAGTTTGTTGCGGGGTAGGGCGAAGGATTGGTTGGATGGTAAGATTGATCTTGTTAGTGGTGAGCCATTTATGGCGTTATCATGGGACGAGTTTAGGAAGGAATTCTTTGAGGAGTTCCGGACTTCAGCCGATTTGTCAGAATTGCGTAATGAGTTGCGAAATTTGCAACAGGGCTCTATGGATTTGAATACTCTCAAGACGACCTTTATGGCGAAGGCTCGTTTTTGCCCAGAGTATTTGGGGAATGATCGTTTGTTGATGGAGGATTTCTATCGGACTTTGAAAGATGACTTGAAGAGTAAGATTAGCCGGGGTTACGCGAAGTCGTTTGCGGAATTATTCGCGGTGGCTAGAGGTTTTGAGTCGTATTCGCGATCGAAGATTGGTGAACCTTCAAGTGAGAGAAGGGTTGTTTCGTATGGTGCTCCAAGTAAGAGGACTAAGGGTCCGAGTGTGAGCACGGGTGGTACACGGACGAGTATATCAGATTCTAGTACGTCTCGATGTTACAATTATGGCATGAGGGGTCACAAGTCTTGGGAATGTTCGGTACCAAAGGGTGATGGTATGGTGTGTTTCAATTGCCAAGAAGAAGGACATCGTAAGTCGGAATGTCCCAAGTTAGTGGGGACGGGTGCGGCAAGGAGACGATAAGGTACGTTTCATTTTAATAAATATGTCCTTTGATTATTTATTAAGTGCCGTTGAATTTGAGTTTGTTAAATGCATTGTGTTGTGCATGTTATGGTTATGGGTGACGTTCCTAATGGAAGTACCCTAGGGTGACATTTTGATTGTCGGGCGAAGGGCGTAAGACTTGGTGCAACCAAGTATTCCTTGATATTTGTAGAGTGTTTATACCAAGCCATGGGTATGAGTTTTGGTGTTCGGATGTTAGAGCGTGTTCGCTCTCGTGTTGAAGTGATGAACCATGAGGTTCGTCGGGAGGATAGAAACCCTTGAGATCGAGTGTTTTGGTTCTCGAAGCATGTTGGTAAAGGAGTCTAGATGACGCGACATTAGGTGCCTTTTTTATACCTACTAGCGTGGTGTTCGACTCCGATTATGTTGCGGTTACATTGTACTTAGGGTACCGAAGTGAAACCCTTAAGTACATGAGTGACTAGGGAAATTTAACAAACTATAGCAATTGGATGATTGCGAGAGTAGAGTTTGTGTAAATTGCGGTACACTTTTTGTTTGAAGTGTTTAAGGATTGATTGAAATCTTTCGTATGCTCAAGGTTGGAGCAAGTTATGGTAATGGGTCGTGTGAGCCCAATTGTTGATAAAGTCTACCTTGGTAGCATTGTACGGTTGTACGAGTTGTGGATATTGGAACGTAGTTCCAAGTGGGGGAGTTACACTCCCGCCCGAGGAAGTTTTAGTGTGAGACTTCGGATGATGCTTTTGGTAGATCCGAAAAATGTTGTCGAGACCTAGTTTTGGTCGATTTGTGGTGGAGTACAATTTTCGAATAAATTGTACTTATGGTTTGGATTTGAATTATCACCGAGGTGGTATTGTGGTAAATCTCGTTGAGAGATAATGGACGTGTTTGGCGAGCAAGGTGAAATCCTTTGGGTAAAGGAGGTGTGTGTTGGATTCTCTTCTAGAGAATTATTTGTTTTGTGCCTATGTTTGATATAGGTGGTTTTTGCTTGAGTGTGTGAATGGTTAGTGGTATCCGTTAGGATTCACTATGGCGTAGCAGAGCGCGATGTTACGCTACTCGTCGTTCGAGGCCAAAAGGGCGTTGATTGATGAAGCATGACCTTCGGAGTCCGCTGACTTCATCATGGGAGTATGCGATTGGTGGAGCATGACCATCGGGGTCCGCTGACTTCATCATGAGCGAGGTGTTATATCGGTGAAGCATGACTTTCGGTGTCCGCTGACTTCATCCGGTATTGAGATTGGTGAAGCATGACCTTTAGGGTCCGCTGACTTCATCATGGTTGTTGATTGGTGAAGCATGATCTTCGGGTCCGCTGACTTCATCATGGTTGTTGATTGGTGAAGCATGATCTTCGGGTCCGCTGACTTCATCATGGTAGTGGATCGCGTGTGGTTTCGGATTCACGATGACGCGTGTGGTTTCGGTCATCTTATTGTGGAAGTGAGTCGCGTGTAGTTCGGATTCACAAATGACTCGTGTGGTTTCGGTCATTGTATTGAGGAGTGGGTCTCGTGTAGTTCGGATTCACAAATGACTCGTGTAGTTCGGTCATTCCTCTAGGATAGTGACTCTCGTGTAGTTCGGATTCACTATGGCGCGTGTAGTTCGGCCATTCCCGATTGTTGTTGTGGTGAAGGTAGTGAGTCGCGTGTAGTTCGGATTCACCAAGGCGCGTGTGTTTTCTGCCAGCCTTCGTATTGTTGGATGTGTGAGCACCGATGGGAAATTCGAGTACCATCTCCGTGTGCGATTGGATATGCGTTGTCCATGAGTTAGTGTTATATGTCGTTGTACACTAACGGATGTTGTGTGATCTATCGGTTCTTTTATACACCGATGGTGGGGTCGTAAGGACCATGATGTTTGATCTATCGGTTGTTTGATACACCGATGGTGGGGTCGTGAGGACCATGTTGTGGTATGATTAGTGATGCGATAGGCGTGTTTCGCTCACATGTTGTTACGGGTGTGACGATCGTCGATTTTGTACACTTGGGATCTAGCGTTGCCATGTTCGTTTGGGCGCTATTGGTTTTAACTGTTTGTTATGATGTTACGGTAGTTGCGTATTGGTTGTATTGCGCACTACAAGGGATGTTAGTGATTGATGTTATCCGTAAGGATTCGTTTGGATCGGTCCTCATCGTTTCGGATTGTTGACTTTAGGATTGAGACTTGGTTGCTTTTAGCATTGTACTTGGTAATGATACGCTAGAGGGTTGATATCTCGGTTCGAGATTGGTTGAGTTTTTCCCGATATGAGGGATTGAGCATGGTTTAGTGCTCGAATTGTGATTTGATAAATCGAGTATGACGATTTTAGTTGTTAGAGGTGATTCATTGGGAAGAATTGCTTAGAAAGGTCGGATTGGGACTTATGTTGAGGACCCTTGAGTGTGGTCCGTGCGGTTAAGTGACGAAGATCACGAGGACGTGATCGAGTTTAAGTGGGGGAGAGTTGTAACACCCTATTCCTGTTTCTGACTTTTTAGTTAATCGGGACGCCGTCCAGAAGGATGGGACGCCGTCCAGTTGTGAAAGCTTGGATGCCATCCAGAATATGGGACGCCGTCCAGTTAGTCTATCGGGCCAGCTGTGATATTTTAGATTTTAATAAGGGGCAAATTGGTACTTTCACTTATAAAACGAGTTAAGGCCACAAGATCAGTTCTAGGAGCCTCATTTGCTCCACTAACACCCACACAAACACTCTCATCTTGTTCTAGTGAGAGAGTAAGAGTTTTAAAGAGAGAGAGGTTGATTTGGAGAAGAATGAGTTGGATTCTCGCTAAATCTCGGGTTCTAAAGTTGTTCATCTCGCTCCTAGCTACGTTGTGGTAGCATTGGTAAGCTCAAACTCCTAATTTCATTTGTTTAGATTTGATATTCAAGTTAGGGTTTTGAGCTAGTTTATTGAGAAACCCCTTTAGATGATTAAATGAGTTTATGGTGACTATTTATTCTTGTCACTTGGCGGGTTTTGGGTCGGTTGACGATTTTGGCCTTGATTAGGGTTTGATTTGGAGTTTAATCACTAGGATTAGTGATTATGGAAGTGTTGGAACCCTTTTGGGTGAGTTTGGTTAACTAATTTTGAAATGGGTCAAAATTAGGGTTTTGGTGTCAAATTGGGTAAGACACGTGTTTAACACTTGTGTTCGGGTTTAATCGGTGTGTTAGGACCATTTTCACTCGTGTTAGTGATTATTTGGTTAGTTTGGGCACGATTTTTGCTTGGAGGTGCATTTGGGTCGAAATTTGCATTAAGTGTAAATTGGGTTGGTTTGTAAGTCAACCCTAATTGTGTTGTTTGTAATGTGATAATGGAATAGGTACTTTCCATTGACGGGTTGTGGATTATTCGGAGGCATTCATCAAGACGACAAGGTGAGTGTTAATATCCTATGTGCATATGTATGTGTAGGATGGGTGCGGGTCGGGTGAAGTGATTCTCGGTTATAGAGCTCACTTCACATATAGGTGGATTTGATGGACTTGCGTTTAGGTCCAATTGGCACGGTTGTGCGTTTTGGTTGACCACCCTTTGGCGAGGCACACGTTTGTGTGTACGTTATCACACGTGGTTGTGATTTGGATGTTATCACCCCAATGGCGAAGGGTTGATATTGTCGTGATGTGGATAACCCCGACGTGGTGGATTTTATAATCCCGTGACCGTGGGTTGAGTTGGAGAAGTGAATCGCGTGTAGTTCGGATTCACGATGACGCGTCTAGTTCGGTCATCTTATCGAAGTGAATCTCCTGTAGTTCGGATTCATGGTGACTCGTGTAGTTTGGTCATCTTATTGAGGTAGTAATCTCGTGTGGTTTCAGATTACTAAGGCTCGTGTAGTTCGGCCAACCTCGATGTTGTGAAGATAGTAATCTCGTGTGGTTTCGGATTACTAAGGCTCGTGTAGTTCGGCCAATCTTCATTTTGGCGTTTGGTATTCGGTAATGGGTTAAGGGGTTAACCTTATTCGTTTTATATTGTTATATATTAATGTATTGTTGTGTGTTAGCTAACCCTCCGGGTGTAGCTTATTGGCGTTGTTCACATCGTCGTTGGTGAACTTACACTTTGTTGATATCTTTAGCTTGTTGATTAGAGGTAGTACGGTATGCTTAGTGTAGTTGCCTTATACATGGATGCTTTGGTATGCGGTATTTGATATTTGTGTGGCGTGTCCATTTTATACATATATATGTATGTAGTATATTATCATTCACTAAGCGTTAGCTTACCCTCTCGTTGTTTACATTTTTATAGATTGCACGGATGCGGTGGCTCGGGTAAGCGCGGGGACTAGTGGACTTGCGTAGTTGCTTTAGAAGACTTGCTTTTGGATTTGATTAGGATTGGGTAGCGTGTCCCCAATCCCATGCTCGGTCTATGTTTTTGTATAAACTAATGGGTCGAAATAGTCACTTGTGGTATTTTGGGTCGATGTGGGCCCGGTGTCGTACAACTCGGTTTTTATTATGAAAAACTCTCAGTTTAACTTATCGTAATATATTGTGAAAGTGTTTTCAATTAAAAATGTCGGGAAGCGGGTTTTCCGCTCGCATGTAAACGTTAACCAAAACAGAATCTGGCACATCATTTGGACGCCGTCCAAAGGGCTTGGACGCCGTCCAGTCCTTCAGTGCTGGACGCCGTCCAGATGAGCAGTTCCAGAAAAAAAAATTTTATGGCACATTTTCGGATGGTTAACGGGTTGGGTTGTTACACTTTATTTAGTAAATATATCTGTATTATATATATATATATATATATATATATATATATATATATATATATATATATATATATATATATATATATATATCGTTTGTTTTGTAAAATTATCGTTTGTAGTAATACTAGTTTAAGGATAATAATTATAATACTGATAATAGTAATTTTAGTAAAAATGGTAATTCTATTAGTAATGATGATAAAGTAAATAAATAATAGTTTTAGCAAAAATAGCATTTTCAATAGTAATGGTAAGTTTAATAATAATTATCGTTTTAAATAGAAATTTTTAGTGTTCATAATTAATAATACTAAAATTAATGTAAAAGGGTACTCCTAATATACTAATTTTAATGATAATGATACTTTGATTAATAATAATAATAATAATCCTAATAACTAATAAATAATACTAATAATAATCCTAATCATGTTAAAATAATGATACGTATATTAACAATAATAATTCTAATTACAATTATAATAATACTTAAAATCATAATCCTACAAATAGTCATAATAATGATAGTAATAATAATGAATAACTTAATGCTAACAATAATACTTATCAACAATAATCATAATAATAATAATAGTAATAATTATAATAATAATGAAAATGATAATAATAATAATAATAATAATAATAATAATTTTAATAAAAAGAGAAGACTACCTTAAGGAAAGAAAAGCTTTTAAAAAAATGCTCCATCCAGGAATCGAACCCGAGACCTCTAGTTAACCCGAACACCTCCTAACCACTCGGCCATTTAAGTTTTTCTGGGATTAAACGGTTTTAAATGTATATAACCATAACTCTCAGTTTCTATATTCATCTTCCTCTTCCCTTAAATTCTAATCAGTTCCAGTATTAATTAATAACAATAAGAAGACTAGGATTTGGACTTAATATAGGAACATTAGTGGGTAATTAGATTAGTTAATACAAAACAAAAACTAAAAAAATAATATAAAAGAGCAGTTACAGCTCGTTACATACTCTCAAGAACTTAAAGATCAATCGTGGGATTTAGAACGTTTTAGGCCTCGACTTCAATACAAAAAAAGTGTTAAACCTTGATTAGAAACTTTCTTTATAACCAATTAGACTGAAAACCTTAAAACGAATCCAAATTTGAGGATGAAAACTTCGTTTGACTTTTTAAAACGTAACTTTGACTTCAAAATTCACAATCGTTCAGAGGAATTAGAAAATGATCTTTTGCAGAAAGTTTTAATAATTGAAACTTAACAAAACTACATTGTTACTTTTCGAATTAAGGATCGAATTCGAATTTTTGAGGTTTTGGTCAAGAACCGAGGTATACTCGTCTGTTCTTTGATTTTTCTGTTAATCCTCACCAAATGAATTTGTTATAATTGATGTCTGATAATGAGAGTGTTAAGTTGAGTGGTTTTATCCCCAAACATGATGTAATCGATGGCTTTAATAAAGGATAAGGTATCGACAGACATATCAGACAAAAAGGAAGAAACAGCAAATTAAATAAAAAAAAATAGATAAAGTCAAAACTGTTATATATCTAATTTGTACTAGGAAATCAATTAGCTTCAGTCTTAAAAAGGATATGAAACTGATTACATAATTCTTCCAGTTTTTATATATCTGAACGTATATAAATTTGTATATGTATTAATATATCTGAATCAGTATTTTATAGATGTATATATATATATATTTATATATGTATCTGTATTTTCATATTTTAGTTATATATATAACTGTATACGTATATAAATCTAATTTCCTTATTTTTGATATTTAACTATTATAATTATATTAATACTATTAATAATACAAATAGTTATATTATTACTAATAATATTATTGATAAAGACTATGATAATATGATAATATTAATACCATGATGATAATTTTAATAATTTTAGTTACTAGTAATGGGTATGATAATAATATTTCTATTAGTTACAATGGTATTAATATTGTTAATTATAATAATAGTATTAATAATAATATCATCACTTATATATATATGTATATATATATATATATATATATATATATATATATATATATATATATATATATATATATATATATATATATATATATATATTAAATTTTATATACATATATATATATATAGTTTATATTAGATACAATCTTATTAATAATACAAATATTATTTTTACTATTAATAATAATTCTGAAAGTAATGCTCATATTATTAACATAACATTTATACTTTATATAATATAATATCTTTAATGATTATTTATTATTTATACATTTTATATATATAATACAGTACTATAATAATCATATATGTTATATATAACTTCATTTGTAAATTACACTTAATCATTTTATATCTTATCTTACATATTTAATTCTGATGTTTAAATTATATTTTAAAATTTCAAATTATTATATACTCATGTATTAATATATATATACATATTTATATATATCCACATTTTTACAAGCAATGGTTCGTGAATCATCGGGGTCAGTCAGAGGGTAATTGGTTATATGAATATAGTTCCTACATTTTCGAGACTCAACATTATAGACTTTTCTTATCGTATCGAAATCATATAAAGATTAAGTTTAAATTTAGTCGGAAATTCCCGGGTCATCACAGTACTTACCCGTTAAAGAAATTTCGTCCCGAAATTTGAATGAGGTGGTCATGGCTAACAATAAAAATGTTTTCATGACCAATATGAGTTGATAATTAGAGTTTTATCATCACTGAGTAATATAGATAAAATAATTCGATTATTCGAAGAGTACGAATGAAGCTATTGTCAAAGAGTGAAATTAGGAAATCAATATTCGTCCTAACTTTTGACGTGGTTACGGTTGAATTAGAAAATAAGGTGCGTCTTAGCTTTTGACGTTGTCTTGATTGAATTCCGAAATTCAAGGGATTTAAAAGAAAATCTTGGAAATCTATAAGATCTGATCCTTCGGCGAATAAGGAAATTAAGATCTCTCTAATTAAATACGGTGATCTGCTTCGATTACTATGTCTGATATTTCCATTATAAATTAAACTCTTCCGTCCCATTATTCTCACCATTCCTATACTTTCCTTCTTGTTTCATACATCCAAAAGATTCTGAAAATGCTTAATCCAGTTCTGATCCTTGTCCTCATCCTTACTATTGCAACAATCATTCTCCTTTTCTAACTTCCACCAGAGGAATCTGCTTTCTTCTACTTCGCCCTTGGGATTATAATATTTTTAATTCTCCCGTGTCTTTATGTTGCGATAAATATTGATATACACGGTTTGTAATTTATGTGTTGTTATCGGGCTTTATATTCCCCCTTATATTTCAAAGCTCTATGCTTTTGTTTTCTCTTCCCGACTTCAAGTCAAGCGAATAATGGTCCAGAATTTGTAGATATAGTGTTTTGATGATTATAATGTTCTAAGCAGGAAGGAACGTGATAGCACGATTTGATTTTCAAATTTATCAACATTACGGAAGATAGAACCATCAAGAATACATTTTCTTGATTTGTTCAGGAGTTAAGTAGAATGAAAGAGTTATGTAACATGGCACATGATGACGTTATGATATGTGAATCATCACGTCCCATTAAAAACTCAGCATGACTTACTGTAATATAATCACGTTGATCAAGTGTCATTATATTATACTAACTCATGCATCAGTTCCCAACATTACTTCAATAAAATTCATATTTTAAGCTCGAAAATTTACAGAATATAGAAACTAATAATTTCTATATTATGTAACACTGATAGCACTAAGAGATTAATTATTTCAGATAAGAATAGTTATGAAAATATCTTCAGAAATATGGAGGATATTTATAATGAAAGATACGATGATATCTTGGAAATTCTGATATCGAAGGATGGTGAAGAAAATTTGTCCGCAAGAGTTTGGAGTCAGAAGCAAGGTATTTGCTAAAGATTTTATCAGAAACATAATCATCAGGATTCCTAATGTACAAGTTTAGTCCTTGTGATTTGTTCAGAGTCTCCTTCGTAGTTTGCTCAATCAGTTTTTCAGTTTCAAACTTTTTCTGAGCTTTGCCAACATACAATTCTTTATCATCAACTTTCTGACGATTAAGGTCATTTACGGTTGCCTACAGTTTCTGCTGCTTCATTCAGCTTTTTCAAAGTTCAATGTATTGATTCGTAGGTTGGGTGCTTTTCAAAATTTCAGAATGAAAGATCATAATTCTAAGAGATAAATGTTATATGTATACATATAACTGCTGACGTAGATACGCAGCGAGTTTTCAAAGTACTAATTGCTGATATCCGGTAATTGGTATGGCAGTTCTCGTTATCAGATGCGAATAAGTACATGATAGAGTTTAACGAACAAATATAATGGTTCTTCGGAGAGACTTAGGCCAATAAGTAATGAAGTTGCTGGTAAGTTTACTGCTATTGTGGTGGAACATAAACGGTTCCCTGATGACGATGTCGAAAGGCAAACTTATATATCGAGGTTATAATGAGGCTAATTCAAATGAAAAGTCGAAGTTGATTTGTTGGAGCTGTGACAAAATTGGCTAATTTGAAAAAAGAATTACAATATTATTTTCGGTAATAACAATGCCAAAGAAGCTAGTACAGATACGTGTTAACCGTTTACTCAGGTTCCGAGTGTTTTCAGGTGCATAACTATCTGCATCAATCTTTTCTTCCGTAGATGAAGTGCGGTTGGTTCATCCTCTCGGTTAAGGTGTTTTCAAGTATCATGAAAGGTTTGAACGCAGATTGGAATCGTCAAGATACAAATGAAGTTTAAGATGAAATCAAGTGGCAAACTTGAAGAATTGTTTAGTTTCATATATTATAATCAATATTTTAATTCATTTTAATTGTCCAATGTTGATAGTCCACAGTTAGCAGTGTACAAATAATAATTCATATATAGTTTACTATATAATATTCGAATTAATTAATATGTATCGTGACCCGTGTACATGTCTCAGACTCGATCACAACTCAAACTATATATATTATTGTAGAATCAACCTCAACCCTGTATAGCTAACTCCAACATTACTGCATATAGAGTGTCTATGGTTATTCCAAATAATATATATAGATGCGTCGATATGATATGTCAAAACCTTGTATACGTGTCCCGATATTTAAAGTGCGTAAAATAAATAACAGAAATTAAATGACGATAAATAAAATTGCGAGAATTAAATTGCGATAAAATAAATTGCGATAATTAAATTGCGATAATTAAATTGCGATAAATAAATTGCGATAAATAAAAAGTAATCAGTTAGCTAGGAACAGTTAGCTAGGATTTTGTTAGGGTGGATTCTTAACAGAATTTCTCATAGTTAATTTGTTTGTTTCTAACAAATTTTATTTTGTCCAACGTTTTCTTCATTATGCCACTTGTTGAATTCGGATAGGTCAAAATCCAAGTATGAAATTGAATGAAAATGGTTATTCTGTGGTGAACGGATTCGTATAGCTGTGGTTGTAAGTAGGATGGTAAATGACTGTTGAATCAGATTCGAAGAATGTACAGTGTAACTTATTAATGCGAAATCTAAATATTCCTCGGGTATTACCTACCCGTTAAAATATTTTCACCATTAACAGTTGGTACAATAAAAATTTTAATTACTATCTTTATGAAAACATATATACATATATATTTTCTTCAGACGTAATTATGGATTTAATGAGTCAATGTGATATTAAACTCATCAGATTTACGGCTAGAACTAGAGTACATAATCTCTAAAACATTAGAGATTACATAATCATCATGAAGGACGAAAATAGTTTATGTAGAACGATTCGTAGAACGGTGATTATGCTTGAGGTATAGATTGCGAGGTTGAGACGTGTGATGAAGTTGTTGTTGTTGGTACTGGTTATGCTGCTGGTGCTGCTGATGGTGGTACTGTTGTTGTCGGTGCTATAAGTGTTGTTGGTGCTAAGTTTGGTGATGATGTTGGTGTAGTAAGTATAGCTTGTAAATCACGCATCATTCTTGTCAGGGTTTCTATTCTACCCTCTATCATTTCTATCCATCCACTCATCTGATTCGATAGATCTTGATTATCAATTTGAAGTTCCCTAACTTCTTCTAATATTCCCCTTCGATTGGTATTCGGAAGTAGAGGTTGAATATTTTCTGAGATTGCAGTAATGCGACCTTCGAGGTGGAAAACTTTAGCAAGAAGGGTGAGTACAGTGTTGCGCATAGGTTCACTAGTGAGTACATCGTTTTCTCCGATGTTAGGAGGTAAGTTTGGTTCGCGGTAGGGCTCGCCTTCTTCATTTCTCCATCGAGTGAGTAAGTCTCGGACCCACCCCCATCTCCTCCAGAAAGAAAAATAGCTAAACGGTGGAGACACTTCAGGTTCATTGACTTCGGAGTCTACTTCAATACGCATCTCGAAATTGCTTCCGGAACTAATGGAATCCAAGCTAGGTGTAGGATCCATCTCTTATGATCAGTTAGAGGATTTTTGATATGAAATGATTTTCGGTTATCGGATAATATTCTAATTATATAGAATATCTAATATAGTACAGAAGATCCCGTAGATTACGAAGGAAATCAAGGGAACGTGTCAGATAAAGTCTACAGTAATAGATACGCTAAGATATGAATTTTGTCTATACATTATTCATGCAGTCAATGCAGTAAAACGTGTCTAGACTAAGAATAATGAGCAGGTAATTTCCTAAGGATGATAAGCAGATGATTTCCGATAAAAACTATAAGCAAAACTTTTGACATGCAGGCACGGTCGAAGTCCAGACTCACTAATGCATCCTAACGACTATCAGTTAGACTCACTAACGCAAGACCTGGTTAGCTAAAACCACCGCTCTGATACCAACTGAAGCAACCCGTCCAAATCCATCCTGACAAAGTCCATATCGATTATAAACGGTTCACAACGGTTGATTACATCGCGAGGTACTTGACCTCTATATGATACATTTTACAAACATTGCATTCGTTTTTGAAAAGACAATCTTTCATTACATCGAAAGTTGACAGCATGCATACCATTTTATAATATATCTAACTATAATTGCCTTAATAATAATCTTGATGAACTCAACGACTCGAATGCAACGTCTTTTGAAATATGTCATGAATGACTCCAAGTAATATCTTTAAAATGAGCAATTGCACAGCGGAATACTTCTTTCATACCTGAGAATAAATATGCTTTAAAGTGTCAACCAAAAGGTTGGTGAGTTCACTAGTTTATCACAAATAATCATTTCATAATTTTAATAGACCACAAGATTTTCATTTTCAGTTCTCATAAATAAATGTCCCATGTATAGAGACAAAAATATCATTCATATGGATTGAACACCTGGTAACCGATGTTAACTTTAATGTATAGTATATCCCTAAATAGAACCTCTCGTCTGTATAATAATAATCTCGAAGTACTAAAGCATTCGTACCCCGAATGGGACTTGTCAAGGTCCATAGATCTATCTTTAGGATTCGCGTCAATCAGGGGCCATTTCCCTAAATTCTTAGGTTACCAAACTTGAAGGGCGATATTCGGTTTAATAATCCAACCATAGAATGTAATTTTAAGTACTTGTGTCTATTTCGTAAAACATTTATAAAAGCAACGCATGTATTCTCAGTCCCAAAAATATATATATAAAAAGGGAGTAATGAAACTCACTGTACTGTATTTTGTAGTAAAATACATATGACGACATTTGAACAATGCAGGGTTGGCCTCGGATTCACGAACCTATATCATTTGTATTTATATTAAAACAAATAATCATAATTAAACAAGTGTATATCTATTATCTTATGTATTAAGATTAATGTTATTATATATATAATTTTATTAATACTTACTTTACATTATAATGCTTATTTGATATTTAATTAATGTTACTAGTTAAAACGAAATTTTATGTAGTATTAGTATACTTTATTTAGTAAATATATCTGTATTTATATATATATATATATATATATATATATATATATATATCATTTGTTTTGTAAAATTATCAATTGCAGTAATACTAGTTTAAGGATAATAATAATAATACTGATAATAGTAATTTTAGTAAAAATGGTAATTCTATTAGTAATGATGATAAAGTAAAAAAATAATAGTTTTAGCAAAAATAGCATTTTCAATAGTAATGGTAAGTTTAATAATAATTATCGTTTTAAATAGAAATTTTTAGTGTTCATAATTAATAATACTAAAATTAATGTAAAAGGGTACTCCTAATATACTAATTTTAATGATAATGATACTTAGATTAATAATAATAATAATCATAATAACTAATAAATAATACTAATAATAATCCTAATCATGTTAAAAATAATGATACGTATATTAACAATAATAATTCTAATTACAATTATAATAATACTTAAAATCATAATCCTACAAATAGTCATAATAATGATAGTAATAATAATGAGTAACTCAACGCTAACAATAATACTTATCAACAATAATCATAATAATAATAATAGTAATAATTATAATTATAATAATAATAATAATAATAATGAAAATGATAATAATAATAATAATAATAATAATAATAATTTTAATAAAAAGAGAAGACTACCTTAAGGAAAGAAAAGCTTTTAAAAAAATGCTCCATCCAGGAATCGAACCCGAGACCTCTAGTTAACCCGAACACCTCCTAACCACTCGGCCATTTAAGTTTTTCTGGGATTAAACGGTTTTAAATGTATATAACCATAACTCTCAGTTTCTATATTCATCTTCCTCTTCCCTTAAATTCTAATCAGTTCCAGTATTAATCAATAACAACAACAAGACTAGGATTTGGACTTAATATAGGAACATTAGTGGGTAATTAGATTAGTTAATACAAAACAAAAACTAAAAAAAAATATAAAAGATCTGTTACAGCTCGTTACATACTCGCAAGAACTCAAAGATCAATCGTGGGATTTAGAACGTTTTAGGTCTCGACTTCAATACAAAAAAAGTGTTAAACCTTGATTAGAAACTTTCTGTATAACCAATTAGACTGAAAACCTTAAAACGAATCCAAATTTGAGGATGAAAATTTCGTTTGACTTTTTAAAACGTAACTTTGACTTCAAAATTCACAATCATTCAGAGGAATTAGAAAATGATCTTTTGCAGAAAGTTTTAATAATTGAAACTTAACAAAACTGCATTGTTACTTTCGAATTAAGGATCGAATTCGAATTTTTGAGGTTTTGGTCAAGAACCGAGGTATACTCGTCTGTTCTTTGATTTTTCTGTTAATCCTCCCCAAATGAATTTGTTATAATTGATGTCTGATAATGAGTGTGTTAAGTTGAGTGGTTTTATCCCCAAACATGATGTAATTGATGGCTTTAATAAAGGATAAGGTATCGGCAGACATATCAGACAAAAAGGAAGAAACAACAAATTAAATAAAAAAATAGATAAAGTCAAAACTGTTATATATCTGATTTGTACTAGGAAATCAATTAGCTACAGTCTTGAAAAGGATATGAAACTGATTACGTAATTCTTCCAGTTTTTATATATCTGAACGTATATAAATTTGTATATGTATTAATATATCTGAATCAGTATTTTATAGATGTATATATATTTTTATATATGTATCTGTATTTTCATATTTTAGTTATATATATAACTGTATACGTATATAAATCTAATTTCCTTATTTTTGATATTTAACTATTATAATTATATTAATACTATTAATAATACAAATAGTTATATTATTACTAATAATATTATTGATAAAGACTATGATAATATTAATACCATGATGATAATTTTAATAATTTTAATTACTAGTAATAGTTATGATAATAATATTTCTATTAGTTACAATGGTATTAAAATTGTTAATGATAATAATAGTATTAATAATAATATCATCACTTATATACATATATATATATATATATATATATATATATATATATATATATATATATATATATATATATATATATATATATATATATATATATATATATATATATATTAAATTTTATATACATATATATAGTTTATATTAGATACAATCTTATTAATAATACAAATATTATTTTTACTATTAATAATAATTCTGAAAGTAATGCTCATATTATTAACATAACATTTATACTTTATATAATATAATATCTTTAATGATTATTTATTATTTATACATTTTATATATATAATACAGTACTACAATAATCATATATGTTATGTATAACTTCATTTGTAAATTACACTTAATCATTTTATATCTTATCTTACATATTTAATTCTGATGTTTAAATTATATTTTAAAATTTCAAATTATTATATACTCATGTATTAATATATATATATATATATATATATAAATATATATATATATATATATATATATATATATATATATATATATATACATATTTATATATATCCACATTTTTACAAGCAATGGTTCGTGAATCATCGGGGTCAGTCAGAGGGTAATTGGTTATATGAATATAGTTCCTAAATTTTCGAGACTCAACATTATAGACTTTTCTTATCGTATCGAAATCATATAAAGATTAAGTTTAAATTTAGTCGGAAATTCCCGGGTCATCACACGGTGGCACTCCTGGATTTTTGCCTAAGATGGATCTGCTCATCTTCTTGGGTGAGGTTGATGAGAGGCATTGTGGCATCAGGCCCCGAGGACAGAATAACCTTAATTCATTTCTGCCATGAGGTACCGATCGACGCATCGGTAAAGTTTTCATTATGAACAGAATTCCCACCTGTATTGGGCTCCTTTTCAGTAGTTATGAGGTTGATTTTGGAAACCTCCTTGGTGGTCTTTGGCTTCTTACGGCCAGAGGGAGTGATTATGTATTTTGGCAGAAGAATATGGCAGAAGAGTCAACCCACAAATGGCACGACAACAGAGATTAGCTCCTGGTCGATTACCGGAGTGGATGTGCCCATTTGGGTGGATGTGTTTGGTTGAGGGGAAAGTTTGGTAGAAGTTTTTGCCACCTTTTCCTTCCAGGAATCGCCTTCCGGGAGCTCAAAAACCTTGATTCTTTTAAACTCCAATCCCTGGAGCGTTGGGCGCTTCAAATCTCTTCCAAAGTCCATTTATGCTATAAAGGACCAAGTGTTGGAAATGGAAGAGAGACTTACAAGTTCAAAAGCGTATGACGTCTATAGCATACCATGTCCTTCAAACAAAATCATAGGTATTCTGTCCACCCATGGCCAGTAGCATAGGAATTTACCAAGCTTCAGCATAACGTAGGTATATTCACGCCAATGTTGTATATTCTCAGATTTTCTCACTCATTTCTCGTATTTTCTCATATAATCTTGAATTTTCTCGCTCATTTCTCGGATTTTCTTGTAAAATCTCGTAAAATGTATATAAATATACATATATTTATTATTTTTTATATATTTATATTAAAAATAGTAAAAAGTCAACGTAAATCAACGTCCGAGATCTCCCCGAGATTTTTCCGAGATGTTGAGATCTCCCTAAAAATGTCCAAACGAGAACTCCCCGAGATCCAAGTTCTCCAACCTTTATTCACGCATCTCTAAATCTGCATTTTTACAAAGTTTGAAGAGACTACCCTCATCTTCATTGACCACCGACGTCTTGGACAAGTCCGCGCAACGGGTATACTGCCATGGCAGGTTATGGGTATGATCACCGATGGCAGAACAGTGATAATAGAAATATGTATCTCTCCAATCATGGAGAGATAGAGACTTCTTGGTGGTGAAATTTCATTTCCTCTCGAAAGTGTACCACCCATCGCCGGGCGCCGTCAATTTTAACTTGACGCGAAACACGTTGATGGAAACCGGGAGATATTGCCTCCGGAAAAACATCTCAAATTTAATCACGTGTTGCCATGTGTGTGTATGCAGATGTGATATTCCCACTTGATAGCGGGTGAGAATGGCGACAACAAATTATGTTGGCGATAGACATAAGTTTTATACCATCACTGATTTCTAGTATAAAGTGATGTAATCCTTTGGTGGCGTATGAGCCCTTTGAGAGGCAGCGCAACCGTAGGGCCCCATTCCGCTATCACCGAAAATGCTTCGATTATTCTAAAGAGCGTTTCACTATCAATAAACGTCGAACCGTCTTCAACATTTTCTTTTGACATCTTGTAAATTTCTAAACCGTCTTCGCGTGACGAAATAGGTGGTGACTTGAGAAATGATTGAACTTGATAAGCAAATGAATACTGATGCCGGAGGTGAAAATGAGTGTGGTAGAAAAGTTAATGGGGGTAAACCCTTATTTACAGGAAAAAATGCTAGTAGGCCATTCCCTTAAGGCTTTAATCAAGATTGTCCACGTGTCATTAAGACACCATGTTTGAACCGTCGGATGGTAATCATCACAAATTTACCATTGCAACTTACTGGAGTCATGATGTCATCCTTGTAAATGACCATCGACGAGACCGTTTGGCAACATACAAGTCTAGTTCGCACATAACGAAACTGGGGGTACTTAATGATGTACGTCAGGCCATCACGTGTGACGCATGGAGTACTATCTTTCATAACGATTACTATTAATGTCACACCCCCAAAATGGACCAGAGGTAATTGTGACCAATCATATCATAACACAATTGTATAAACGAGAACGACTCTATATGAGACTTTTTAAATAAAACCTTTGTTAATAAAACAGCGGAAGCAGTAATTGAAATGTCCCGTTCATATTGATTATAAACGTTCCATATTAATTGATTTCGTTGCGAGGTTTTGACCTCTATATGAGACATTTTTCAAAGACTGCATTCATTTTTAAAACAACCATAACCTTTATTTTATCAATAAAGGTTTCAAAAGCATTACGTAGATTATCAAATAATGATAATCTAAAATATACTGTTTACACATGACCATTACATAATGGTTTACAATAGAAATATATTACATCGACATATGTTTCTTAAATGCAGTTTTTACACAATATCATACAAACATGGACTCCAAATCTTGTCCTTATTTTAGTATGCAACAGCGGAAGCTCTTAGTATTCACCTGAGAATAAACATGTTTAAACGTCAACAAAAATGTTGGTGAGTTATAGGTTTAACCTATGTATATATCAAATCGTAACAATAGACCACAAGATTTCATATTTCAATACGCATCCCATACATAGAGATAAAAATCATTCATATGGTGAATACCTGGTAACCGACATTAACAAGATGCATATATAAGAATATCCCCATCATTCCGGGACACCCTTCGGATATGATATAAATTTCAAAGTACTAAAGCATCCGGTACTTTGGATGGGGTTTGTTAGGCCCAATAGATCTATCTTTAGGATTCGCGTCAATTAGGGTGTCTGTTCCCTAATTCTTAGATTACCAGACTTAATAAAAAGGGGCATATTCGATTTCGATAATTCAACCATAGAATGTAGTTTCACGTACTTGTGTCTATTTTGTAAATCATTTATAAAACCTGCATGTATTCTCATCCCAAAAATATTAGATTTTAAAAGTGGGACTATAACTCACTTTCACAGATTTTTACTTCGTCGGGAAGTAAGACTTGGCCACTGGTCGATTCACGAACCTATAATAAATATGTACATATATATCAAAGTATATTCAAAATATATTTACAACACTTTTAATACATTTTGATGTTTTAAGTTTATTAAGTCAGCTGTCCTCATTAGTAACCTACAACTAGTTGTCCAACGTTAGATGTACAGAAAAAAATTGATATATATTATCTTGAATCAATCCACGACCCAGTGTATACACGTCTCAGGCTAGATCATAACTCAAAGTATATATATTTTTGGAATCAACCTCAACCCTGTATAGCTAACTCCCACATTACTGCATATAGAGTGTCTATGGTTGTTCCAAATAATATATACACATGGGTCGATATGATATGTCAAAACATTTGCATACGTGTCTATGGTATCCCAAGATTACATAATATATTAGAATACATGTATAATACAATATAAGTTAGCTAGGATATGATTTGTATAGATTTGTTAAACATTTCCCGTAGCTAAAAAGATCAAAAATATCCAATCTTGTTTTACCCATAACTTCTTCATTTTAAATCCGTTTTGAGTGAATCAAATTGCTATGGTTTCATATTGAACTCTGATGATGTAGCGTGAGGGTACGAAATACTATTATTTTTACTAGGAAATACTACAAAATATGACACAAGTTTTATTAATTTACGGATGGGATATACCTAAACCTTGCTACAACACTATAGGCAGTGTACCTAATCGTAGAGTAGTGTAGTTTTTAGTAAGTCCGGTTCGTTCCACAGGGAGCTGGTGATACTTACTATATTTTTAACAACTATATTTATACAAAATATATATAATTATATAAGTAGTAATATTATTATAAAAGGGGGGTTTTACCGTTTAATGACCGGTTTGTCGATTCTATATTTTAAGCGTAAAGATAAATGACGATAATTAAAGTGCGTAAAATAATGACAATAAATAAAATGACAGTAAATAAAATTACGAGTAATAAAATGACAGTAAATAAAGATACGATGAGAAATATAATAAAAGAATTATGCTTATTTAAACTTCCGTAATCATGATGTTTGACGTGTTGATTTTAATTTATTACCATGGGTTAATTGTCCTTTGTCCTGGTTTATTTGATACGTCTATCTGGTTTTTGTCCATAATAGTCCATCGGTCATAAATATAAAGTGCGAGTATCCTCGTCAAATTACCCTTATACCCGAAGTCAAATATTCCAACTGATTAAGGATTTAAACTGTGACGCAGTTATCACTTCTGTCAACAATTACACCAGTTATCAATGTATGTAATCCACCCCTGTTTTAATTAGTTTATGAATATTAATTCATCCACTTGATCAGAATGAATAATCAATTACCCAACCCAATTGATTAATTAAATGATTATAACAGATTCCATATGAACGTCACTAAATAGGACAACCATAATCATTATTAATTATTAGGTTAATTAATTTGAAGATAGGTTCGACAGACTCCAATGAGTTGTCACTCAATTAGACAATACCCCCATCTATTAATAGTCAATAATCCAATTTCCACAAGTGTCGGTCTTTTGCCCAAACCTTAATTATGGTCCAAAGTTCAATAACCCCTTCTTAATATTTTAGCCCAACATCACGATTACTTCGGCTCAAATAAGCATAATAATAACTTAGCTACGAGACATTAATGTAAAAAGGTTGAACATAACTTACAATGATTAAAAATAGCGTAGCGTTACACGGACAGAATTTCGACTTACACACTCAAACGATCTCTATCATAAATCTTATTATTATCATAATTTAAACTTAAAATTAAGATTATTGTTATATCTTATTACATTAACATTATGATAGAGATATAGAATATAGATATTGAATATTGATATTTGATCGGATAAAAAAAAAATAGAAAAGTTGATCGAAAAAAGGTCTCCCTAATTTTGATCGTCAATCATCCTTTTATAGCGAAATTAGAAATTGATTTTTCATTTACGACCCCTGAACTATGCTCAATTAACAACTTTTTATTATTTAATATTATTCTTATTATGAATTATTTAAATATTATATTTTATTCTTGTGCATAGTTGACTCGTAATTTTAACACCGTTGCGTCGAGCGCTGAAAGTTGGTTCATGTCCCGGTTTCGGATTTTCGAACGTCCTTGCGTACTATTTAATATCTTGTACTTTGCGTTTTGTAACTTGTACTCTTGTCATTTTTAGACGTTCTTCATCAATAATTTGAACCTTTTTTATTGTATCTTGTACTTTTGAGCTTTTTGGACCTTTGTGTCTTCAATTCGTCGTTTTCGCCTTTTGTCTTCGCACTTATTTAAAATAAACGAATATTACTTGAAAATGGAACAATTGCAACTAAAATCTTGTCTTTCTTGGGGGATTTTGCTATGAAATATATGTTCCTTTTTAGCCTTATCAATATCCCCACACTTGAGCGTTGCTTGTCCTCAAGCAATACAGTCTTGAAATAATATAATACATCACACGAATCACTTCTTTATTCTTCACACTTTGTACATCAGTGATTTTGATAGAGCGGTATAAACAATGATATTAACAATAGAACCATGGTTAAAGGTGGGTGTGTCATCCACAGTTGCCTTGGGTTTAGGTCAACGACACTTACAATCAAATAGCCGATTTACTTTCGGTTTCCAAAGCAAAGTGCACATTTGAAAGGCGGTTTACAGTCCCACATGACTATAAAAATTTAGATCCTTTAGGAAATAGGATCTTTATGAAAACATTTGATCTTTTGAAAATTCAATCTAGCTTTTACCCTAGATAAGTTTTCTGATTTGATCCACCATTGGTGTTGCAAAATATATTTGTGGATCAATATTTTGGCTAAAAACATTTAGGTTCGTGTAATCCACTGCTATCCCGGTATCGGAAAGCACACATCCAGTTTACTTGTTCCATATATTACCTTTCGGCAAACTACCGTCCGGTTGTAAAGGAAAGCGATGAACAAGAAACTGTTAAGGCAATGTCCCGTGACATGCAGATGATTATGGTCTTTTAACGTGTCGGATGCTAGAACTATCCTTGGTAGGAGCGATAGTAAAGATCATCCAATGATTTTTCGGTCTGGCACAAGGTCCTGTCTCCGACCATGCTATGCAACCACCGTTCTTACGGTTGACACCCGATTTGGTTCAGGTGACCTAATGAATTCCAGGTGAATTTCTTAGGATTTTACGTTCAATGGTAATGAACGCATTGAAAATGGTTTTT
Organism: Rutidosis leptorrhynchoides; assembly: GCF_046630445.1. Lineage (NCBI taxonomy): Eukaryota > Viridiplantae > Streptophyta > Magnoliopsida > Asterales > Asteraceae > Rutidosis > Rutidosis leptorrhynchoides. The sequence goes on along the minus strand of NC_092333.1, from coordinate 428,390,976 downwards.
CAGAAAACAAATCGGTTTGTATTTTTGATCAAAATATTTTCTCGTTCAAGCTCGAGTTTAGATATCATCGAATTCCATGAGTTTGTAATTCTCAATCTTTAAGGTCAATCTCAAGGATTGAGTAATATCAGGCTTAAAAGCTGATTTTTAATCTTTTAAGGAGATTATCCTTTCTGGGGATCTGATTCATTAGTCTTATCAAGCTAATTTGCACGGTGCCTCCCCATTGTACGAGATAAATCCTTCTCATTGTTAGGATAAATCTGACCACTTGGCGACCCTGTTTGATGCTGAGGTCCGTGGATTTCCTGCTGATTTTAGAAATGACTTTTCTAGATTTTTCGTCAACCTACAGCTGGTCTGGACGACAACTTCTTGACCTAAATCAAGAAGCGCGTGTCTTTTTCGGAAGACTTTACTTCCTTTTAATGATGGAATTGATTCATCGTGTAGATCCATCTCTCATTACAGTAAATCGGGTAAAATAGTTAATTTAGTCCAAAACAAAAGCACCTGCAATAAACTTTACACAAACATGTGATAGATAGTTTTTAATTGAATAACTTGGTACATTCTCCCCACACTTAGTTTCTTTCTTTGCCTTTTTATTCTCCTTTATTCCATTTTAAATGAATTCAAGCGTTTTAGGTTGTTTCTCAATTTATGTCCTTTCCGAGGTAACGATAATTTCGGTATTAACACCTAGTTTTCACCGTTCATAAATATGTATAAACATCATTTTGACTTCATTTAGTTGAAAATTTTTCAAATTTTCACAAAATTTGGCAAATAAACCAAGTATAAACCTGAGAGAATTTATAACCCTTCCCCACACTTGAGATCATGCAATGCCCTCATTTGCATGAAATCAGACTATAATTATAAATTCATGAGGGTGATTAGTGTAGAAAAGTGATTAAAAATACCCAGTTTGTAAACATGTTGTTGTCATATCACATTTGATATTTTGCGTCTTGTCGTCAAAATTAGTAGCTTTTGCTGAACTTAATGCTAGTCTTTGAAAGTGCGCTGTTTTACCCTGTTTTGTACATAACATAAAATACAAACATATATATACATATTTTTAAAGTTTGATATATTATCCCACGTTTAAAAATTTATAAAATATAATATATATATATATATATATATATATATATATATATATATTTTTTTTTTTTTTTTTTTTGCATACTTTAGATCAATAAAATTAAAAAAATAATGATAACAAAATTTATCGCCCCGTCCTTGGGTAAAGCAATTTCGGCTTAATGACCTAGTCTTCAACTCACGACGAATTTTAGAAATCATTTTTTCAACTTAATGAATTAAAGTAAATTTTGTTTTTAAAATCACACAAAACTTAAATTTAAAAGGCATATTAATTAAAACCTAAAAAATAAAAATTCAGAATGGAGGGAGAAAACTAGTTCTTTAGTGTCTGCTAGTGGAAAAGACCACTCGGATTCCATTCTCGGAACTACACGAGAACAGAACAACTAACTCTAGATAGCATTTTCTTTTTAGAACACATGAATCTCCCCACACTTAGGTAGCTGTGGTGTCAAAATTGTGATTAACTTCATCGTCAATTTCTCTTGGTCCATAATCAACTTGCATATCTGTGACTTTCTCTTTAAGCCATTGGTCGGATTCCTGTGTAATATCCATAATTTCAACTAGCTTCGCCTTTTCTTTAGGCGACAGATTGGATACTAACCGGTTACATAACTTAAAGTTCCCCTTACTTCTAGCATCGATAGCCCGTTTGTAAAGTTTCTTCATTGAACTGTTAATAACGGGGTCATCTAATTTCGTATCAACAACGGGGTTCTTTGTTATCATGTCATCCTTAGGTGTTACTTCATTTTCCCCACACTTAGGCGTTTCATTATTGTTTAGCACTACCGTTGGAGTTGGTAAAACAACATGGTTATTACCAATCGTTTTTACTGGTTCAACGGTTTTGGTTGGTGGAGATTTAGACTTTCGAATCATAAAGGTGATCGATTTGTCACCACTTTTAAGTGTCATCTTACCATTTCCTACATCAAATAACGCCCCGGTGGACGCAAAGAATGGTCGACCTAAAATTAGAGGAATGTTTGGGTCCTCTTCTATGTTAATGACAATGAATTCGACTAGAAAGGTTAAATTGCCTACTTGAACGGGTAGGTTGTCAGCAATTCCAACTGGGTGCTTAATGGTTTGATCAAAGAGTCGAACACTCATATCCGTTGGACTTAACTCAGCTACACCTAATCTCTTATATAATGAAAGAGGCATAACACTTACACTTGCACCTAAATCTGCTAGTGCATCATACATGACACAATCACTAAGTAGACAAGGAACAATAAATTCACCCGGATCACCTACCCTAGGTGGAGGTTTTGGTGGAACTGTCTTCACCGGGTTTATATTTACGGCTTTTGTTTCTTGCACTTTCTTATTCTTTTTCTTCTTCTTCTTTCCAGAGGTATCACAATCTTTATTACTTATCACTTGCTCATACTCAACTCCTTTTCTTGGAAACGGGATGGGTGGTTTGTATGGTGCCACCACTGGCTTTACATACTCGGGTGGTGGTGGTGTTGTAACTTCTTCATTGTTACTCACATCTAAAACCTTCCCATCTTCTGGAGCTGGTTTTTCAGAATTTGTTGACACCATATTAACATTCTCATTCCGAGGATTTACTTCAGTATTACTCGGTAGCTTTCCTTGTTCCCTCTCACTCATCATGCTAGCAAGAGTACCTACGTGTTTTTCTAGATTCAAAATGGAAGCTTGTTGAGTTCTTAATGACTGATCAAACCTCTCATTTGTTTGGGTTTGAGTTTCAATAAATTGTGTTTGAGATTCAACTAGCTTGAATACCACGTCTTCCATATTTGACTTTTTCTCTTCGGTTTGTTGTGGTGGTTTATACAAGCCATGTCTTTGTGGATTGAAAGTGTTGTTTTGAGTTGGTTGGTTATTCGAACCTTGTTGGTTATACGAGTTGTTGTTGGGTCCATTTGGATTGTAAAGAATGTTTTGATTTCGATTGAAGTTTATCCTTGGCGGTTGATAATTATTTTGATAATTACTTCCCGTCCTTTGGTTCATATAGGAAACATTCTCTCGTTGTTCCATCGTTGGTTCAATGTGACAATCTTTCAATAAGTGTGGTCCACCGCATTGCTCACAACTGATTCGTATTGCGTGAATATCTTTATTCATCTTTTCCATTCGTCTTTCGAAAGCATCTATTTTTGCGGAAACGGAATCAAAGTCATGGCTAGAATCGGCTCTAGCCACTTTAGATGACCGAAAGATATCTTTTTCTTGATGCCACTCATGCGAGTGGGAGGCTGTGTTATCAATCATTTTGTAAGCTTCAGTTGCGGTTTTCTTCATAATGGAACCACCAGCTGTTATGTCGATGTCTTTTCGTGTGGCGATGTCTACGCCTTTATAGAAGATTTGTACTATTTGAAAAGTATCTAATCCGTGTTGAGGACATCCTCTCAACATCCTTCCGAATCTTGTCCACGCTTCATATAGAGTTTCATTTGGCTTTTGCGCGAACGTAACAATTTCTCCTTGAAGTCTCACGGCTTTGGATGCCGGAAAGAATCGTTTAAGAAATTTTTCAACTAAAACATCCCATGTGTCAATCGCCCCTTCAGGTAACGATTCTAACCAATCTTTGGCTTCTCCCTTTAAAGTCCAGGGAAACAACATGAGATAGATCTGCTCATCTTCCACTTCTCGGATTTTGAATAGTGTACAAATTCTTTTAAACGTACGAAGGTGTTCGTTAGGATCTTCATTCGGTGCACCACTGAATTGGCATTGGTTAGTTACCATGTGTAGGATTTGTCCTTTAATTTCATAATCTGGAGCATTAACTTCTGGTTTAATAATGGCGTGACCTTGGCCCGTGCGTGTGGCTCTCATTCGATCTTCCATACTTAGAGGTTCCAGATTTTCCATAATTGAATTTGTTGTATCCGAATCACTAGAGGATTCTGATTTAATGGTTTGTGGCTCAGGAGGAATAATTAGTGGTTCAGGATCTTGGAATTGTCCTTGAATATGCTCCGGGTTCTTAATTGTGAAGTCGGGTTCAAAAAATGGATTATCGGAAATTTGAACTAAAGTACTTGGTCTACTGGATGACGATTCTAAAGAGAAATCAACGGCGGTTATATTTGTTAAATGTCTTGATCTAGTTACAGGTGGTGAACGTACAAAAGGTGGTGAACGTCTTGCTCGGTGCATTCACTGAATATCCTATTAGTTTTTAAAAGGAAAGAAAAATTATAATAAGTTATCCAATCAATAGACTTTTCTGATTTTGCCCACGTTTCGAATAGCCAAAAGATGCAGCAGAGGGGCAGGATTCGTTTGGTCTCAATATAATTGAGGACTGTTTGGCTCCAATAACCCGGTCCACGTACAAATCCAACTATTACTACGAACCAGAAAATTTTGATGTCTATTAATTTAACCACTTAAAATAAATTTTCGTAATTTTAAGAAATTTAGATAAGAAGTAGAATAAAAATCTATGTCCTAAAACTAGAATAGCGAGAAATAAGAGAGAAAAAGAGTGCGTCGGAAAAAAAAAAAAATTGAAAAATAAAAATGGTTGAAAAAAATAAAAGGTCGAAAAATAAGAAAATTGTAGCGCGTCTAAAATTAAAAAGGGATTCTAAACGAAAAACGGGAATTACTTAAAAGGATACTAAAATTTTAACACGGCGTCGCAAAATTTTAAGGCACCTAAATCTTAGTCTAAAGAAAAAGCACTTAAGGGATTTTACGGCAAAGCCTAAAAATCTAAAAGTATAAAAATAACTATGGCAAAACTAAACTTAATACTAAAAGTTGCGACTATAGTCTAAAAATCTAAAGGTAATAAAACTAAAAAAAAACATTTTTTTTTATAGACAAAATTTTAAAAATATATATATATTTTTTTTTTTAATAATTTTTTTTTTTTTTTTTTTAAATTTTTTAAAAAAAAACGATTTTTTTTTTTTACAAATTTTTTTTAAAACGAATTTTTTTTTCTTTTAAAAAAAAAACGATTTTTTTTTTACACAAATTTTTTTTTTTTTTTTAAAACGAAATTTTTTTTTTTTTTTAAAAAAAAACGATTTTTTTTTTTTTTTTTTTTTAAAAAAACGATTTTTTTTTACAAATTAATAATTTTTTTATAATTATAATTTTTTTTTTCAAAACTTTTTTTTTTTTTTTAATTCATTTACTATTCATGAATAGTAAATGAAAATAAATTAATTAATTTACTATTCACATGAAAGCGACATGATAGTAATTATTAATTATAAGTTACATAATATACCCCTGAAGTATTTAATAAATACGACTTTTTTTTAAAATTTACGTAAATTTTTGATTCTTAAATATTATTATATTATTATATTCTATTTCAATATTATTATATTATTATATTCTATTTCAATATTATTATATTATTATATTTTATTTCAATATTATTATAATTAAAAATATAGCGTTTTAGCGCTCCCCGGCAGCGGCGCCAAAAACTTGATGATGTAGCGTGAGGGTACGAAATACTATTATTTTTACTAGGAAATACTACAAAATATGACACAAGTTTTATTAATTTACGGATGGGATATACCTAAACCTTGCTACAACACTATAGGCAGTGTACCTAATCGTAGAGTAGTGTAGTTTTTAGTAAGTCCGGTTCGTTCCACAGGGAGCTGGTGATACTTACTATATTTTTAACAACTATATTTATACAAAATATATATAATTATATAAGTAGTAATATTATTATAAAAGGGGGGTTTTACCGTTTAATGACCGGTTTGTCGATTCTATATTTTAAGCGTAAAGATAAATGACGATAATTAAAGTGCGTAAAATAATGACAATAAATAAAATGACAGTAAATAAAATTACGAGTAATAAAATGACAGTAAATAAAGATACGATGAGAAATATAATAAAAGAATTATGCTTATTTAAACTTCCGTAATCATGATGTTTGACGTGTTGATTTTAATTTATTACCATGGGTTAATTGTCCTTTGTCCTGGTTTATTTGATACGTCTATCTGGTTTTTGTCCATAATAGTCCATCGGTCATAAATATAAAGTGCGAGTATCCTCGTCAAATTACCCTTATACCCGAAGTCAAATATTCCAACTGATTAAGGATTTAAACTGTGACGCAGTTATCACTTCTGTCAACAATTACACCAGTTATCAATGTATGTAATCCACCCCTATTTTAATTAGTTTATGAATATTAATTCATCCACTTGATCAGAATGAATAATCAATTACCCAACCCAATTGATTAATTAAATGATTATAACAGATTCCATATGAACGTCACTAAATAGGACAACCATAATCATTATTAATTATTAGGTTAATTAATTTGAAGATAGGTTCGACAGACTCCAATGAGTTGTCACTCAATTAGACAATACCCCCATCTATTAATAGTCAATAATCCAATTTCCACAAGTGTCGGTCTTTTGCCCAAACCTTAATTATGGTCCAAAGTTCAATAACCCCTTCTTAATATTTTAGCCCAACATCACGATTACTTCGGCTCAAATAAGCATAATAATAACTTAGCTACGAGACATTAATGTAAAAAGGTTGAACATAACTTACAATGATTAAAAATAGCGTAGCGTTACACGGACAGAATTTCGACTTACACACTCAAACGATCTCTATCATAAATCTTATTATTATCATAATTTAAACTTAAAATTAAGATTATTGTTATATCTTATTACATTAACATTATGATAGAGATATAGAATATAGATATTGAATATTGATATTTGATCGGATAAAAAAAAAAATAGAAAAGTTGATCGAAAAAAGGTCTCCCTAATTTTGATCGTCAATCATCCTTTTATAGCGAAATTAGAAATTGATTTTTCATTTACGACCCCTGAACTATGCTCAATTAACAACTTTTTATTATTTAATATTATTCTTATTATGAATTATTTAAATATTATATTTTATTCTTGTGCATAGTTGACTCGTAATTTTTACACCGTTGCGTCGAGCGCTGAAAGTTGGTTCATGTCCCGGTTTCGGATTTTCGAACGTCCTTGCGTACTATTTAATATCTTGTACTTTGCGTTTTGTAACTTGTACTCTTGTCATTTTTAGACGTTCTTCATCAATAATTTGAACCTTTTTTATTGTATCTTGTACTTTTGAGCTTTTTGGACCTTTGTGTCTTCAATTCGTCGTTTTCGCCTTTTGTCTTCGCACTTATTTAAAATAAACGAATATTACTTGAAAATGGAACAATTGCAACTAAAATCTTGTCTTTCTTGGGAGATTTTGCTATGAAATATATATTCCTTTTTAGCCTTATCAAACTCTAATTTAAGAATCCAAACAGAAAAAGTATAGGTTTATGGTCAGAAATTTAAGTTACATGTCAATTACTAAATAGGTAGTCATTTCCGTCGAAAGAACGACATCTTGATGACCATTTTGTAAAACATACTTTCACTTTGAGTTTAACCAAGATTTTTGGATATAGTTTAATGTTCATATGAAAAATCATTTTCCCAAAAGAACAACTTTTAAATCAAAGTTTATCATAGTTTTTAATTATCCAAACCAAAACAGCCACCGGTTTCACTACGACGGCGTATATCCGATTTTATGGTGTTCATCATGTTTCCAGGTTTTAAATCATTAAGTTAGCATATCATATAGATATAGAACATGTGTTTAGTTGAGTTTAAAAGTAAAGTTAGAAGGATTAACTTTTGTTTGCGAACAAGTTTAGAATTAACTAAACTATGTTCTAGTGATTACAAGTTTAAACCTTCGAATAAGATAGCTTTATATGTATGAATCGAATGATGTTATGAACATCATTACAACCTCAAGTTTTCTGAATAAAACTACTGGAAATGAGAAAAATGGATCTAGCTTCAAAGGATCCTTGGATGGCTTGAAAGTTCTTGAAGCAGAATCATGACACGAAAACAAGTTCAAGTAAGATTTCCACTCGAAATAAGATTATTATAGTTATAGAAATTGAATCAAAGTTTGAATATGAGTATTACCTTGTATTATAAAGATATCTTACTGTAAATAAGAAAGATTTCTTGAGGTTGGATGATCACTCTACAAGATTGGAAGTAAGCTAGCAAACTTGGAAGTATTCTTGATTTTATGAAACTAGAACTTGTAGAATTTATGAAGAACACTTAGAACTTGAAGATAGAACTTTAGAGAGATCAATTAGATGAATAAAATTGAAGAATGAAAGTGTTTGTAGGTGTTTTTGGTCGTTGGTGTATGGATTAGATATAAAGGATGTGTAATTTTGTTTTCATGTAAATAAGTCATGAATGATTACTCATATTTTTGTAATTTTATGAGATATTTTATGCTAGTTGCCAAATGATGGTTCCCACATGTGTTAGGTGACTCACATGGGCTACTAAGAGCTGATCATTGGAGTGTATATACCAATATTACATACATCTAGAAGCTGTGTATTGTACGAGTATGAATACGGGTGAATACGAGTAGAATTGTTGATGAAACTGAACGAGGATGTAATTGTAAGCATCTTTGTTAAGTAGAAGTATTTTGATAAGTGTCTTGAAGTATTTCAAAAGTGTATGAATACATATTAAAACACTACATGTATATACATTTTAACTGAGTCATTAAGTCATCGTTAGTCGTTACATGTAAGTGTTGTTTTGAAACCTTTAGGTTAACGATCTTGTTAAATGTTGTTAACCCATTGTTTATTAAATCAAATGAGAATTTAAATTATTACATTATCATGATATAATGATGTATTAATATATCTTAATATGATATATATACATTAAATGTCGTTACAACGATAATCGTTACATATATGTCTTGTTTCAAAATCATTAAGTTAGTAGTCTTGTTTTTACATATGTAGTTCATTGTTAATATACTTAATGATATGTTTAATTATCATAATATCATGTTAACTATATATATATATATCCATATATATGTCATCATATAGTTTTTACAAGTTTTAACGTTCGTGAATCGCCGGTCAACTTGGGTGGTCAATTGTCTATATGAAACCTATTTCAATTAATCAAGTCTTAACAAGTTTGATTGCTTAACATGTTGGAAACACTTAATCATGTAAATAACAATTTCATTTAATATATATATATAAACATGAAAAAGTTTGGATCACTACAGTACCTACTCGTTAAATAAATTTCGTCCCGAAATTTTAAGAAGTTGGAGGTGTTGACGTATCTTCTGGAAATAAATGCGGGTATTTCTTCTTCATCTGATCTTCTCTTTCCCAGGTGAACTCGGGTCCTCTACGAGCATTCCATCGAACCTTAACAATTGGTATCTTGTTTTGCTTAAGTCTTTTAACCTCGCGATCCATTATTTCGACGGGTTCTTCGATGAATTGAAGTTTTTCGTTGATTTGGATTTCATCTAATGGAATAGTGAGATCTTCTTTAGCAAAACATTTCTTCAAATTCGAGATGTGGAAAGTGTTATGTACAGCTGCGAGTTATTGAGGTAACTCAAGTCGGTAAGCTACTGGTCCGACACGATCAATAATATTGAATGGTCCAATATACCTTGGATTTAATTTCCCTCGTTTACCAAATTGAACAACACCTTTCCAAGGTACAACCTTAAGCATGACCATCTCTCCAATTTCAAATTCTATATCTTTTCTTTTAATGTCGGCGTAGCTCTTTTGTCGACTTTGGGCGGTTTTCAACTGTTGTTGAATTTGGATGATCTTCTCGATAGTTTCTTATATTATCTCTGGACCCGTAATCTGTCTATCCCCCACTTCACTCCAACAAATTGGAGACCTGCACTTTCTACCATAAAGTGCTTCAAACGGCGCCATCTCAATGCTTGAATGATAACTATTGTTGTAGGAAAATTCTGCTAACGGTAGATGTCGATCCCAACTGTTTCCGAAATCAATAACACATGCTCGTAGCATGTCTTCAAGCATTTGTATCGTCCTTTCGCTCTGCCTATCAGTTTGTGGATGATAGGCAGTACTCATGTCTAGACGAGTTTCTAATGCTTGCTGTAATGTCTGCCAGAATCTTGAAATAAATCTGCCATCCCTATCAGAGATAATAGAGATTGGTATTCCATGTCTGGAGATGACTTCCTTCAAATACAGTCGTGCTAACTTCTCCATCTTGCCATCTTCTCTTATTGGCAGGAAGTGTGCTGATTTGGTGAGACGATCAACTATTAGTCAAATAGTATCAAAACCACTTGCAGTCCTTGGCAATTTAGTGATGAAATCCATGGTAATGTTTTCCCATTTCCATTCCGGGATTTCAGGTTGTTGTAGTAGACCTGATGGTTTCTGATGTTCAGCTTTGACCTTAGAACACGTCAAACATTCTCCTACATATTTAGAAATATCGACTTTCATACCTGGCCACCAAAAATGTTTCTTAAGATCCTTATACATCTTCCCCGTTCCAGGATGTATTGAGTATTTGGTTTAATGTGCTTCTCTAAGTACCATTTCTCTCATATCTCCAAATTTTGGTACCCAAATTCTTTCAGCCCTATACCAGGTTCTGTCTTCCTGAATATTAAGATGCTTCTCCGATCCTTTGGGTATTTCATCCTTTAAATTTCCCTATTTTAAAACTCCTTGTTGCGCCTCCATTATTTGAGTAGTAAGGTTAGTGTGAATCATTATATTCATAGATTTTACTCGAATGGGTTCTCTGTCCTTTCTGCTCAAGGCGTCGGCTACCACATTTGCCTTCCCCGGGTGGTAATGAATCTCAAAGTCATAATCATTCAAAAATTCAATCCACCTACGCTGCCCCATATTCAGTTGTTTCTAATTAAATATATGTTGAAGACTTTTGTGGTCGGTATATATAATACTTTTGACCCCATATAAGTAGTGCCTCCAAGTATTTAATGCAAAAACAACCGCGCCTAATTCCAAATCATGCGTCGTATAATTGTGTTTGTGAATCTTTAATTGTCTAGACGCATAAGTAATCATCTTCGCTCGTTGCATTAATACACAACCGAGACCTTGCTTTGATGCGTCACAATAAATCACAAAATCATCATTCCCTTCAGGCAATGACAATATAGGTGCCGTAGTTAGCTTTTTCTTCAATAATTGAAACGCCTTCTCTTGTTCATCCTTCCTTTCAAATTTCTTCCCTTTATGCGTTAATGCAGTCAAGGGTTTTGCTCTTTTGGAGAAATCTTGGATGAATCTTCTGTAGTAACCAGTCAATCCTAAAAATTGACGTATATGCTTCGGAGTTTTTGGGGTTTCCCACTTTTCAACGGTTTCGATCTTTGCCGGGTCCACCTGGATACCTTCTTTGTTCACTATGTGACCGAGGAATTGAACTTCTTCCAACCAAAATGCACACTTTGAAAACTTAGCGTACAGTTTTTCTTTCCTCAATACTTCTAGCACTTTTCTCAAATGTTCTTCGCGCTCTTGATCATTCTTTGAGTAAATAAGTATGTCATCGATGAAAACAATGACAAACTTGTCAAGATATGGCCCACACACTCGGTTCATAAGGTCCATGAACACAGCTGGTGCGTTAGTCAATCCAAACGGCATAACCATAAACTCGTAATGAACATAACGCGTCCTAAAAGCAGTTTTTGGAATATCATCCTCCTTTACTCGCATTTGATGATATCCAGAACGTAAATCGATCTTCGAATAAACCGACGAGCCTTGTAGTTGATCAAATAAGTCATCAATTCTCGGCAGTGGATAACGGTTTTTGATGGTAAGTTTGTTCAACTCTCTGTAGTCAATACACAACCTAAATGTACCATCCTTCTTCTTGACAAACAAAACAGGAGCTCCCCATGGTGATGTGCTTGGTTGAATGAAACTGCGTTCTAATAGTTCTTGCAGTTGGCTTTGCAGTTCTTTCATCTCGCTGGATGCGAGTCTATAAGGAGCACGAGCTATTGGTGCAGCTCCTGGTACAAGATCTATTTGAAATTCAACAGATCGATGTGGAGGTAGTCCCGGTAATTCTTTCGGAAATACATCGGGAAATTCTTTTGCGACGGGAACATCATTGATGCTCTTTTCTTCAGTTTGTACTTTCTCGACGTGTGCTAGAATAGCATAGCAACCTTTTCTTATCAGTTTTTGTGCCTTCAAATTACTAATAAGATGTAGCTTCGTGTTGCCCTTTTCTCCGTAAACCATTAAGGATTCTCCTTCTTCTCGTACAATGCGAATTGAATTTTTATAACATGCAATCTCTGCTTTCACCTTCTTCAGCCAGTCCATGCCAACTATTACATCAAAACTCCCTAACTCTACTGGTATCAAATCAATCTTAAATATTTCGCTACCCAGTTTAATTTCTCGATTCCGGCATATATAATCTGCTGAAATTAATTTACCGTTTGCTAATTCGAGTAAAAATTTACTATCCAACGGCGTCAATGGACAACTTAATTTTGCACAAAAATCTCTACTCATATAGCTTCTATCCGCACCTGAATCAAATAAAACGTAAGCAGATTTATTGTCAATAAGAAACGTACCCGTAACAAGCTCTGGGTCTTCCTGTGCCTCTGCCGCATTAATATTGAAAACTCTTCCGCGGCCTTGTCCATTCGTGTTCTCCTGATTCGGACAATTTCTAATAATGTGGCCCGGTTTTCCACATTTATAACAAACTACATTGGCACTACTTGCTCCGCCATTACTCGTTCCGACACCATTTATTCCTTTCGTTCTGCTAACCCCTGGTCTGTAGACCTCACACTTTACCGTGCTATGACCATTTCTTTTACACTTGTTGCAAAATTTGGTGCAGAACCCCGAGTGATACTTTTCACACCTTTGGCATAGCTGCTTCTGATTGTTATTGTTGTTGCGGTTGTTATTGTTGTTGGGATGATTGTTGTTGTAGTTGTTGTTGTTGTTGTTGTTGTTGTTGTTGTTGGGCCATTTGTTGTAGTTGCGATTGATGTTGCGATTGTTGGGATAGTTGTTGCGATTATTGTTGTAATTGCTATTGTTGTTGTATTAGTGATTCTTATCACCGTTTTCCTCCCACTTTCTTTTGACTTGCTTCACATTGGCCTCTTCAACCGCCTGTTCTTTAATTCTTTCCTCAATCTGGTTCACTAGTTTGTGAGCCATTCTACATGCATGTTGTATGGAGGCGGGCTCGTGTGAACTTATATCTTCTTGGATTCTTTCCTGTAATCCTTTCACAAACGCGTCGATCTTCTCTTCCTCATCTTCGAACGCTCTCGGACACAATAGGCACAATTCTGTGAATCGTCTTTCGTACGTGGTAATATCAAATCCTTAGGTTCGTAACCCTCTAAGTTATGTCTTGAGCTTATTGACCTTGTTTCTGAGACGGTACTTCTCATTCATCAAGTGCTTGAATGCTGACCACGGTAGTGCGTAAGCATCATCTTGTCCCACTTGCTCTAGATAGGTATTCCACCATGTTAACGCAGTACCTGTGAAGGTATGCGTAGAGTACTTCACTTTTTCCTCTTCAGTACACTTACTTATGACAAACACCGATTCGACCTTCTCGGTCCACCGTTTCAATCCGATCGGTCCTTCGGTTCCATCAAATTCCAAAGGTTTGCAGGCAGTGAATTCTTTGTAGGTGCATCCTACACGATTTCTTACGCCGTTAGCTGCATTGCTAGATTCGGAGTTATTGTTGGTATGTAGCGCAGCCTGTACTGCGGCTATGTTTGCAGCAAGAAAGGTACGAAATTCCTCTTCGCTCATATTCATGGTTTGTCGAGTAGTCGGTGCCATTTTCTTCAAATAGTCAAATGAAACAAGTTAATCATACAGAATATTAAGAGTAGTCAATAGTATCTCGTAGCATAATATGAACTCATTTATAAAAGCTTTTTCTTCATATTAGCGTTATATAAGTTTAAATTCGGGTAGTACCTACCCGTTAAGTTCATACTTAGTAGCTAATATACAATTCAACTACTACAATTCTATATGAAAAACTGATTATAATAATATTTTACGTTCAAACTTTTACATAATATTTTACAAACTTACAATATCGCTTATTTTACATATAGCATGAAATATAGCACACAATAACTTTGATACAAGATAGTTGTGAAGATAATTCTAGCTAGTACACAAGTCGTTCAGCAAAGACAATAAAGACACGTAATTCATACTTCCAGAAACAAGTCATGCACTCTGGTTTTACTAAGACTACTTCCCATCCTTGGTCTTATGGAACATAACCGTTATGGCCGTTGATAAGACAGCGTGTTGTAACGTCGTCAAAGGGACGAGGGTTACGTAATGTCCAACAGTCCCGTAACAATCTAAAAACCTCATTTCTTACCCCAATTACCGACTCCGTCACTTGTGAGAATGTTTTGTTTAATAGTTGTAGCCTGATGTTCTTGTTCTCACTTTGGTGAGAAGCGAACATTACTAATCCGTAAGCATAACATGTGATAATGCTAAAAATGAACATATATTTCATAGCATTATTCCTCAAGAAAGACAAGCTTTTAGTTGCAATTGTTCTATTTACAAGTGATATTCGTTTAAATAATAAAAGGTGAAGACAAAAGACAGATTCGACGAATTGAAAACGCAAACGACCAAAAAGCTCAAAAGTACAAAAGACAATCAAAAAGGTTCCAATTATTGATAAGAAACGTCTCGAAATTACAAGAGTACAAGATTCAAAACGCAAAGTACAAAATATAAAATTGTACGCAAGGACGTTCGAAAATCCGGAACCAGGACCAGAGTCAACTCTTAACGCTCGACGCAACGGACTAAAAATTACAAGTTAACTATGTATATAAATATAATATAATATATAATTAATTATATTAATTATATACATATTATATATATAATAAAAACCGTCGGCAGAGAAAGACTCCAAGGGTGTGAGCTGTAAATTCATTCTCCGCGACTCGCGGAGTTTGAAGAGGATTTTGCCGCGAGTCGCGGAGCCCCAAAAATCAACTCGGCCTATAAAGCAAACCGAATTCTGATCATTTTTCATCATCTTTTTCTTCTCTTATCATACGTAAAATTTATATATATATATATAATTTATATTTTAATTTTAATTTTAATTCTAATAATAAGGGTATGTTAGCGAATGGTGTAAGGGTGTAAGTCGAAATTCTATCCGTGTAATGCTACGCTATTTTTAATCATTGTAAGTTATGTTCAACCTTTTTATATTAATGTCTCGTAGCTAAGTTATTATTATGCTTATTTAAAACGAAGTAATCATGATGTTGGGCTAATTACTAAAATTGGGTAATTGGGCTTTGTACCATAATTGGGGTTTGGACAAAAGAACGACACTTGTGGAAATTAGACTATGGGTTATTAATGGGCTTTATATTTGTTTAACTAAATGAAAGTTTGTTAATGTTAATATAAAGATTTACAATTGGGCGTCCCTATAAATTACCATATACACTCAATCGGACACGATGGGCGGGGTATTTATATGTACGAATAATCGTTCATTTAACCGGACACGGGAATGGATTAATAGCCACTAGAATAATTAAAACAGGGGTGAAATTACATTCAAGGGTAATTGGTGTAATTGTTAACAAAGTAGTAAAACCTTGGTTTACACGCAGTCGATAACCTGGTGTATTCATTAAACAAAGTATTAAAACCTTGTTACAATTCGAATCCCCAATTAGTTGGAATATTTAACTTCAGGTATAATAATAATTTGACGAGGACACTCGCACTTTATATTTATGACTGATGGACTGTTATGGACAAAAACCAGACGGACAGATTAAATAATCCAGGACAAAGGACAATTAACCCATGGGCATAAAACTAAAATCAACACGTCAAACATCATGATTACGGAAGTTTAAATAAGCATAATTCTTTTATTTCATATTTAATTTCCTTTATTTTATATTTAATTGCACTTCTAATTATCGCACTTTTATTTATTGTTGTTTAATCGCACTTTTAATTATCGTACTTTTTAATTATCGCAAGTTTATTTTATCGCACTTTTATTATTCGCAATTTCATTATCGCTATTTACTTTACGCTTTAATTTAAGTCTTTTATTTATTTAATATTTTACATTAGGTTTTAACTGCGACTAAAGTTTTAAAATCGACAAACCGGTCATTAAACGGTAAAAAAAACCCCCCTTTATAATAATAATATTACTTATATATATATTTGTATTTTTATAAAAGTAAACTAATATAGCGTTGAGCTTTGTTTAAAGATTTCCCTGTGGAACGAACCGGACTTACTAAAAACTACACTACTGTACGATTAGGTACACTGCCTATAAGTGTTGTAGCAAGGTTTAAGTATATCCATTCTATAAATAAATAAATATCTTGTGTAAAATTGTATCGTATTTAATAGTTTTTCCTGCAAAAAATTTAATAGTATTTTATACCCCTATGCTTTGACATCAAGTATTTTTGCCGCCGCTGCCGGGGACTTATCTTAAAAGCCGGAAGCGTAACGCTAATATAAAAAAAAAAGATTTTTAGTTTACTTTTATTAAAAATTCGTTTTTGTAAAAATACGTTTTAATTATTCAAAAATATAAAAAGAAAAACAAAAATATAAGTATTTTTAAGATTTTGTTAATATTTAAGTTTTATAAGTTTCTTTATTTCTATTTTAGTTTATAAAAATATAAGTTTTTATTAACTATCTTTTATTTATAGAAAAAAAATTAAAAACAGAAAATAAAAAAAAAATAAATAAAGAAAAAACGCGTCGAATTTAAAGCTGTCATCTGAATTTTTGAACCCCGCGACTCGCGGGGGTTTGATGCAATAATTACCGCGACTCGCGGAGGGTATCTGACACACGGACAGAAGCCCTAATTCAGCATTAATTACGGGTTTTAATTAATTATAATTATTATTTAACCCTAATTATTATTATTATTATTATTATTAGTTTTATTTTTACTTTTACTTTTTATTTATGTATTTAGTATTAATTAGTTTTAATTAAATTGTAAAATTAGTAGTTTTATTAAATAAATAATATAAAAATAATATTTTTATAAAAATTGTACTTTTTACAACTTTTTATATATTTTTATATTTTGTCCCTTTTTAATCATTGTAGCGTAATATTTGTATTTTTCTCTCATAATTAATTTTAAACTTAGTTTTTGCTATAGTTATTTTTACTCCTAGATTTTTAGGCTTTGCCGTAGAATTCCTTAAGTGCTTTTTCTTTAGACTAAGATTTAGGTACTTTAAAATTTTGCGACGCCTTTTTAAGTTTTAGTTTCTTTTTAAGTTATTTCCATTTGGGATTTAGTTTTTCCTGTAAGCTTTAATATTTTTAGACACCTTTTACTATGTATCAATTATCATTCCAATTAGTAATTTCAATTTGCGATTATAATTTTAAGTTAGTTGTAGTAATAAGGTTAGGTTAGTCAAGTATTTTTAAGTTTTTATAAGTTTCTTTTATTTTTCCGTCACCTTTTATTTTTCAACCATTTTTTTTCTTTTTCGACCTTTTGCGACGAACTCTTTTTCTTTCTTATTTCTCGCCATTCTAGTTTTAGGACATAGATTTTTATTCTACTTCTTATCTAAATTTCTTAAAATTACGAAAATTTATTTTAAGTGGTTAAATTAATAGACATCAAAATTTTCTGATTCGTAGTAATAGTTGGATTTGTACGTGGACCGGGTTATTGGAGCCAAACAGTCCTCAATTATATTGAGACCAAACGAATCCTGCCCCTCTGCTGCATCTTTTGGCTATTCGAAACGTGGGCAAAATCAGAAAAGTCTATTGATTGGATAACTTATTATAATTTTTCTTTCCTTTTAAAAACTAATAGGATATTCAGTGAATGCACCGAGCAAGACGATCACCACCTTTTGTACGATCACCACCTGTAACTAGATCAAGACATTTAGCAAATATAACCGCCGTTGATTTTTCTTTAGAATCGTCATCCAGTAGACCAAGTACTTCAGTTCAAATTTCCGATAATCCATTTTTTGAACCCGACCTCACAATTGAGAATCCGAAGAATATTCAGGAACGGTTCGTAGATCCTGAACCATTAAACTTTCCTCCGAAACCACCAATCATTCAAACAGAGATTGTTGAGGAACGAACCATTAAATCAGAATCATCTAGTGATACCGATTCAACAAATTCAATTATGGAGAATCTGGAACCTTTAAGTATGGAAGACCGAATGAGAGCTAAACGCACTGGCCAAGGTCACGCAATTACTCATCCAGACATTAATGCACCAGATTATGAAATCAAAGGACAAATTCTACACATGGTGACTAATCAATGCCAATTTAGTGGTGCGCCGAAGGAAGATCCAAATGAACATCTACGTACCTTTAATAGGATCTGCACACTATTTAAAATTCGAGAAGTGGAGGATGAACAGATATATCTCATGTTATTTCCCTGGACTTTAAAGGGAGAAGCCAAAGATTGGTTGGAATCGTTACCTGAAGGGGCGATCGATACATGGGATGTTTTAGTTGACAAATTTCTTAAACAATTCTTTCCTGCATCTAAAGCCGTAAGACTTCAAGCAGAAATTGTTACGTTTACACAGAAACCAAATGAAACTCTATATGAGGCATGGACAAGATATGGAAAGTTGTTAAGAGGATGTCCGCAACATGGTTTAGACACCTGTCAAATAGTACAAATATTCTACCAAGGATGCGACATCACTACAAGAAAAGACATAGATATAGCAGCTGGTGGTTCTATTATGAAGAAAACCGAAACTGATGCTTACAAAATTATTGATAACACTGCTTCCCACTCACATGAGTGGCACCAAGAAAAAGATATCATTAGATCATCTAAAGCAGCTAGAGCCGATTCTAGCCATGACTTAGATTCCATTTCCGCAAAGATAGATGCTGTAGAGAGACGAATGGAAAAGATGACTAAAGATATTCACTCAATACGAATTAGTTGTGAGCAGTGTGGAGGACCACATTTGACAAAAGATTGTCTCAGTATTGAATTAACAATGATAAACCAAAGGCCTGGAAATAATTATCAGAATAATTATCAACCGCCAAGACCGATTTACAATCAAAACCAGAATTATAACCGAAATATTCCATACAACAACCAACAAGGTCCTAGCAATCAACAAATATCCAATAATACTTATAATCAGCAAAGACCGAATTTTCAAAACAAACCACCACAACAAACCGATGATAAAAAGCCGAATTTAGAAGATATGATGACGAAGCTAGTTGAAACTCAAACACAGTTTTTCACATCTCAGAAATAAACCAATGAACAAAATGCTCAAGCATTTAGAAATCAACAAGCTTCTATTCAAAATCTGGAACAAGAAGTAAGTAACCTAGCAAGGTTAATAGGTGAAAGAAAACCGGGAAGTCTACCTAGTGATACAAATGCTAACCCCAGGAATGAAACAGCTAAAGCTATTACCACAAGAAGTGGTACAACACTTAAACCACCTGAAATACCTGTAACTTCTGATGAAACTATTCCTACTCCACAAGAACCACAACCTGATCAAGATAAGAAAAAAGAACCGGTAGTTGAGAAGGTTAATGAAGATAACACAGTTAAGGATAAACCTTATGTTAAACCATATCAACCACCACTTCCTTACCCGAGTAAAATGAAGAAAGAGAAACTTGAAGCCGAGCAATCCAAATTTTTGGATATGTTTAAACAGATAAATGTAAATCTTCCTTTCATTGATGTGATTTCAGGAATGCCAAGATATGCTAAATTCTTGAAAGAACTAATCTCAAATAGAAAGAAAATGGAAGAACTCTCGGCTGTTACTATGAATGCTAATTGTTCAGCAGTGCTGTTGAATAAGATACCAGAAAAATTATCTGATCCAGGAAGTTTCACAATTCCATGTTTTCTGGGTAGTCTTAGTTCAATAGAAGCATTGGCAGACTTAGGTGCTAGTATAAATCTAATGCCGTATTCACTATACACTAAACTAGACCTTGGAGAATTGAAACCAACCAGAATAAGCATACAACTAGCCGATAGATCAATAAAATATCCTAGAGGGATAATGGAGAACATGCTAGTTAAAGTTGGTACTTTAGTATTTCCAGTAGATTTTGTTGTTCTGGACATGGAAGAAGATTCTCAAGTTCCTCTCATATTAGGAAGACCATTCTTAAACACGGCTAAAGCAATGATAGACGTGTTCGGTAAGAAATTGACCCTAAGTATAGAGGATGAGAGTGTTACCTTTTCAGTTGATAGAGCAATGCAACAACCACAATCTGCAGATGATACATGTTATTATATTCAAACTATAGATGCACATGCAGAATTATTAGAAGAATTTCCAGAATTACAAGGAACAGGAGAATGTTCTTTAGGAGAAGGTAATGAACAAATTGATGAAGCTGAAATGTTAGCTACACTTATAGCTAATGGATATGAACCAACAACAGAAGAAATTCAAATGCTAAAAGAAGAAGACAGATATCGATATAAATCATCGATAGAAGAACCTCCGAAATTAGAGTTAAAGCCACTTCCAAACCATTTGGAATACGCTTATTTACATGGTGAATCTGAATTACCTGTAATAATATCGTCTTCTCTTACTGAAAATGAGAAATCACAACTCATTTCTGTGTTAAAAGCTCATAAACCAGCCATTGCATGGAAGATTCATGATATTAAAGGAATAAGTCCTTCGTATTGCACACATAAAATCCTTATAGAAGAAGGTCATAAAACGTATGTGCAACGCCAACGAAGACTAAATCCTAATATGCAAGATGTAGTTAAGAAAGAGATTATTAAACTGCTAGATGCAGGTTTGATATATCTAATTTCTGATAGCCCATGGGTAAGCCCAGTTCAATGCGTACCTAAGAAGGGTGGCATGACTGTCATTACAAATGAGAAAAATGAGCTTATTCCTACTAGGACTGTAACAGGATGGCGTGTATGTATTGATTATAGAAAATTAAATGACGCCACCAGAAAAGATCACTTTCCCTTACCTTTCATAGATCAAATGTTGGAAAGATTAGCCGAAAATAGTTACTATTGTTTTCTAGATGGATTTTCCGGATATTTTCAAATTCCAATAGCACCCGAGGACCAAGAGAAAACCACATTCACGTGCCCTTATGGTACTTTTGCTTACAAACGCATGCCATTTGGACTTTGCAACGCCCCTGCAACCTTTCAAAGGTGTATGATGGCGATTTTTCACGACATGATAGAAGAATGCATGGAAGTATTCATGGATGACTTTTCAGTCTTCGGTGATACATTTAAATCATGTCTAGTTAATCTGGAACGAATGCTAATTAGATGCGAAAAATCAAATCTAGTACTTAATTGGGAGAAATGTCATTTCATGGTTAAAGAAGGCATCGTTCTTGGACATAAAATTTCAAAAGAAGGAATTGAAGTGGATAGAGCTAAAGTAGATGTAATTGCTAAACTTCCACATCCCACCAATGTTAGAGGAGTTAGGAGTTTTCTAGGGCATGCCGGTTTTTACCGACGTTTCATAAAAGATTTTTCTAAAATTGCCACTCCTATGAATAAACTCCTAGAAAAGGATGCTCCATTCATATTTTCAGATGAGTGTATCAAATCTTTTAATATTCTTAAAGAGAAACTCACTAATGCACCGATCATGATAACACCAAATTGGAATCTACCATTTGAACTAATGTGCGATGCAAGTGATTTTGCAATGGGAGCCGTTTTAGGACAAAGGATTGAAAAACGATTTCAACCTATATATTATGCTAGTAAGACATTACAAGGAGCACAAACGAACTATACAACTACTGAAAAAGAACTCCTTGCTATTGTCTTTGCTTTTGACAAATTTCGTTCATATCTCGTTCTAGCAAAAACGGTGGTCTATACCGACCATTCTGCTCTTAGATACCTATTTTCAAAACAAGATGCTAAACCAAGATTAATCCGTTGGATCTTACTCTTACAAGAGTTTGATATTGAAATCCGAGATAAAAGAGGAGCAGAAAATCTCGCCGCTGATCATCTTTCTCGTCTTGAAAATCCTGAGTTAGAAGTTCTAAATGAATCGGCCATACAAGACAACTTTCCTGATGAATATCTATTGAAGATAGATTATAAAGAAATCCCATGGTTTGCAGACTATGCAAACTACTTAGTTTGTGGATTCCTTGAAAAAGGATTATCGTACCAAAGACGAAAGAAATTCTTCAGTGATATAAAACACTATTTTTGGGAAGATCCACATTTGTTTAAAAGTTGTCCCGATGGAATAATACGCCGATGTGTATTTGGAGATGAAGCTAGTAAAATTTTAAACCATTGTCACACAGGACCAACAGGAGGGCATTATGGGCCTCAACTAACAGCAAGAAAAGTTTATGAAGCTGGATTCTATTGGCCTACAATTTACAAAGACGCACACCTTCTTTGCAAATCCTGTGATGCATGTCAAAGGGCCGGAAAAATAAGTCAACGTGATGAAATGCCACAAAATGTCATCCAAGTATGTGAAGTATTTGACATTTGGGGTATTGACTTTATGGGTCCATTTCCAAAATCTAATAATAATCTATATATACTCGTAGCTATTGATTATGTATCTAAATGGGCGGAAGCACAAGCTCTCCCAACTAACGATGCACGAGTTGTAGTCAACTTTTTAAAACGTCTTTTTGCAAGGTTTGGAACACCGAAAGCTTTAATAAGTGATCGGGGTACTCATTTCTGTAATAATCAACTTGAGAAAGTTCTTAAAAGATATGGAGTAACTCATAAAATCTCCACCGCATATCATCCACAAACAAGTGGACAAGTTGAAAATACCAACCGAGCTTTAAAACGTATTCTAGAGAAAACCGTAGGATCAAATCCGAAGGAATGGTCCATTAAATTGGAGGATGCACTCTGGGCTTTTAGAACAGCCTACAAAACTCCAATTGGAACCATACCTTTTAGACTTGTTTATGGAAAAGCATGTCATCTTCCAGTAGAAATTGAACACAAAGCATTTTGGGCTTTGAAGACATGTAATCTTGATTTACATGAAGCCGGACGTCTACGATTAAGTCAACTAAATGAATTAGAAGAATTAAGACATGAAGCATACGAAAATTCGTTAATCTATAAAGAAAGAACGAAGAAATGGCATGATAAAAGAATCAGAAGTTCAAAAGAATTTAAAGAAGGAGACAGAGTTCTTCTTTTCAATTCACGATTCAAGTTATTTCCTGGAAAATTGAAATCAAGATGGTCTGGACCATTCATAGTCAAAAGAGTTTTCCCATACGGAACGATAGAATTAATAAATTCAAATGGGATTGAATTTAAAGTTAATGGTCACAGAGTTAAACATTACATACATGGTCCGATGGAAGTCGACAACGAAGTTAATCATAATTTCGACACCACAGCTAACTAAGTGTGGGGAGAATCAAGTCTTTAAAGGATAATATGTATTTCTGTTAGAGTTAGATTGTCTGTTTTCGTGTAGTTCTCGAAAATGGAACCCGAATGGTCTTTCCCTAGCAGACCCTAAAGAACTAGTCTTCTCCCCCCATTCTGAATTTTTATTTTTTTTAGGTTTTTACAAAATGAAGACTGCCTGTGAACTAAACCATGGTCTAATGCTACACGCTTTGATCACTAAACGTAATAATGACATACTACCGAGTGAAATAGTATCAGTAATCAGAGAAAGAATGGACGGAGTTAGAAAAGAATCCAGATGCGAAGATAATAAGTTACAATTTGGTAAAGGAAAATCAAAATCCGCAGCGAAAAGAAGAGCACGACACCTAGAAAGATGTCACAAATGCGGAAAATGGTCACATGGAGGTAAATGTTCAAATAATCAAACCTATTCAAATACCGAATTTGTTACTTTATGCAGAGACGGACCATTCATATGTTTAGAAGAAAAGATACTGAATGCTCGAGGTTATGCCTATGTAGCCATGGAAAACCAATTAAACCGACTATCTTATGAATGGGATAGATCATATAACTAAGAAATCTATTTCACAGGTATGTCTGTACAGTTTTTATTTTTAGTTTTTTTTTATTTTTTTTTTATTTTTAACCTTTTGATAATAAACGCTAATTTGTTCGCTAAAAAGTATTAAATTGGTATTGAATAAAATTAGGTTTGGCGACCGAAATTATTGATATCATTCAAAAATTTATTACATCTCTGCGAAATTTAACGTTTATTCTTAAGGTATAAATATCTTTAATCAATCAACCCAAAATATTTCAAAAATTCGTCATGAGTTAAATTAGGTCTTGGAACCGAAATTACTTTACCGAAAAGAGGGGCGCATATTTTTGATAATATTTGATTGATTAAAGTGGGATAAAAAGACAAAAAGATTTTTAATTTTATTTTTACCATGTTTTTAAAATTAATATTTAAATCTTAAATTAATATTGTAAACTTTGTAAAAACAATATATTTAAAATTGTAAATATTTGAAAAATTAATATAAGTTTGGTATGAATTTATAATATGAATTTTTAAATTTTAAGTTTGGTGTGAATTTTTAATAATAATTTTGAATTTTATATTTAAGTTGTGTGAATTTAAAATAAAAAATTTACTTTATCTCATTAAGTTAAGAATATGATTTTTAAAATTCGTCGTAAGTTGAAGACTAGGTCTTTGAACCGAAATTGCTTTACCCGAGGGAGGGACGAGAACTTTTAATATCATTATTTTTAATCTTATTGATTTAAAGTATGCCAAAAACATTAAAAAAACCCAAAAATCTTAGCTTTTAAAACAATCGCTACAAAAAGACAAATTTTAAAATTTTGTCGAGGGACGGACTAGGACATCGATCCGAAACGACCTCGTCCTAAATAACAAGGGAAACAAAATTTTAAAATTAAGTACTTACTTGTTTCAAAAATTAATGATTATAAAAAAAAAAAAAAAAAAAAAAAAACTCCGCGAGTCGCGGAGTTTGGAGGGTAAATCCCCGCGACTCGCGGGAAGGCCGGATTACAGAAAAAAAATAAGAGCTGCAACAGCTCAGTTTCACACTCCACACCCAAAAATACTGCGAACATAACCCCGAAAAACCACCCAAAAACACCCCAAAAATCACAATTTTTAACCGTTAATCACCAAATTTTTTACTAAAATCATGTTGAGAATGATGCTATCTAAGAATTACTCAAGAAAAACGGTAAATTTCTACACCTAAACACCATTTAATTCGAAATTTGGTGTTCTTGAGCTATTTTTTCCCCAATTTGATTTTGATGCTTTTTAGTGTAATTAGGCTTAAATTGTTTATGTATTATGCTTGTATAACCTAGATTGATGCTGTTTAACATGATTAGAAGCCTTAAACTTCAAATTTTGAGTAATCTAGGGTTTGTGTTCTTGAGCAAATTTGGGGCTTTTTGATATAAACAGGTTATGGCCGATTTTTGTCATGAATTGTTGCTAAATTGAGTAGTGTAACATGTCTAGGTAGTTAAATGATCCAAACTTTGAGCCTAAACATGATTTTGAGAATTAAAGTGGACTTTTTCAAGTCTAAAATTCATGAACTTGATTTTTGAAAGATAATGCCATTTGAGACTTGTTTAATTGCTAGTAATGATTATTTTGACATGTTATTTAAGTTGAATGCTTATGAACTTGGCGAAAATTTTCGTATATGCTTATTTGAAAAAGTGTAGATTTGATAAAAATGTGAAAATGAGCTTAAGTTTGATATAAATTGATAATGTCATTGTAATTATTTTGATTGATGATTTTGCTGACACTAATGCATATTTGGATGCACAAAAATTGTGTTTGATGTGTTTTGCAGAATGAAAGGGGTGAATCTTCATCCCAAGCCCGCAATGCTCCTGCTAAGAATTTGGAACAACAGGAGGTGGATAACTACTACAAGCAGGATATACCTCATCCAGTAATGACCTTTTCTGATATGCACTTGGAAGAGTTGCACCCGAACCTGAGATTTGACAGACTTTGGATAGATTATCCAAAATATCAACGGGGTTTGCATACTCTTCATTCCAAGGTTGTTGAGGTACCGAGGGTCATAGAATAGGGACCCTTAGAAGCTGTAGAATTGGCCGGGCCAATTAGGGAATTACTTGTACAGAGGTATGGTAATTCTTCTTTTAATGACTGGGTATGTTTATTCACCATACGTAGACCTGTATATAAAGTATGGTGTGAAGAATTGTTATGTAGTATAGAGTTGAATGATCGGGTAGCTAGTTTAACCGATCGTTCTTTTATTAGATTTTTGTTAGGCGGTTCGATGCGCCACATGTCTTTACTGGACATGGCTCAGGCTTTACGTATATATACGCCTGAGGAGTTAGCGTCTGCCGATTGTAGAGGATTGATACTAAACGGTAGAAAGATAGATGAAAATTTTGATACACACGGTGTGTGGAGTCAAATGACAAGCCATCACCGTTTCAAAGGGGGAAATTACTCTTATTTGGATATAGATAGAGCCGAATTAAGAGTGATACATAGGTTTTTAGCTAATTCGATTACACAAAGGGGTAAAAACAAGGAAAAAGTAAATGAACAGGATTTGTTTTACCATATGTGTATTCGAGACCCACAAAGCACTGTAAGTATACCATATTGTGTGGGTTATTATTTATCAGCTATGGTTCGGGGGATGCGACCACATAGCATAATAGGAGGTGGTATTTTTATTACTTTGATTGGTGAATATCTCGGTGTGGATATAAGTCGGGGGGATTATTACTAGAAGAGCCGGAACCCCGCGATACTATAGGTTTAAATGTATACCATGGTGCGAAAGTTTTGAAGAGGCGAAATAACGCCGCAGTACGATACCATGGTAGACATCCACAGGTGGAGAGAAACCAGCAGCAAGGTAATGTAGGAGGGGGGAATGAGATGCAAGAAATGCATAGGTTTATAGCTTCTCAGGAATACGAAAATGCTAGACATAGAGCATTTGAAGATTGGCAAGTTCATCAGAACCAGATCATAGCTCATTGCCAACATATAGGTAGAAACTATATTCCTACACCGAAACCCATCTTCCCTCCTTGGTCTATAGAGATGCAGCCACCATATCCTACGTATGACCCTGCCAAAGCATTCTATAGCACTTATGGTTATGCCTGGAACCCCTATTGGTACCAATATCATCCTTAGTTTACTTATTATTTTTTATTATTTTGTAATTTGTAATTATTGATACGTTTAATACTTTTGTTAATATTGTAATCATTTTTATAATTATCTAACTTTTATTCTTAGATTTTAATAATTTTTTTGAATGTGGGGTAATATACCAAACTTCAAAAATATGTATATATGTTTGCAGTTTATCTTATGTACACAACAGGGTAAAACAACGCATTTTCAAAGACTGGCATTAAGTTCAGCAAAAGCAACTAATTTTGACGACAAGATGCAAAATATATGTGAAATAACAACAAGACGGAATGAACAAATGATGTGCACCATTTATCATTCAGCAAACAAACGCCAATATATTTGGAAACTTTGGTAAAATTTAATCATTTTCACACTAATCACCCTCAATAATTTAAATTGTTACTGATTTCTTGCAAATGAGGGCATTGCAAGATCTTAAGTGTGGGAAGGGGTTAAATTCTTTCGGATTTTAAAATTTTTATCTTAAACACTTGGTTACCATTAAAAAATACTAGTAAAGCAGTAGTTGTATTAGAATCTAGTGCTCTCTGATAAAAAAGAACAGCCCTAGTCTTATATACTGACTACCCAATTCTAGTAAAATTTTTCAAAATTTTCAATTAAATGAATTCAAATTATGTTTATACATATTTATGAACGATAAAACTAGGTTTTAACACCGAAATTATTGTTACCTCGGAAAGGACATAAATTGAGAAACAAACTAAAATGTTAAAATTCATTTAAAATGGAATAGAGGACGATAAAAAGGAAAATAAAAGCCAAGTGTGGGAAAATTTACCAAGTTATCTTAAACATATGTCACATATATCTGTAACAAATAACTGAAAATACTTTTGCTTTGGACTAAACTAAACTGTTTTACCCGATGAAAGAAAATAAGAGATGGATCTACACGATGAATCAATTCCATCATTAAAAGGAAGTAAAGTCTTCCGAAAAAGACACGCGCTTCTTGATTTAGGTCATGAAGTTGTCGTCCAGACCAGCTGTAGGTTGACGAAAAATCTAGAAAAGTCATCACTAAAATCAGCAGGAAATCCACGGACCTCAGCATTAAACAGGGTCGCCAAGTGGTCAGATTTATCCTAACCATGAGAAGGATTTATCTCGTACAATGGGGGGGGCACCATGCAAATTAGCTGGATAAGACTAATGAATCGGATCCCCAGAAAGGATAATCTCCTTAAAGATTAAAAATCAGCTTTTAAGACTGATATTACTCAATCCTAGAGATTGACCTTAAAGATTGAGAATTACAAACTCATGGAATTCGATGATATCTAAACTCGAGCTTAAACGAGAAAATATTTTGATCAAAATTACAAACCGATTTGTTTTCTGAAAACCCTATTTTCAATGCGTTCATTACCATTGAACGTAAAATCCTAGGAATTCACCTGGAATTCATTAGGTCACCTGAACTAAATCGGGTGTCAACCGTAAGAACGGTGGTTGCATAGCATGGTCAAAGACAGGACCTTGTGCCAGACCGAAAAATTATAAGGGTGAGCTTTACTATTGCTCCTACAAAGGATAGTAATTGCGTCCGACACGTTATAGACCATAATTAAAAGCATGTCAGGAGACATTGCCTTAACAGTTGCTTGTTCAACGCTTTCCTTTACAACCGGACGGTAGTTTACCGAAAGGTAATATACGGGCAAGTAAACTGGACGTGTTGCTTTCCAAATACAAGGTTAGCAAGTGGGTGACACAAAACCGCAAGTTTTGAGCTAAAATTTTCAAATCTGAAACCCACCAAACCCACAAAAATATTTTGCAAACACCGGTAAAGGGTTATTCCGGAAAACTTATCTAGGGTAAAAACTAGATTTAATTTTCAAAAGATCAAATGTTTTCATAAAGATCCAATTTCCTTAATGGATCTAAATTTTTATAGTCATGTGGGACTGTAAACCATATCGTTACTACCATTGTTTATACCGCCGTATAGAAATCACTGATGTACAAAGTGTGAAGAATAAAGAAGTGATTCTTGTATTTCAAGACGATATTGCTTGAGGACAAGCAACGCTCAAGTGTGGGAATATTTGATAATGCTAAAAACGAACATATATTTCATAGCATTATTCCTCAAGAAAGACAAGCTTTTAGTTGCAATTGTTCTATTTACAAGTGATATTCGTTTAAATAATAAAAGGTGAAGACAAAAGACAGATTCGACGAATTGAAGACGCAAACGACCAAAAAGCTCAAAAGTACAAAAGACAATCAAAAAGGTTCCAATTATTGATAAGAAACGTCTCGAAATTACAAGAGTACAAGATTCAAAACGCAAAGTACAAAATATAAAATTGTACGCAAGGACGTTCGAAAATCCGGAACCAGGACCAGAGTCAACTCTTAACGCTCGACGCAACGGACTAAAAATTACAAGTTAACTATGTATATAAATATAATATAATATATAATTAATTATATTAATTATATATATATTATATATATAATAAAAACCGTCGGCAGAGAAAGACTCCAAGGGTGTGAACTGTAAATTCATTCTCCGCGACTCGCGGAGTTTGAAGAGGATTTTGCCGCGAGTCGCGGAGCCCCAAAAATCAACTCGGCCTATAAAGCAAACCGAATTCTGATCATTTTTCATCATCTTTTTCTTCTCTTATCATACGTAAAATTTATATATATATATATAATTTATATTTTAATTTTAATTTTAATTCTAATAATAAGGGTATGTTAGCGAATGTTGTAAGGGTGTAAGTCGAAATTCTGTCCGTGTAACGCTACGCTATTTTTAATCATTGTAAGTTATGTTCAACCTTTTTATATTAATGTCTCGTAGCTAAGTTATTATTATGCTTATTTAAAACGAAGTAATCATGATGTTGGGCTAATTACTAAAATTGGGTAATTGGGCTTTGTACCATAATTGGGGTTTGGACAAAAGAACGACACTTGTGGAAATTAGACTATGGGTTATTAATGGGCTTTATATTTGTTTAACTAAATGAAAGTTTGTTAATGTTAATATAAAGATTTACAATTGGGCGTCCCTATAAATTACCATATACACTCAATCGGACACGATGAGCGGGGTATTTATATGTACGAATAATCGTTCATTTAACTGGACACGGGAATGGATTAATAGCCACTAGAATAATTAAAACAGGGGTGACATTACATTCAAGGGTAATTGGTGTAATTGTTAACAAAGTAGTAAAACCTTGGTTTACACGCAGTCGATAACCTGGTGTATTCATTAAACAAAGTATTAAAACCTTGTTACAATTCGAATCCCCAATTAGTTGGAATATTTAACTTCAGGTATAATAATAATTTGACGAGGACACTCGCACTTTATATTTATGACTGATGGACTGTTATGGACAAAAACCAGACGGACAGATTAAATAATCCAGGACAAAGGACAATTAACCCATGGGCATAAAACTAAAATCAACACGTCAAACATCATGATTACGGAAGTTTAAATAAGCATAATTCTTTTATTTCATATTTAATTTCCTTTATTTTATATTTAATTGCACTTCTAATTATCGCACTTTTATTTATTGTTGTTTAATCGCACTTTTAATTATCGTACTTTTTAATTATCGCAAGTTTATTTTATCGCACTTTTATTATTCGCAATTTCATTATCGCTATTTACTTTACGCTTTAATTTAAGTCTTTTATTTATTTAATATTTTACATTAGGTTTTAACTGCGACTAAGGTTTTAAAATCGACAAACCGGTCATTAAACGGTAAAAAAAGCCCCCCTTTATAATAATAATATTACTTATATATATATTTGTATTTTTATAAAAGTAAACTAATATAGCGTTGAGCTTTGTTTAAAGATTTCCCTGTGGAACGAACCGGACTTACTAAAAACTACACTACTGTACGATTAGGTACACTGCCTATAAGTGTTGTAGCAAGGTTTAAGTATATCCATTCTATAAATAAATAAATATCTTGTGTAAAATTGTATCGTATTTAATAGTTTTTCCTGCAAAAAATTTAATAGTATTTTATACCCCTATGCTTTGACATCAACATGCTTCTTTATGTTGCATGTTAGCCGCTTTTTCTAAATCACGAAGTTCTATATTCGGATATATTGAGTCAAAATAATTTCTTAACCCGTTGCGTAAAATAGCATTTGGGTTCCCCGCAATATATGCGTCAAAGTAAACACATCGTAACTTATGGATTTCCCAATGTGATATCCCCCATCTTTCGAACGAAAGCCTTTTATAAACCAAGGCATTCTTGGAACGTTCTTCGAATGTCTTACAAACTGATCTCGCCTTAAATAGTTGTGCCGAGGAATTCTGACCGACTCTAGACAAGATTTCATCAATCATGTCTCCGGGTAGGTCTCTTAAAATATTGGGTTGTCTATCCATTTTGTGTTTTTATACTGTAAAATAGACAAGAGTTAGATTCATAAAAAAATACTTATTAATACAAGAAATTTTTACATATATCATAAAGCATAAGCACACTATATTACATATATTACACCACACGAATACAACTATCTTATTCCGACTCGCCCATTTCTTCTTCTTCTGTTTTGGTTCGTTTTGCCAAGTATCTAGGGATATATGATGTTCCCTTAATACGAGCCGTCATTTTCCACATTGGTTTAGAAAAACCTGGTGGTTTAAATGTTCCCGGGTTATTGTCACAACTTAAGAAATACGGGTGTTGACGATACATATAAATTTCATCGGGTTTGGAATCAAATTTCTCTATTTTTATGCCCTTTCCTTTATTGTTCTCTTTTGCCTTATTAAATTGTGTTGGGGTAATTTCTATAACATCATCGGAATCCTTGTCGGGATCTGATTCATCGGAGAATTGGTAATCCTCCCAATACTTTGCTTCCTTGGCGGAAACACCATTGACCATAATTAACTTTGGTCGGTTGGTTGAGGATTTTCTTCTACTTAACCGTTTTATTATTTCCCCCACTGGTTCTATTTCTTCTTCCGGTTCCGATTCTTCTTCCGATTTCGATTCTTCTTCCGGTTCCGACTCTTCTTCCGGTTCCTCTTCGGGAACTTGTGAATCAGTCCACGAATCATTCCAATTTACATTTGACTCTTCATTATTATTAGGTGAGTCAATGGGACTTGTTCTAGAGGTAGACATCTATCACATAATATCAAACACGTTAAGAGATTAATATATCACATAATATTCACATGTTAAAAATATATAGTTTCCAACAAAATTTGTTAAGCAATCCTTTTTCAAGTAAACACGGTCGAAGTCCAGACTCACTAATGCATCCTAACAAACTCGATAAGACACACTAATGCAAAATTCTGGTTCTCTAAGACCAACGCTCGAATACCAACTGAAATGTCCCGTTCATATTGATTATAAACGTTCCATATTAATTGATTTCGTTGCGAGGTTTTGACCTCTATATGAGACATTTTTCAAAGACTGCACTCATTTTTAAAATAACCATAACCTTTATTTTATCAATAAAGGTTTCAAAAGCATTACGTAGATTATCAAATAATGATAATCTAAAATATACTGTTTACACACGACCATTGCATAATGGTTTACAATAGAAATATATTACATCGACATATGTTTCTTAAATGCAGTTTTTACACAATATCATACAAACATGGACTCCAAATCTTGTCCTTATTTTAGTATGCAACAGCGGAAGCTCTTAGTATTCACCTGAGAATAAACATGCTTTAAACGTCAACAAAAATGTTGGTGAGTTATAGGTTTAACCTATGTATATATCAAATCGTAACAATAGACCACAAGATTTCATATTTCAATACGCATCCCATACATAGAGATAAAAATCATTCATATGGTGAACACCTAGTAACCGACATTAACAAGATGCATATATAAGAATATCCCCATCATTCCGGGACACCCTTCGGATATGATATAAATTTCGAAGTACTAAAGCATCCGGTACTTTGGATGGGGTTTGTTAGGCCCAATAGATCTATCTTTAGGATTCGCGTCAATTAGGGTGTATGTTCCCTAATTCTTAGATTACCAGACTTAATAAAAAGGGGCATATTTGATTTCGATAATTCAACCATAGAATGTAGTTTCACGTACTTGTGTCTATTTTGTAAATCATTTATAAAACCTGCATGTATTCTCATCTCAAAAATATTAGATTTTAAAAGTGGGACTATAACTCACTTTCACAGATTTTTACTTCATCGGGAAGTAAGACTTGGCCACTGGTCGATTCACGAACCTATAACAAATATGTACATATATATCAAAGTATATTCAAAATATATTTACAACACTTTTAATACATTTTGATGTTTTAAGTTTATTAAGTCAGCTGTCCTCGTTAGTAACCTACAACTAGTTGTCCAACGTTAGATGTACAGAAAAAAATTGATATATATTATCTTGAATCAATCCACGACCCAGTGTATACACATCTCAGCCTAGATCATAACTCAAAGTATATATATTTTTGTAATCAACCTCAACCATGTATAGCTAACTCCCACATTACTGCATATAGAGTGTCTATGGTTGTTCCAAATAATATATACATATGGGTCGATATGTTATGTCAAAACATTTGCATACGTGTCTATGGTATCCCAAGATTACATAATATATTAGAATACATGTATAATACAATATAAGTTAGCTAGGATATGATTTGTATAGATTTGTTAAACATTTCCCGTAGCTAAAAAGATCAAAAATATCCAATATTGTTTTACCCATAACTTCTTCATTTTAAATACGTTTTGAGTGAATCAAATTGCTATGGTTTCATATTGAACTCTAATTTAAGAATCCAAACAGAAAAAGTATAGGTTTACTGTCAGAAATTTAAGTTACATGTCAATTACTAAATAGGTAGTCATTTCCGTCGAAAGAACGACATCTTGATGACCATTTTGAAAAACATACTTTCAATTTGAGTTTAACCAAGATTTTTGGATATAGTTTCATGTTCATATGAAAAATAATTTTCCCAAAAGAACAACTTTTAAATCAAAGTTTATCATAGTTTTTAATTATCCAAACCAAAACAGCCCCCGGTTTCACTACGACGGCGTATATCCGATTTTATGGTGTTCATCGTGTTTCCAGGTTTTAAATCATTAAGTTAGCATATCATATAGATATAGAACATGTGTTTAGTTGATTTTAAAAGTCAAGTTAGAAGGATTAAGTTTTGTTTGCGAACAAGTTTAGAATTAACTAAACTATGTTCTAGTGATTACAAGTTTAAACCTTCGAATAAGATAGCTTTATATGTATGAATCGAATGATGTTATGAACATCATTACTACCTCAAGTTTTCTGAATAAAACTACTGGAAATGAGAAAAATGGATCTAGCTTCAAAGGATCCTTGGATGGCTTGAAAGTTCTTGAAGCAGAATCATGACACGAAAACAAGTTCAAGGAAGATTTCCACTCGAAATAAGATTATTATAGTTATAGAAATTGAATCAAAGTTTGAATATGAGTATTACTTTGTATTAGAAAGATATCTTACTGTAAATAAGAAAGATTTCTTGAGGTTGGATGATCACTCTACAAGATTGGAAGTAAGCTAGCAAACTTGGAAGTATTCTTGATTTTATGAAACTAGAACTTGTAGAATTTATGAAGAACACTTAGAACCTGAAGATAGAACTTGAGAGAGATCAATTAGATGAAGAAAATTGAAGAATGAAAGTGTTTGTAGGTATTTTTGGTCGTTGGTGTATGGATTAGATATAAAGGATATGTAATTTTGTTTTCATGTAAATAAGTCATGAATGATTACTCATATTTTTGTAATTTTATGAGATATTTTATGCTAGTTGCTAAATGATGGTTCCCACATGTGTTAGGTGACTCACATGGGCTTCTAAGAGCTGATCATTGGAGTGTATATACCAATAGTGCATACATCTAAAAGCTGTGTATTGTACGAGTACGAATACGGGTGAATACGAGTAGAATTGTTGATGAAACTGAACGAGGATGTAATTGTAAGCATCTTTATTAAGTAGAAGTATTTTGATAAGTGTCTTGAAGTCTTTCAAAAGTGTATGAATACATATTAAAACACTACATGTATATACATTTTAACTTAGTCGTTAAGTCATCGTTAGTCGTTACATGTAAGTGTTGTTTTGAAACCTTTAGGTTAACGATCTTGTTAAATGTTGTTAACCCATTGTTTATTAAATCAAATGAGATGTTAAATTATTACATTATCATGATATAATGATGTATTAATATATCTTAATATGATATATATACATTAAATGTTGTTACAGCGATAATCGTTACATATATGTCTCGTTTCAAAATCATTAAGTTAGTAGTCTTGTTTTTACATATGTAGTTCATTGTTAATATACTTAATGATATGTTTACTTATCATAATAACATGTTAACTATATATATATATCCATATATATGTCATCATATAGTTTTTACAAGTTTTAACGTTCGTGAATCGCCGGTCAACTTGGGTGGTCAATTGTCTATATGAAACCTATTTCAATTAATTAAGTCTTAAAAAGTTTGATTACTTAACATGTTGGAAACACTTAATCATGTAAATAACAATTTCATTTAATATATATATAAACATGGAAAAGTTCGGGTCACTACAGTAATACATGTTTACATTATTATTAAAACGTAAAATAAATGTTTATGAACTAAAATATAATATGCGATGTGGACTCCATGCAAGCATCAAATCTATCATCACAAAGTTGCAAACAGCTAACTCAATCATCACCTAAGACAAAACATGCTTAAAGTGTCAACCAAAAAGGTTGAGTGAAATTCACAGGTTTATAAATAATATCCAAAGTTTTAGACCACAAGATTTAGTTTAAAGTTGATAGATATAGAAATATCAATCTAAAAGTGTTGCTGCATTTTGTAATATCGCTACTAAACAAGTTTACCCTATGACACCTTGTACTGTCAGTGTCGTGGAATCATTATTATGTAACCAAAGACCAACGGTCGAATGGTTAGAGACGTTACTCTCAATAGGCCTACTTACAATAATTAAGTTTGCATTTAAACGTAGCAATTGACGATATTACGGTAGGGATTTAGCATGAATCAAAGCATGACAGCATAGTTAACAATTTAGTACTTGTGTCTAAGTGTAAAACAGTTATAAAGTAAGCATGTGTCTCACCCCAAAAGTTATAAATAGTTAAGTAAACAGTAAAAGTGGGGCTATAAAAATCACCTTAGTAGCACAAAAGAGTATTTCACGAAAGAATTGAACGAAAGGACGTGACCGAAATCTCAACCTAGAGATAGAACGTATGATCAGACATTGCCTAACAGACAGTAGTATATAGAACTATATTGATAGTAATGGTTCACTAAAGAATTTCCATTTTCGGAAGGTTACTATTTATGGAAAGTTTTCACTTATAGTAATTTTCCAATTTTAGAAAGTTCGGGTTAATCTTTAGCAAGACGTTGTATAAATTTACTCAAACTTCGTTGCTATCAAATAAGTCAGGAATGACCAGATGTAACCGGAGGCCCAGGACTCTTGACCAGAATCTAAGTCATGGCATTCGAGATCCACAAGCTTACCCATAAATGGCAACCTAGACATCATTCACTTACGACCGTGAGTAGCGATGAAGTTCACATGAATTGTACATTATCTTTGATTAACCTTCACTTTAGGTTTATATGTTATTATATATGTTATATTATATTTATTAATGTATTAACAATTTGATTATCTTATATTATATACTATAAGTTATTATTATTAAATTAGTATAGTTATAAAATAAGTGTTTATTAATAATGTATTGTTATTAACTTACATTATAAGCATTATACTTTATTATATAGTATACTTAGTTATTAACCGTAAGTTATAATAATAATATTAATTTAGTATATGTAATATACTTATGTTAATCGAAAATCATACTAATATATGTTAATTCGAATATTAATTCATTAAATATTATATTTATAATTTTTATAAACTTAGTTAATTATACAATTTAGTAAGATATTTTATAAAAATAATTTTATCAAGTTTTTGTATTTATTTCCCACTTTTCTTTATATATATATACTCGGTTTATATTAATCAAATTTAATTAGGTAATAAATATTAAATCGACCTAAATAAATAATTTTATATTTTTTACAGGTTCTATATTATGTAAAAATGTTATAAAATTATTAAATCAAATTTTATATCAAAATATTATTTATTTAATGTTTTCTAATTATTTAACCATTGTAATCGACCTATAATTAAATAAATAGGAAAAATAATTTAAAATTAATTTTTATATTTTTTTTAAAGTATCTAGTGATGCTACTAATCATATAAAAATTTTATAAAAATATTTAATACATATTTGTATTTATTTTGTATTTTCTTTATTATTTCTCTCGGTTTAGAATAATGCAAAAGTAAATTCTTTTTAAATACTAATCGTCCCATTTATTTAATTTTTATAATTTTTGCTTGTTTATAAAAGTATAATAATCTCAAAAAAAATTTAGAATTATTTTTATTACTGTTAATATTTTATTACGAATTTTATATTTTTTTTATGTTTAAATACTACATAATTCGTATTTAATTATAAATAATATTCCATAAATTATCAAAATTAGTTTTATACATCATAATACTTATAATACTAATTATAACATGTAAAAATAATTTATATATATTAAATTCTAATTTTTAAAGAATATACAAAAAAATAAAAGCAATTTGATAAAAAATATAGAAAATACCTCAAGTACTTTCCCAAGTTTGTGAGAGAGTTTTTTCAAAGATTTGATACAAGATTTTATGAAATGGAAGTGGGTATTTATAGGAAAAAAATGGTTGGTGAAAAGAAAAAATATAAATAAAATAAAGGTGCCAATTTTGACAAAAAATAAAAACATGTTAAAAATATTTTTAATAAGTTTTTGTTTTTGAAAATATTTAGTCAAAATTCATGGGCTCATTATTTAATTTATAAAAAAATCTCTTTTTTTTATAAGCTAAAAATATATATATAATGATTAAAATAACTTATCATTTAATTAATAATTATGTTTCATATAGTTTTAAATATAATAGGCATTAATATTAATATTAACTAAAGTTATTTTATATAATTAGTGTAAACTTTAGTTAACAAAAAGTGTCGACTAAAAATAAATATTTGATCAATGTCAAATTTAATTATATATTACGTATGGATAACAACCCTATAGTCAAATTAGTCAATTCAGGTATGGAAATATGAGGGTTGTTATAGTACCTACCCGTTAAAAGAAATTTCGTCCCGAAATTTTGTTGTTGCCATTAATCGGTGTTGTTCGTACATAGACGAGGATATTTACATTTTATTTGGTTTTCACGTTCCCAAGTATGCTCGGGGCCTTGCGTGAATTCCAACGGATAGAATATTGTTCTGTTTCAAGAATTAAAATCATACAAACCATAATTTCTACAAGTTCTTCTACGAAGTGCATTTTATTATTAATGCGAAGATCATTCAAAATGATGATGTTATACAAGTCATTTCAGTAAATTGGATATATAAAATGTGTTATGAATAATATCGAGCTCATTTAAACCTTGAGCGTTTATGCCACCACGCTAGGGTAGACAAAATAGAGAGGAGTTTATGAAAATCATAGTCGTGAAATTTGATAGAGATTGTCATTCTTTACAACAAGAATGATGAATATGAGTTGAAAATATTGTTTTATCAACATTGGGTAATATGGATAAAACGATTCGATTATAGGAAGAGTATAAATGAAGTTATCTTAAAAGTTTGAAATAAGAAAATATCAGTTTGCCTTAACTTTTGACATAATTAAAGGTGATTTCCGGAATTCAAGGGATTTAAAGGAAATCTTTATAATCTGTATAAGATTTGATTCTCCGGTAATTAAGGAAATTAAAATTGCCTTGATTGTTGTGTCTAGAATTTTGCTATAAATTATCTTCTTCTGTTTCATTATCTTCACCACTTCTATACTTTCTTTCTCGATTCATACTTCCAAAGATTGTGAAAATGCTCCATCCAGTTCTTATCCTGGATATTTTTCTGACTATCATTTCTGTCATTCTTCTTTTTTATTTACCCCAGAGGAATCTGTTTACTTCTACAATTACCTTGGGGTTATAGTGTTTTTAATTCTCCCGTGTCTTTATGTTGCTATACGCATTGATATACACGGTTTGTAATTTCCATGTTGTTATCGGGCTTTATATTTTCCCTTATATGTCGGAGCTCTATGCTCTTGTTTTTCCTTCCCGACTTCAAGTCAAGCGAATAATGGTCTAGAATTCGTGGGTATGGAGTTTTCGAATGATCATAATATACAAAGCAGAAAGAAAGGTAATAGCACGATTTGATTTGTCAAATTACTAGAATTACTAAGGATAGAACTATCAAGAATATATGTTCTTGATATGTTCAGAGGTTAAGTAGAATGTAAAAGTCATGTAACATGGCAAATGATGATTATAAAGTCTATGAATCATCATCTTCCATTAAAAATTTAGCATGACTTACTGTAATATAATCGCGTTGGCCTGACGTCATTATATTATACTAATTCATGCTTCAATTCCCAACACTACCTCAAATCATTCAAAATTTAAACTTGTATGTTATAGAAATGTAGAAACTAAAACAGTTTCCTTTATTATGTAACACAGATAGTGCGAAGTGATAAATAATTTCGGACAAGAATAGTTATGAAGGTATCTTCAGAAATATAGAGGATATTTATAACGAAAGATACGATGATATCTTAGAATTTTCTAAGATCCAATGATAATGAGGAAAATTCTTCTGTAAGGATTTAGAATGCGTAAGGAGATCTTTTGTGGTTTTTATCAGAATTCGAATCATCTAGATTCTTTGATTACAGGATTAGTCCTTGTGATTTGTCCATGGTCTCCTTCATGGTTAGCTCAATCTGTTTTTCAGTTCTAAATCTGAGCTTTTTCAATATGTCATTCTTTATCATCAAACTTTTGGCCATTAAGACCACCTATAGCTTTTGCTGCTTCGTCAGCATTCTCAAGGTTAACGAATCTGAATCATTGATTATCAATCCGAGGTGTTTTCAAGAATTTTGAATTTGAAGTGTTTAAGCGTAGGATGTAACCATCAATGGTTCTAATTTTGGTGGTTTGATGTGCTAATTCATCACAAAATACGAATGAATATATATATGAATTTAGTAATCTTTAGGAAGATAACACCTGCTAAAGCTTTACTTGGATTCTGATATGTCAAAATTAGAATATGTAATTAAATTTGTACGAAAATGGTTGTTCTTTAGTGAACGGATACATATATCTTGTGACGTAAGTAGTATAGTTACTGATTATTGAATCAGAATTGAAGAATGTACAATGCAACATATTAATGTGAGATATAAATATTTCTCGGGTATTACCTACCCGTTAAAATATTTTCACAATTAACAGTTTGTACAAAAGAACTTTAATTACAATCTTTATGGAGATATACGTTCATATATGTATTCTTCAAATATAATATAGATTTAATGAGTTAATATAATATTAAAATCATTTGATTTGCGGTTGGAACAAGAATAAATAATCTTCAAAACTTGAGAGATTACATAATAGTCGCGAAATATTTCTTTAATGGAGTTATGAATCAATACTTCATCGTTCATTGTTATTGATATACCTCGGTATATGATGTTGGTACTCGTGGAATTCTTGTGAAATTCACAAGACACAAATAATGTTTTCTAAAAAGTTTCGAGTACATTGAAAATGGAAGTGTAAAATCATACATGTATTTGAATAATACACTTGATTTATTATGAAATGGAGTTTATTGTGCTGAAGCAGTGATTAACGATCATTAAGTCATTAACGAAAGATGTACATTATAGCATATTAGTGATATGAATTAACCAAGTAGTACATACTAGTTAAGATTTACACGTAATAGCTTAGTACGAAAAGATTTATTATTGTTTCAAACCATATATATATAAAGTATACATATATAATTCTTCAGGAAGAATGAGTCAATACATCTTAACTCATTATTACTAATATTCCTTGGTATCTATGGGGTGTATGATGTTGATATCCGAGGTACTGAGTGTGATGTTGAGGCGTGAAATGTAGATGTTGTTGTTGGTGATGCTGATGCTGTTGGTGGTGATGCTGATGGTGCTTACAATGCTTGTGGTGTTGGTGATGTAGGTGGTATTGTTGGTACTAGTGTTGCTGGTTATGTTGCTGGTGTTGCTTGTGGTACTTGGGTAGTAGGTGTGAGCCTAGCTTCCAAATCGTGCACTGTTTCCTCCAGGGTTTCTACTTTTTGCTCGAGTCTATGGATTTGTTCTACCCATTCCTCTGTAAGGTTTGTCAATTCTTGATATTTAGTTTGAAGTCTCCTAACTTCTTCTAATAACCCTATCTGGTTAGAATTCGAGAGTAGAGGACGAATACTGTCTTGGGCTACATCGAGTCGACCTTCGAGGCGGAAAATCCTTGCGAAAAGAGTGAAAGTGGTATTGCGAACAGGTTCGCCGGTAAGTGGATCGAGTAATCCGACGTTTGGTGGTAAGTTTGGCTCGTGATAAGGAGTACCTTCTTCATTTCTCCATAGGGTGAGTATTTCGCGAACCCATCCCCATTTTCTGAAAAAATCTCGGTAATTGATCGGTGGGTGTGCTCCCGTCACGCTATCTTCGGAGCTAGAGGAACTTGAGGAATCAGGTGAGAAATTCATATTATGTGTTTGGAATAAGGTTTGATATGAAATGGGTGTTGAATATTGAATGATATATTCGTCTCCTTGAATACGTATATATAGAAAAAGATTTCCGTAATTTACGGAGGAAATTTAGGAAAAGTGTTAGACAAAGTCTATTGGGATAGATATGATAAGATATGATTTGTCTATACTCCATTTATGCAATAATTGCAGTATGACGTGTCTAGATTAAAAATGATAAGTATGTAATCAGATAATGATTAAAGACTTTCAATTCATAATGGCCTATTCAGGTCTAGGGCTTGAGCTATAGGATCCTTTAAATTGGTAATCCAAACCCATCCATTCTAGAGTTTCGTAGACGCCATCCGTCAAGAAAATTCAAAGATCAAAAATAGCGAGAAAACAAAGATTTAAAAGTAACGAATATGAGTAGTGATGACATTATAATATCTTTGAGATTCTCGATAACTCAATGACATTTTTCGGTTCGCAAATCGATGCATAAAGGCATAAAGCATATAGGTACGTGGTATAACAAGGAGGTTATATACGTTTGAGTATAAATAGTAACAAATATTGGAGTTTCAAAAATCATGGATAATATTTCATGTAATACATATGTAGTACACAAAACCATGATAGATGACATAGGAATGTCAAGAACGGTGTCGCATTTAAATGCGGTGGCGGAATTGAATAATACTTAGGAGAATGAGCAGAGTTCTTAGATTGGCTCGGCATCCTAAGATAAGTAAAGTTTTTAAAGTATAGTGTAGCATTTAATAGTTAAAGGCAACAATTAAAGGCACTATAGTCAAAGGAAGTTGTAGTCCTACATTGCTAAGGTACCTAATTGTATAAGGCATACTTAAAATGCAATCCTGGTTCTCTACAACAGCCTGCTCTGATACCAATCTGTCACACCCCCCAAAATGGACCAGGGGTAATTGTGACCAATCATATCATAACACAATTGTATAAACGAGAACGACTCTATATGAGACTTTTTAAATAAAACCTTTGTTAATAAAACAGTGAAAGCAGTAATACATGTTTACATTATTATTAAAACGTAAAATAAATGTTTATGAACTAAAATATAATATGCGATGTGGACTTCATGCAAGAATCAAATCTATCATCACAAAGTTGCAAACAGCTAGCTCAATCATCACCTAAGACAAAACATGCTTAAAGTGTCAACTAAAAAGGTTGAGTGAAATTCACAGGTTTATAAATAATATCCAAAGTTTTAGACCACAAGCTTTAGTTTAAAGTTTATTGATATAGAAATATCAATCTAAAAGTGTTGCTGCATTTTGTAATATCGCTACTAAACAAGTTTACCCTATGACACCTTGTACTGTCAGTGTCGTGGAATCATTATTATGTAATCAAAGACCAACGGTCGAATGGTTAGAGATGTCACTCTCAATAGGCCTACTCACAATAATTAAGTTTGCATTTAAACGTAGCAATTGACGATATTACGGTAGGGATTTAGCATGAATCAAAGCATGACAGCATAGTTAACAATTTAGTACTTGTGTCTAAGTGTAAAACAGTTATAAAGCAAGCATGTGTCTCACCCCAAAAGTTATAAATAGTTAAGTAAACAGTAAATGGTTTGATGGTTTGATATCCAAATCCAACTTGACCCTGGTGTTTTAATTAGCCGATCGTAAAGATACCATCAAACCATTTCTTGGTAGCCCTCTAATTCGAAAACCTTTTTCTTTTTCTAATTAGACTAGATGACGAATGTGCATTCATCAACTACATGACGATTTTGATCCTTATTTTCTACTCAGGTAAACAATTTATAAATAAAAAATTGTTGGGGATTTCGATTTGGTTTGAAAGTTTAATTTGAGTTTGGTTTGGAATTTTAATTTGGAAATTTGATTTGAATTTGGTTAGTGTTTATGAATTAGGGATGAAAATGAAGTTGTTATTAGAACACTTTGATATTTGTTTTCGTGATGAAGTTTGTTTTGAGTTTAGATTTGATTAGATATTGGGGTTTATGTTTTGGGATGGAACAAGGGATTAGTCAAGATGGAGAAGAAAGGGTAAACGGAAGAAAAAAGATAAAAAGACTAAAATGCCCTCACATGTATGTCACATGAGTTGATTTAACGGTCAAAATTAACATCAGTTGGATGGACGGATGTCAATTAAAAAAAATTGATACCACAAGGACGAGAAATGCAAAGCTAAAAGATAAGGGACGAGGAGTGCGATTTTGGGTATACTACAACGACCACGAGTGTAATTTTGTTCTTAATTAATGATCAACACCATCGTTGGCCCTTGCAAATGCAAAAGCCAAAAACCTTCCAACAAACATTCATTTTTGGCTCCATATTGAAAAAAAGAATCGAACATAAATGTTTTTATTGCTTTCCTTCAGGAGCTTGCTTTCTTCCACCGATTAATTAATAGAACAGGTAATTTCATCATACTCTTAGATTATTCGATGCATACATACATATATCATATATAATTTCATCCACATTTATTTGACAAAATCAGCCATGTATCGTTCACGCACGATCTCTCTAAAACCGTTTTCATCTCATGTTTCATTTTTATGTTTGATCCCAAAATCATCATGATTATTATAAATAATTATATATATATATAACACGTTTCACCTTTTTTAACGTATATGTTTGTATCACAAATACAATAACCCAGAGAAGTAAAGATGATTAAACTTGTATAATTTGATTATTATTTGTCCCTTTTGAATTTTTATCAAATACAGAGCGGTGGCGATACGTATGTTTTGAGAATTAAAAGTTGTGGTAAATGATTGTGGCTCGCAGGTAGACCAATGTCTGGTATGATCATAAACTCTT
This sequence comes from Rutidosis leptorrhynchoides, assembly GCF_046630445.1. Classification (NCBI taxonomy): domain Eukaryota; kingdom Viridiplantae; phylum Streptophyta; class Magnoliopsida; order Asterales; family Asteraceae; genus Rutidosis; species Rutidosis leptorrhynchoides. Next base: position 428,346,047 of record NC_092333.1, on the reverse strand, counting down.
TTTTTCCAACTTTTATTATCTCCTATTCTACTATGATTAACTAATATACTATATGTAACATATTCAGGGGCGGATCCAGAAACTTTTTTCGACGGGGGCAAAACGTAAAAAATAGAAAAAAAAAGGTCAAATTTAACATAAAAATATACTATATGTAACATTGCGCCTATAATTTGGATATATTGTTGCGTTGAGACTTAGTTTATTCAGAACTGTCGTGCAATTTTCACTTTGATATGAATAATAAATATTTAGTTGATCTTGCGTATGAATAATGTGTTGTTTTATAAGAGCAAAGTTTGGCTCTTAACTTATGTTAATTGGTAATGTACAACAATATGTTGTTCTTGATTATTACAATTGTATTATTATTGGTTTGATAAATGATAAATGATAAATTAAGAAACTTTTCTTGAATAATTCAGGTAAGAAAAAATTGAAAGATCTACTGCAGCAAAGTGATAATCGTACTTGTGCTGATTGTAGTGCACCCGACCCCAAATGGGCGTAAGTTCTATTAACTTTAACTACGGTAACGCTTAATATATCCTTAAGTACAACTATTATTTGTGATATTTCAGGTCACCTACAATTGGAGTGTTTTTATGCTTGAAATGTTGTGGTGTACACAGAACTTTAGGTCCAAATATTTCAAAGGTATGTGCTTTTTGATTGTTTGTTTGTCAATAATGCAGCTGGTTAATACATTGTGGTACTGACATAACTTTTTAATAAACATTTTTTATTTTAGTTTGATGACTTGTTTCTCTAATTCTAAAATTTGTTCTCTTTATTTGCAAATTGTGAGATTTCATGCTAATTTCTATATTTTCCTCAAAAGCATGTACATTATTACATGTGAACAACTGATGGGTTGTAAACTGAATTGGACAGGTTTTATCGGTGGCATTAGATGAATGGACCGATGAAGAAATTGATGCGATGGTTGAAGTTGGAGGTAATAGTTCTGCGAATTCAATTTACGAGGCTCATGTTCCTGATGGAGTTAAGCCGGGACCGGATGCTAGTATTGAGCAACGCACAAAGTTTATCAGGTATGTTATATGCCATGCATTGCAGTGATGTAGGTATGAATGTATGATAACAATTTAGTATTGAAGTGAAAGTTGACCGAAGAATTCAAAATGTATCTAACTATCTATCACTTCCATAATCTTGATGAAATATGGATCGCAACACAAGTATAACAAGAAACCATCGCAAGATGATCAAGTTATTGGAGTTTTGATATTTTCACTAGAGTGTTAGGTTTAAATCTCACTAGAAGCAAAAATCTTTTGGTGGCCAGAGCAAGGGTGAGAAACGGTCACAAAATAACCTGGTTAGGTCGCGTACATCAGAGTCAAAAAAACGTGCACTCCCCGTTTGCACACGTATAAGTTGATGTAATCCATTCTATATTAGTTACTTATAACTAATTAATACAGCTACATTTGTTATAATTTCATCTTATGTGTCTAATAGTAAAGGTGCAATCCAATGATTATGTTTTTGCTAAAACAAGTCATTCATAACATACTCATATGCTTAAAATCTTCTAAAGTACTTTTTGTGGTGTAGGGAAAGTTTGTCATTAGGGTATTATCTAATATATTAATCATTTATTTATGAAATTAACATAAATAAGAAAAAGTGTTGGAAGGTCAGCTCCTTTAAAACTATACACAACGATATCCGACCCGCTCATTTTACCACCTATACATGTCAAGTTTGGTGCTAGCCTATGCATGGTGGCTTATTCTTTATCACTTACTCGTTAGGTCCAAGTATGAGCTTCAAGACTTCTTGAAACCAGGTTTAAAGATATCATCAAATAATGAAACAAAAAAGATGAGTTTTCATGCTCGAAGTTCGAGTTCAACTCCTATACAAAAACCCGTAAGCGCTAGAAAACTTTGCTTAATCAAATTTCTTTTTTGACAAATCACTTTTGTTTAGTTAATTCCTGAAATGATAACAGGCATGCGTTGAGGGAGCTATTGGACATTTGAAGATCACAATTCTTCAAGGCGCAAATCTTGCTGTTCGTGATATGCTATCAAGCGATCCATATGTTGTTGTTTCAATAGGAGAGCAGGTAAAACTTATCTTTTCTGTTTTTCATATTGCTGAACTCATAAAAAAAATATACTATAATTGTTGACAGGGTTAAGTGTTTGAAAATGTATCAAACTATAAAAGTTTTTATTAACTTGATATTTCATATGCCAAGTTATCAAACGCGGTGCCACCTCACAGTGTACAAGTTAAAAGAAATTGGATACAATTGCAATAATTAAACTTTTGATGCACAGAATATAAACTTTTAAAATTTGATATATACAATGGTAAGTTAAATTCATTTTTCGACATTTAAGTAGTTAACCTTTTCTTAATATATATGCTCAGTCTATTAAATTCGAATGTGATTGTATATATGCTGTGTAAATATATGATAGTGATTCTTTTTTTTCTGTCTTCATTTTGTTGCCAAAATTTGCTTTTGCCTTTATCGTTAACAGAAGGCCCAAACAACTACACAAAAGAGCAACTTGAATCCGATTTGGAATGAAGAGCTAATGCTTTCGGTCCCTGAGGATTATGGCCCCGTTAAGTTGGTAACTCTATCCTCTAATTGTAATCAATATTTCAAGGAGGCAAATTGGGCGGGTCAGTTGTATTGGGTAATGGGTCACAGGGGTTGACCCACAAACACTCTTGTACTTTATATTAAATCGTTTTACATATATTTAATGTTGTAACCACTGATTATTACATTGAAATAATCTTATTTTTTAGGTTTAATGCATTTGAATACAATTTGGCATTAAAGTACTTAGTTTTCTTTCTTTAAAATGTTTTTATTTGAATTATCTTTTTTTAATTTCAACGCATATGTTTCATTACTAAGCTGAGGTTCAGTAACAAATACCTTTTGCTATAATTATTCAATGCAGCAAGTTTTCGATTATGACACATTCTCTGCTGATGACATAATGGGGGAAGCAGAAATCGACATTCAACCGATGCTAACATCAGCAATGGCATATGGTGATGCATCACAGTTTGGGGACATGCAAATAGGCAAGTGGCTAAAATCACACGACAACGCACTGTTAGAAGATAGCACGGTAAATATAGTTGATGGGAAGATAAAACAAGAGGTATCACTTCAACTGCAAAATGTAGAGTCTGGAATAATATATCTTGAAGTAGAGTGGATACCACCTTAACGATAGGTGCATATCGTGTGTGTGTGTGTGTGTAGTTACGTTTTGTTAATTTTGATCATATCTACATTTAAAATAAATGTTCAAGGTTGTATGAGTAATGACACTGTACACATGTTATGTAATGAAGGGTATGGAAGTGGCTTGTATATGTACTACCATTAAATTGATGAAGAATCAAGTATTGTAGAACGTTTTTTATGAAAGGAGTTGAATATTTTGCACAATGTGTGGTTAAGTTGATAATCTGGGCTGAAGTAGAAGTATATGAGTTACATAACATTTGGATTTGTACAGTTGATGTTAATTTTTTTTTATTTTTTTTAAAACGACACCTTTAAGGTGTTCCATTTCATTCTCGATTAGGAGCATAATAGGTGTTAATGGTTTCTTTTGCCTAATTTTTTGTAATGACGAAGTTTATATTTATGGTTATAAATATGTCATTCAGGTTGATATTGTGGTTAAGGATAAATAAGTTATGATCAACCTATTGCCATCTATAAAACTTTCTCAACTGAATACACTTAACTACACAGTGACTTCTTTGAAAAAGGATGCCATACAAAATTGTTATACATGTGTAAGCAATTTTGATTTGTTTTCAAACAAAACATTTGATGATTAGTGTTTTATTCTCTTTATACATCCATGTATCACAGATTTAGTATCGTCGAAAGAAGTTTTGGGGATTTCCTCGAAACTAAATATCTTCTTAATCCTCATACATGGATTGAACCAATTGGTCTATAACTCTATAAGCAACTAACTTCATTATTAATTTCATGCATGTGTTTTAATACATAGTTAGAGCAATAGGTACATTAGTTTCATGCTTGTGTTTCAGTAGTTTCATACTTGTGTTTCATTATTAGTTTCATGCTTAGAGAGTTAGAGCAGGAGACATATTATCGAAAGGCATATTAATGTTTTATCATATGTTAAGAATAAGAATAGATTCAAGATCTTCAAACAAACTTAACCAAGCTTATATTCAAAAAGTATGAAATCCACAATAGGCAAAATTACAGAACTTCTGTGATGCCCCGTACAAAACCATCGTGTACGAATCATCAACAACAGGATCATTACAAGGTCAAATACTATATGCTGTTTCAAAAGAAGTTTGCATTCATAATAAAAGGTGATGTCTTAACCAACATCAAATGTTTTACAACAGAAGTATGCTTCTATGAATAGCAAGCAATAATAGTACGTGACCCATGGGTCGTTACAAATACATCGTTTCAAAAGTAACATAGTTTGAATACAATAAAAATGTTCCATGCGATGACATCTCTAGTAAGCACAGCGGAAGTCTACAAGACATGACTAGTACAGTGGAAGCAAGCAAACCTTAAGCACCTGAGAAAAACATGCTTAAAAACGTCAACACAAAGGTTGGTGAGCTATAGTTTAAGTATAACAGTAATGTAAGGTAGGCCACGAGATTTCAGTGCTTCAACAACGTTTCAAAACAGTATGAAAAGTATATGTAACCGTGGGCACTTGGTAACTAACTTAACGTTTATAACACCCCCTAAAAGTACACTTGGCGAGTGCGTAAGTTTACGAAATATTAAACACCCGTTAAATGCTAGCGCTACTAGCCCGAGTGGGGATGTCAAACCCTATGGATCCATATCTAAGATTCGCGTTCACCGGTTCAAAGACCAATGACTAAACGTTACCGAGCTAAGGGGAAAGTTTATGCCGTTGTATAACCCACACATATATAAAATTTAAGTACTCGTGCCTAGTATGTAAAACGTAAAATGCGCATGTATTCTCAGTTTCCAAAATAGTTAAAGTAAAAAGGGATGCTATAACTCACAGTGAAAAGTAGTAGTAAAGTTGACACGGGAAAAGTAAGAAAGTAGTTGGTCCGAAAGTCCGCAACCTAAGTCAAAAGTTACTAAGTCAGTAAATCGTTCCCAAAGGTTTAAATGTATGTAATTTAGGTCTTAAGTATCAGCATCATCCATCATTAAACAAAAAGTGTAAAGTAAGTTTCGTTCAAGAAAAGAGTTTAAACAAAGGCTGACTTCGTTCAGCCGCTACGACCTCTATACAAACTAAAATAAGGTGAGGCCAGTGGCCGTGGCTCCGTATATGAGTCCCCTAGAGGCTGACCAATTTCCAGAACCAAACTCATCTTCATTTGACCGTGGTGAAGGTTTAAGTGCGAGTAGGTCAGAAATTTTCAGCATAACGTTAATAGGGTGTAGTGACTTTCGGGAGGCCATAGATCCTAAACCGTAACTCGGATTAAGACGAGGTCTAAACAAAAAATCATCTACTCGAACCGAACTAACTGAAAATCAACTTTCCAGTAGCCCAGGTAGTTTGATCAGTTCCAGAAACAGTAAGAAATGTGTTCTGGTGGGTTCTTGGTGCTTGATGCTCATCACGGTTCTCATCCTTGATGCGTATAGCTTTAAGTGTACAACTCGTTGATGGGTTTGCATCATCTTAGCCAAATTTTGACCATCATAACACTTGTGTAGGTCTAAGATAAGTTGCACAACTCACTTAAGAGTTGTATGTAGTTTGATGAACCAAAGTTACATCAAGATCTTAGATCCGACACATACATGAGTTACAAAAGTAATATTAAGCTATAAATTTGAAAGTAAACTAAATAATCAAGATCTTAAGTTGTAGAACTTAGATCTTAGCTAGATCTTAAAGATCCTAGACTAGAAAGTCTAGATCTAGTGTTCCTAAGTTAGATCCTAAGTTACAAAACTTGGATCTACACTTTAATGAAACCATAAGTTATGAAACTTAGATTTTCAACTTGAATAATATATGTAAGCTCATAAGCTTTTGTTTACAACAAAATTAGAAGATCATAAGTTATAGAAAGTTAGATCCAACATAAGTATATGAAGTTATAACTAGAAAGTTATACTTCCATGTTCTTGAACTTATAAAGTTAACTTTAGTTCAAGAAAAATGAGATCAAGATTAACTAGTAATACTTGACCAATTTAACAACATCACAACTTTAAAGTACATAAAATGAAGAAATAAATTAAATCTACAAGTAACAAGTTCATGGTTGTTCATACTTTAAAGATTTAAGCCAAGACTTTGATCTTTAAGGAAAGTAAACCTTAAGTTTACAAACATGAATACAAGTATGATTATAAACTCATGAACTTTAAATCTTTTAAAACATTAAGTGTAAAACCATAACTAGGAAGTTTAGGTTCTTGTATGTTCTTGTATGAACAAGATGATATGAAGAATAAACTAAATAGTTTGATTCTTACAACTAGTAAAGAAACAACAACTACAAGTAATTAAACAACAACAAGGAACAAGTAAAAGAATGATGATGATATGGATGCTTATGCTTCGGTTTCAAAGAGAAAAAGAAGGGAGAAGTGAAGCTTGTAACTTACAAAGTTAGAGAGAAAATGAGAGAAAATGAAAGTATGAAATGAAGTGTGTGAGAAATGGGATGAGATGCTAGTAAATAAGTCACCAAAATTTGAAAACAAAACCTCCCTATTACCCATTGAAGGCCGACGATTTCTCAAGGGACCAAGGAGGCAAGAGTCCACTAGTTACTTGCATGTATGGGTGAAGATGCTAGCTAAAAATGGTAATAAAGCAAGTTAGCATGGGAAAGGTGTAAGACCGAATATTTTATTGTACATATATGTGTATAAGTTATTCAAGTTGTGGGGTTTTGTTGTATATATTTAAAACATGGAAGAATTCTGAACTGGGGGAGTCGCGCGCCGCGCGGCTATATGGTGCGCCGCGCCATCTGTCTGCGACAGATTCCCCTTTTCTTTTTAATTAGATATTTTGAGGACATTTTGGTAAAATCACTTTGGGGTCCGAATTTAATGCCTTAGATCAGTTTTGGGAGCTCATTCACTCCATTCACAACCACCTTATCATCTTCCATTCAAGTTTAGAGAGAGAGAAGGTTCTAGAGTGAGAAAACTCCATTAAAGGAAGAAGGAAGTCGAATCGAGTCTTAGTGCGAGTTCTAAAGTCGTTCATCTAGTCGCTAGCTACGTAGTGATTGTGTTGGTAAGTTCTAAAATCTAGATTCTTACTTTAATTGCATGTGAAGTGTCGAGGTGTTAAGACACCACGTTTCACGTGAAGAGTGTAGCATCAAGGTGTTAAGATGCCACTCGGGTGTAGCATCGAGGTGTTAAGATGCCACCTAGGAGTGTAGTGTCGAGGTGTTAAGACACCACTCCGTAAAAATTTGAGTGAAGCATCGATGTGTTAAGATGCCACTCGGGGTGACGTACCGAGGTGTTAAGGTGCCACCCTAGGGGTTAGTGGTGCGAGGTGTTAAGTGCCCTAACGGATGTTATGAACATCGATGGCGTTTTCGCGAGCGCCGTTCCCTTGTACGATTGGTTAACCATGGTTATTTGTGTTGTAAACATATTATATTATTCGAGTTATATTTATATGCCGTTGTTATGCTAGCTTGTGGTATTGGTGAATTATAGCTTGTTATTGTGACGATAAGCTAATTGTGTTTGCTAGCATGTTTGCGATATTGTGTAAGTGTATGCAAGTAGGTATAATTATATATGTATTCGTATAATTATTGCATTCACTAAGCTTTGCTTACACTCTCGTTGTTTACCTTTTTATAGGTTCGGTTGTGGACAAGGGTAAGGGCATCATCTTGGATTAGAGATCCCGTCGTTGCTAGAGAATGCTTTTGGGCTATTTTAGCTTTTGGAGTATTGACCGAGACTTGGGTAGTTTAATCCCAAACACCATGCTCGTAGTGTAGTTTGGTACTTAAACTTTTGATGGTCAAAACTCATATTTTGAATTAAACTCGTAAAACGGCCGATGTGGGCCCCGCTTGTAAAACATCATTTTTATGTTTGAATCGTGATAGTTTTACATATTTAAATGTGTGGTTAAAAGCGTGTCGTCTAAAAATGTCGGGAACTAGTCGATCTTTTTCGCATTTGATACTTTCCGGACAGGCCTGAATGGCGCGTCGCGCGGCCATCCTGGCGCGCCGCGCCACTTCTCTGTACAGCAAATTTTTTTATTTTGATAATTTTACGCCGGTTGTTCGTGGTTTGGGTTGGGTCGTTACAAGTGGTATCAGAGCATGGTCTAAGGGATTTAGGCGACTTGAGATAGGTGCCTAGACTTAGACTTTATTGTGTATGCGCTTTTTGCGGGACTTGTAGGAGACGGGTCGGACCGGGGATTTGGTTAGTGCTTAGGTCTATGTGAACTAACCTTGCACTAATCGTTTTGTGTTGTTTTAGCAATCATCAAGCGAGATAGACGTTGTACTAGCAAGTTAATGCAACGTGCTCGCGTAACAATGATTAGCTACCATTGTTACGGGTTCAAGACGTGTCAAACAAGCAATGTACGATGTGTATCAAGCAAGATGGGGCGGTGTGGTATATGTATGTCGTTCTTTTTCGTTTCGTTGTTTAATCTATATGCATTCTTCAGAATGAAGATGGAAGATGGAACCGGAACGGACGCGCCTATTCATGAGGGGAAGGATGAGTTAACATTAAGGATTGAGGCGGAGTTCGAACGCTATATCTTGATTTTTTGCCAACAAGGTTAAGCAAGTTCTCCAAGAGTCGTTCGAGGGAATAGTGACCGAGATGGTCCGAGACCAAGTGCCTAAGGCCGTGAAGGAAGAGTTAGAAAAGAGGGTTCCTAAACCTCCGGGTGACGGTGACGAAGGAGCAACTATGGGGATTGAATCTCATGCTCCAAAATTTGCTGATCACTCTTTGGGTAAGAGAAAGTTCGAATCAAGAGGTGCTCCTAGTAAAAGGGCGAGAAGTACGCCCGAAGGTGTTGAAAAAGTGAGGAAGAAGAGTAAGAGAGGTTATGGGCCTACGTGCTTTAGGTGTGGAAGACGAGGTCATTTGGCACGGGATTGTACGAGTGTACCTTTAAGCACGATCAAGTGCTTTATTTACCAAAAGAAGGGACACCGAAAGTCGGAGTGTTCCGAATCATTTGTCGATCGGGTTAGGAGGTTAGAGCGTGATTATCTGATGATCAGTGAAGCGCAAGGGTCCAACGATGATGTTTCAGGTATTTTCGTCTTTGGTACAAATATGCCTTATTATTGTTTATTGTGTACCAATGGATTCGTGTATGAATTAGAGACTTAAACTTTGTTTCGGGATCTAATTAGTCTCAAGTGAGCGTATTTTTCAAAGGTACCCATAAGGGTGCGGGGTTAGTGAACTCGGTGAAGATTCGGTTTGTTGATGGTTTTGATGATAGTGCACCGGGGTAGCGCTAAGTCGTTGACTCGTGAAAATGCGCCCTGGGGACGAATGCATGGAGGTAATACGTAGTATTGATATGGGTGACATTCCTAATGGAAACACCCTATGATGACGTTGTATTGATGGCGAGGGCGTAAGACTTGGTGCAACCAAGCATTTCTTAGTGATGGGGTAAATGATTCTACTAAGCCATAAGAACGGACTTTGGTGTTAGGTTGTAAGCGCATGTTCGCTTTGTAGTGAAGTGGGTGAGCCATGAGGTACATAGGGTGGGTGAAACCCTTGAGAGCATGTGTGTATCGTCGGCCAGATGATTTTGTAGTGGTAACGGGTAGAAAGAATTTGATAGTTGGAAAAGTCTACCTTGCGGGTAGCGGTATTTTCGTTCTAAAAGGATACGTGTTTTGTTGACATTGTGTCATCGCTTTAGTGGCACAAACGGGTGACGGTAGACGTTAGTTTTTATTATTATCGAATTGAGCTCTTGAGAATTCGGGAAGAGGGATAGACGCCGAGTATGGTTGTGTACGACGGTAAATGGCGAAAATGTTTGACTTGTGATAGGTGATGAGTGATATCCGGAAGGATTAGCTCTTCGTTAACCACCTTTGGTTGTGATTGATGGTAAGCGATTCCCAGAAAGAACCGTTACTTGTATATTTATGATTTTAATTGCCCGTAGGAATTGTGCACATAGCCGTTTTGTGCACATGGTTGTGAGTAATAGCCGGTTTTTACTCACACATTGGTATTAATAATGCGATAGCCGTGTTTCGCTCACATATTGTTGGTAGTGTTGCAATAGCCGTTTTTGCACACTACAGATATATCACGATAGTCGTTTTTGTACACCTTGAGTTTTGTATTGAATAACCTTCTTATTGTTAGTATTGAAAACTACTGGTTGTATATGCAGGTGGTTAGGTCATGAGGACCATGTTGTGCGACTAGTGATACAATAGCCGTGTTACATGCGGTAGATGCGTATTAGCCGTGTATGCGTACTAAGAGGAGTGTTAGGTGGTAAGTGTTATCCGTAAGGATTCGTTTTTACTTGGTCTTCATCTTTTGGGTTTTTGACATTAGGTTGAGACTTGGTTGTTTTTAGCATTGTACTTGGTAAGGGTACGCTAAGGGATTGATATCTTGGTACGAGATCGGTTAAGTTTTTCCCGATATAAGGGATTGAGCAAATTTTGTGCTCGAAATTGTGGACTTTAATAAATTGCGGGTGACAATTTGGTTATTAATGTTGACTCTTAGAGAAGGATTGCCTAGAGAAGTTGGAAGAATACGTGACGATTTCGCGTATTCTAAGTGATCGTTGTGTGCATTGCACGTTTCGGAATGCGTGCAAGTGTGTATTTAGTTATTGGAATAATCTTCGAATTGATGATTAATTGGCGGTTCGATTTCGATGGCGGTTTTGTGATTGTGTGGTTAGTGTTGTACGCTCTTGACGGCCACTCTTTTCTTTTATGATTTTGGGGGTGTATGCGGTATGCCGTTCGAGAGGCACTTCCGTTAACCACGTTCGTGTACGAGTAGAGTCATGGTGGTTAACTATCCTTATGTATGTAGGTAACCGGGTCAGTGGTTAGGACGAAGTCGGAAAGGTGTAAGCCTTTGTGTTTCAAGCGCCTCCTTAGTGTTGAGTTGAAAGATAAATAGGCTAGCTAGGCGGCCTAGGTGGATAGTGACTAGCAGACGTCGTTAGGAAGTCATGGGCGTTGAGCCGTAGAGTTCGATAGATTTGGTGACCGCGTGTAGTCAGGTGACGTGTGACACCGTGAGTAGACCCCGTAAGGGTCGAGTCTTGGAGACTCGGTGTTAGTAATTGGAGTGGGATAACACGACGTCAGGTGCCTCCTTATACCTACTAGTGTAACATTTGACCGATGATGTGATTGCTTTGATTTTGGGTACCGGTGAGAAACCCGAATTTACAACTGTGGTAGCGTTGACACTCAAATGATTTGAAAGATCGAGGTTCGAATATCTTATAGCGAGTCCTTGGAAGGACTATTGAGTATGACCAATGCCGGATAGGGTAATGTGCGTTGTGGAAAGTCGGAATTCCGCGGGGTGTTATTATCTCGACGGTGAAAGTAAGGGGCTAAAACCCTAAATGGGGGAGTCAAGTACCGGAGAATGCGAAAAAGGTTCCTATCTTGTAGACGTGATGAGCGATCGGGTGTCGCTTATTTAGGAAAGGAAAGCTTGGGTGGTCTTCGAACAATCACAAGTTGGACTTTGGAAATTAATTGCGAAGGTAGTTAGCGACGTGAGTCGGAATAGCGAGGTTCCCGATAGAGGGATACGAAAGATTTTTGGAAAGAGTCGGGATGATTCTCGAATATTCCACGATTGAAAGGCGTAACGACGATGATTATCGGTGAATTGTGTTACTTTTAGGACGACTGTGGAGTGTATGGTACGAGTTTGGATACTCGGCATAGGAGCAAACGGTTGTGGTTGTTTTGTCTCGTGGGTTGATTACCCGATATCGTTGAAATGAGGGAATGATATGGCTTTTAGAAAAATATTATGAAGTTTTCACGGTGTACTTCCGAGTGAGTGGTGGAAGTTTTGATCGAATGGAAGTGAGAACCCGGATGGGTGATTGCTACATGTGTAATTTCCGCATTGGAGACGAAAATGCTCAAGGTAGAAGTACTTAACTTCTAGTATTTGGTGAGGATCACGAGGACGTGATCCAATCTAAGTGGGGGAGAGTTGTAAGACCCGAATATTTTATTGTACATATGTGTGTATAAGTTATTCAAGTTTTGGGGTTTTGTTGTATATATTTAAAACATGGAAGAATTCTGAACTGGGGGAGTCGCGCGCCGCGCGGCTCTATGGCGCGTCGCGCCATCTGTCTACGACAGATTCCCCTTTTCTTTTTAATTAGATATTTTGAGGACATTTTGGTAAAATCACTTTGGGGTCCGAATTTAATGCCTTAGATCAGTTTTGGGAGCTCATTCACTCCATTCACAACCACCTTATCATCTTCCATTCAAGTTTAGAGAGAGAGAAGGTTCTAGAGTGAGAAAACTCCATTAAAGGAAGAAGGAAGTCGAATCGAGTCTTAGTGCGAGTTCTTAAGTCGTTCATCTAGTCGCTAGCTACGTAGTGATTGTGTTGGTAAGTTCTAAAACCTAGATTCTTACTTTAATTGCATTAAGGGCTAGGGTTTGGGTTAGTGATGCACACAAAACCCACTTGCTAGTAATTTGGAGGTTTTGGGTGAAATTGGGTCATGAAGACTCAAAGATGACCAATTAGGGTTCTCAAGTATTAAATTATGTTTATGAATCTAATTAGTTAGTTAATGTACTAGAACACCTTAATGATATGTAAATGGGTGTTAATTGGGCATGGATGACCCAAATGGGTGTGTTGACCTTGAAATGGGTCAAATGGGTCTTTAATGACCTAAGTGGTCTTGCTAGTGTGAAATTGAGTTAACCTTGTGATTTAAAAATGTAATAAGACCATAATTGGCTAGAGTTAGGGTTTTTGGTGAAGTTAACGTATTATTAGGGTTAATGGTGCAAAATGGGTTGAAATTGCACTTTGGGTCAAAATGGCTTTAGAATGGTGAAAGTATTGGTTGGCCAACTTGAGTTTGCGTTTAATAATATGTATAATGTGATTAGGTACGTTACATTGAGGTTTCGCAAGCTCGGGTATCTTTTCACAAGACTTTGAGGTGAGTGGAATAATTATATGCATAGGTATATAATGTATCTATTTGTTGTAGCGAGAAATGTGAAGTGTCGAGTTGTTAAGACACCACGTTTCACGTGAAGAGTGTAGCATCGAGGTGTTAAGATGCCACTCGGGTGTAGCATCGAGGTGTTAAGATGCCACCTAGGAGTGTAGTGTCGAGGTGTTAAGACACCACTCCATAAAAATATGAGTAAAGCATCGATGTGTTAAGATGCCACTCGGGGTGACGTACCGAGGTGTTAAGGTGCCACCCTAGGGGTTAGTGGTGCGAGGTGTTAAGTGCCCTAACGGATGTTATGAACATCGATGGCGTTTTCGCGAGCGCCGTTCCCTTGTACGATTGGTTAACCATGGTTATTTGTGTTGTAAACATATTATATTATTCGAGTTATATTTATATGCGGTTGTTATGCTAGCTTGTGGTATTGGTGAATTATAGCTTGTTATTGTGACGATAAGCTAATTGTGTTTGCTAGCATGTTTGCGGTATTGTGTAAGTGTATGCAAGTAGGTATAATTATATATGTATTCGTATAATTATTGCATTCACTAAGCTTTGCTTACCCTCTCGTTTTTTACCTTTTTATAGGTTCGGTTGTGGACAAGGGTAAGGGCATCATCTTGGATTAGAGATCCCGTCGTTGCTAGAGAATGCTTTTGGGCTATTTTAGCTTTTGGAGTATTGACCGAGACTTGGGTAGTTTAATCCCAAATACCATGCTCGTAGTGTAGTTTGGTACTTAAACTTTTGATGATCAAAACTCATATTTTGAATTAAACTCGTAAAACGGCCGATGTGGGCCCCGCTTGTAAAACATCATTTTTATGTTTGAATCGTGATAGTTTTACATATTTAAATGTGTGGTTAAAAGCGTGTCGTCTAAAAATATCGGGAACTAGTCGATCTTTTTTGCATTTGAAACTTTCCGGACAGGCCTGAATGGAGCGCCGCGCGGCCATCCTGGCGCGCCGCGCCACTTCTCTGTACATCAATTTTTTTTATTTTGATAATTTTACGCGGGTTATTCGTGGTTTGGGTTGGGCGTTTACAAAAGGTGTGTAAGTGTGCATGTAACTAGCCTCCACATGACACTAACTAATCTAGTTAAGCCTTAATGTAATACTTGCATAATAATGGGCTAATTAGTCCATTAAGATAAGTAGGGTGGGCTTCTAAGTCCATTAACACAAGACCACGTCCAAATAATTAATAATCTAAATAAAAGCCCAAGTAATTAACTAGTAACCTTAGTTAATTAAAAATGATTAATAAAAATTAATCATGAATGTAAATAATATTCGAAAATATTATTCGTGCAAAGTACTTGTGTCACAAAGACAAATCGGGCATGTAGAGTTAAATACGATAACAAGTAACACGTATAAGAATACGTTCATTAAAACGCAAGCATTAATAATAAATTATTAATAATTAAACGTTGGAAAATCCAGGGTCGTTACATTACCCACCTGTTAAAGAAAATTTCGTCCCGAAATTTTAAGCTGGGGTAGATGGAGGAGTCGGGAAAAGGTGAGGATACTTCCGCATCATTTGATCCTCTCGCTCTCAGGTAAACTCAGGTCCTCATTTGGCATTCCATCGTACTCGGACGATCGGAATCTTGTTGTGCTTCAAAGTTTTGACCTCACGGTCCATAATTTCGACCGGCTCTTCCACGAAGTGGAGTTTATCATGAATCGTAAGTTCCTCCAATGGTATGACATGTTCCGGTTCAGCCAGACTCTTCTTCAAATTCGATACATGAAAGGTAGGATGAACTGAGCTCAATTGAGTTGGAAGATCCAAACGGTAAGCAACGGGTCCAACACGCTCCAAGATTTCAAAAGAACCAATGTATCGCGGGTTTAACTTTTCGCGCTTTCCAAAACAAATCACACCTTTCCAAGGTGCAACCTTCAACATTACACGGTTACCCACGTTGAATTCGAAGTCCTTACGTTTAAGGTCGGCATAACTCTTTTGGCGATCACGAGCCGTCTTGAGTCTTGCTTGAATTTGGACAATCTTCTCAGTTGTTTCATGGACTATCTCGGGTCCGGTGATTTGCGTTTCGCCTACTTCGGCCCAACAAATAGGAGATCGGCACTTGCGGCCATACAACGCTTCAAAAGGTGCGACATTAATACTCGAATGATAACTGTTGTAAGAGAATTCGGCTAGCGGCAAATGCCTTTCCCAGGCCTTTCCGAAATCGATAACACATGCACACAACATGTCCTCCAAAGTCTGAATCGTGCGTTCACTTTGCCCGTCGGTCTGTGGGTGATATGCAGTACTCATGTCGAGACGAGTTCCCATGGCTTCTTGCAAAGAACGCCAAAATCTGGAAGCAAAACGGGGATCGCGATCTGAGATGATCGATAAAGGTACACCATGACGAGATACAACCTCTTTGATGTATAGTTGAGCGAGTCTCTCCATCGTATCCGTTTCCTTCATAGCTAAGAAGTGTGCAGATTTAGTAAGACGGTCAACGATAACCCAAATGGTATCGCATCCGCCCACCGTTTTTGGTAGCTTCGTAATGAAATCCATCGTTATCCTTTCCCACTTCCATTGTGGGATTTCGTTGCTGAAGTAACCCAGAAGGTCTGTGATGTTCGGCCTTAACTTTCGAACAAGTCAAACACTTACCGATATAAGTTGCAACGTCCTTCTTAAGATTAGGCCACCAATACTGTTCCTTAAGATCGTGGTACATTTTACCTGCTCTGAGATGAATCGAATATCTTGACTTGTGGGCTTCATCTAGTATAAGGTTCCGTAGATCTCCATAACGAGGTACCCAAATCCTTCTGGCATAGCATCGGAGTCCAGTTTCCTTAACTTTAAATCGAGAAACGAGAATGTTCAAGTATTCATGAGATATATTCTCCTCCTTGAGAGCCTCATCTTGGGTTGCTCGGATCTGGCTATTGAAGTTCTAATGAATGGTGATGTTCAGTGCCCGAACACAAAGAGGTGCCATCCTCTCCTTTCGGCTCAAAGCGTCAGCTACAACATTGGCCTTACCAGGGTGATAGCAAAGTTCACAATCATAGTCGTTCAGCGTCTCGATCCATCGACGCTGTCTCATATTCAGTTGCTTCTGATCAAAGATGTGTTGGAGGCTTTTTATGATCGGTGAAAATAGTGCTCTTAGTTCCATAAAGATAGTGTCTCCACAGTTTTAATGCAAAGACAACGGCTCCAAGCTCGAGATCGTGCGTTGTGTAATTTCTTTCGTGAATCTTCTGTTGTCGGGAGGCGTAAGTGATAACCTTTGTGCGTTGCATCAGTACACAACCAAAACCACTTTTCGAAGCATCGCAATAAACGATGAAATCGTCACTGCCTTCAGGAAGTGATAAGATAGGTGCGGTGGTTAACTTCTTTTTCAAAGTTTGAAATGCAAATTCCTGTTCGGGTTCCCAAATGAACTTCTTCCCTTTGTGAGTCAGCGCGGTCAAAGGAAGCGCAATCAGAGAGAAACCTTCAATAAATCTTCGGTAGTAACCGACGAGGCCCAAAAATTGGCGAATATGAGTCGAAGTAGTGGGGGTCTCCTACTTGCTGATAGCTTCAATCTTTGCGGGATCTACTTTGATACCCTGGTCGCTCACAACATGACCCAGAAATTGAACTTCCTTCAACCAAAACTCAAACTTGGAGAACTTTTCATAAAGTTGCTCTTGTCTCAAGAGTTCAAGCACTAATCGCAGATGTTGCTCATGTTCTTCTTCGCTTTTGGAGTAGATAAGGATACCATCTATGAAGACGATAACGAACTTATCCAAGTATGGCTTGCAGACACGATTCATGAGGTCCATGAACACGGCAGGTGCGTTGGTTAAACCGAATGGCATCACGAGAAACTCATAATGACCATAACAAGTCCTGAATGCAGTCTTCATCACATCGCTCTCTTTCACCCTCAACTGGTGTTAGCCGGATCGCAAATCGATCTTAGAGTAAACGCTCGATCCTTGTAGTTGATCAAAAAGATCGTCAATTCGGGGAAGAGGATACCGATTCTTGATCGTCAATTTGTTGAGTTCACGGTAGTCGATACACATGTGGAATGATTCGTCCTTCTTCTTCACAAATAAAACAGGTGCTCCCCAAGGCGAGAAACTTGGTTGGATAAATCCACGGTCTAGCAGTTCTTGTAATTGGCTCTGCAAATCTTGCATCTCAGAAGGTGTGAGTCGATAAGGTGCGCGAGCTACAGGTGCAGCTCTTGGCACTAAATCAATCTGAAACTCCACTGCTCTCGGTGGCGGTAATCCAGGCAATTCTTCCAGAAAGACATCAGAAAATTCGTTCACAATTCGTACGTCCTCCACGCTCTTCACCTCAGTTTCTAACGTTTTCACATGTGCTAGTACAACAAGACATCCTTTCTTCATGATCTTTTACGCTTTCATGCAACTAATGAGATTCAGTTTCAAGCTACATCTCTCTCTCTAAATAATCAGTGGCTCACCGTCTCCGTGTGGTATATGAAGAGCTTTATCTCCATAGATAATGTCGGCCCTTATCTTGGTCAACCAGTCCATACCGACAATAACATCAAAGCTTCCCAACTTAATGGGTATCAAGT
This sequence comes from Rutidosis leptorrhynchoides, assembly GCF_046630445.1. Lineage (NCBI taxonomy): Eukaryota > Viridiplantae > Streptophyta > Magnoliopsida > Asterales > Asteraceae > Rutidosis > Rutidosis leptorrhynchoides. The sequence goes on along the minus strand of NC_092333.1, from coordinate 428,328,197 downwards.
CAATCTCGAAATCTATACCAGCTATGTTGATAATAGCTCCTCAGCTAATTTGGTCAACCTTCTCAAGTTTTCCATTGGCTACCTCTACAAGCATACTCTCCTTTAAAGGAACTAACGACCAATTTAACTTATCGCAAAAGTGTCTACATACATAACTTCTATCGGCACCAGTATCAAATAGGACAGAAGCTAATAGATTGTTGATAGTGAATATACCTGTGACCAAGTCGGGGTTCTCACGAGCATCCCTTGCATTTACATTGAAAGCTTGTCCACGCGGTGGTCCGCCGTCCTTTCGCTTGTTGGGACACTCATTTCTGAAGTGGCCCATTTGTCCGCATTCATAACACTTTCTCGGTCCATTGGGGTTCGGATTTCCAGTCATGGTGGTGATCTTGCAATCTCTGCCAATATGCTCGGTCTTTTTGCACTTTTCACAAACAACGTTACAATACCCGATATGGTGCTTGTAGCACCTCTTGCATTGCGGTAGGGTACCCTTGTAGTTGGGGTTCGAGTTAGTGTTCGGATTGGGGTTCCTCCCATCATCGTGACTCTTGGTGGGGGTTTGATCATAGGCTCTCCCCTTGTTGTTATCCCACTTACGCTTATCACTACTACCCGCTTCAGATTTTGCCTTTTCCGGTTCATCGATGATGATTTGGTTCATTAAGGTATGCGCCATGCGCATTGCTTCCGGGACATTGGGTGGCTTAGACGAGGTGACATTTCCCTTAATGGACTTAGGAAGTCTCCACAAGTACCTTTCCATACGCTTAAACTCCGGGGTAACCCTGGTAGGACACATCAGGGCTAATTCCAGATACCTACGGTTGTAACCATCGAGATCGTTTCCCACAACCTTCAACTGCATAAACTCAATCTCCATTTTCTGGATCTCTATCCTAGGGTAATATTCCTCAATCATGGCCCCCTTAAACTCTTCCCATGGAGTGGCATACGCCCCATCAATACCCTTTGCTTGAGCCAGAGTGTTCCACCAAGTTAGTGCGCCGTCTGACAGCGTACATGAAGCATACTTGGTTTTGTTTGCCTCTCAGCAGTTACTAACTCGGAACACAGATTCTAATTTCTCAAACCACCTAGTGAGACCAACTGGCCCCTCAGTTCCACTAAAGTTGTGGGGCTTGCAGCTTTGAAACTCTTTGTATGTGCATCCATTTCGAATGGGCTGGATAACCGGTGGCGCTGGAGCTTGGGGGTTCATTTCCGCGAAAGCTGCGGCGACTCGTTCATTGATCATTTCCTCAATTTGGGCTGCGGTGGGTGTTGATATTCCGTTGGCCATTGATGTTCTAAACAAAAATTTTGACTCAAGTCAAAATCCAGTATTCAAATAATAATAATACAGTATATGGTACCAGCATGGAATCAACACAACACATGCTAATTAAGTAACGCAAATAGATTCAGATACCACAAATTCATCACACAGTAACGTAAATAGAACACTGTGCAAGAATTAAACAACACAAAGTTCCATTCATTAATAATAAGTTGCATACATCCGCATATGTTCGTACAATACATAAGTAAAAATATAAAAGTACAATGAGATTACATAATGAGATCTACTACAATAACCCTAAGGTGATGGTGGGTAAAGGATGTCCATCATGTGGGACACCTGGTCCTCGAGCTCAGTTACCCGAGCACGGAGGATATCCACCTACCTCGTCAGATCCTCGACAGAGGGAGAGGCTGATGGAGCAGGCGGTGCTGATGGTGCAGGTGGTGCTGGTGGAGCTGGTGGTGCAGATGGTCCGGCACCAGAAGTAGATGCTGCATAACGGTAAGGCTTATGGATGAAGGGATCAGCAGGATACGGAACAAGCCACTTACGGGCGGTAACTCTAGTCCTCAGTCCATGTGCGTTAACAGACGATCTCCCTCCGTTAACCCCAGGAATCACAGTATCGTCGAAATGATACCGCTTCTTCGGCGGGGTAGAGAGTGGCTGCACGGGTGCTTCCTCGGGATCCTCGTTGGAATCTTCGTCACTGGAGTCATCAGAGGATGAGTCGTCAGATGGTGAGTAGTCGGAATCATCTGGGGTGGCTGTACGGGTGGCTCTCCTCGGGCGGCCATCATCAGTCGGTATCTGAAAGGCGGGATCGGCACTAAACGTCCATCAGGAAGGCGTCGGCACCAATGGTTATGCTCTTTACGGACCGGACCTTTCCAAGTTCCGTGGGAATCACAGCACCACCAGGATGGTGCTGTGGCTCCGAGGGTCCTGGGATAAGTGGAGCTGGAATCTCCTGTAGGTCCTCGGCTCCATCTGAGGTAATCACTGGGCTGGGTGCATGGCTACTGGCTTCGGAGGACGAAGCACCAGAGTCACTGGAGGGTGTCGATGATGGGATCTGAGAATCGGCAACAATGGTAGGCGAGGTGGCGGACGAGTCTGAGTCGCTCTCCAAAATGATAACAGGTGGAATATCCGACATCTGAACAACGAAAAATAACTTTTTCCATGTCAGTAAGTCATAAAGCAAGCATGTATTAGGCAAAGTAACTATGACAGTCTAGATCATCTATAGTAGTAAGTAGCATGGCAATAACGACAAGTATCATGCAATCGAAGCATATAGTAGCATGCAGTAGAGTAAACATGTAGCAGTATACGGAATATAGTAGCAAAAGTAAGCAGCAGCATGCAGTAAGTTCCGCAGAAACAAGTAAACTAGCAAGTTGTAGATTAGTCCTATTAGTGAATCCTACTCGGGTCAGTCCAGACTCACTAATGTAACCTAATTCCCTACAACCAATGCTCTGATACCAAATGTGATGCCGCATACAAAACCATCGTGTACGAATCATCAACAACAGGATCATTACAAGGTCAAATACTATATGCTGTTTCAAAAGAAGTTTGCATTCATAATAAAAGGTGATGTCTTAACCAACATCAAATGTTTTACAACAGAAGTTTGCTTCTATGAATAGCAAGCAATAATAGTACCTGACCCATGGGTCGTTACAAATACACCATTTTAAAAGTAACATAGTTTGAATGCAATAAAAATGTTTCATGCGGTGACATCTCTAGTAAGCACAGCGAAAGTATACAAGGCATGACTAGTACAATGGAAGCAAGCAAACCTGTAACACCCCGTTTTTCCCCGTACATGATTTATAGGTGAATTGGGTATGTACGATAGGCGTATGAAGGGTTCGGGACATTTTCTAGTATTAAAGCTTTGAGTGCGAAAGGTTATGTCAGATCACGCCTTGGGTCGCGGCGCGACACAGAAGGTCGCGGCGCGGCATTACACTAGAATCAGGATCAGAAAGCTTGTAAACAAAGCCACCAGTTCGAGGCAATCGTCGCGGCGCGACGAATAGGGTCGCGGTGCTACCATGCTGGCAAACTGATTCCGGATTTTGTAATTTTAAGAGAATAATAAGGGCATTTTGGTCTTTTCGCGTTTGAACCAGATTGAGATCTTAAATCTCATCCACTCCTTTCATTTCCTAATTTCTTTTCCCTTTTCATTTCATTTTCCTCTCAAAAACTCAAACACCCAATTGGATTCAAACGGATTTTTGGAAAGGAAGAATCGGGAATTGATCTTTGGCGTAGTTGACAAGTGTGTTCTCCTCGTTCTTAGCTACACGGTGATACTAGTGGTAAGCTCTAACTCCGAAATTCATTTTCGTGTTCATCATTCAAATTTGGGGCTTTTGATTGTATGATTCATAGGTGAAACCCATTTAGTTGCTAATTGGAGATTAACACCAAGATTCGGGTATATAAGTGTTAAAGGCGGGTTTTGGGTTGGTTAATGATTTAACCATGTTTAAGACTTGAGAATGGTGTATAATCATTAGCATTAGTGATTATTGGTGTTTTGAAGACTTTTAGGGTTTTCATGGTTGACTAATTTTGACTAGAGTCAAAATTAGGGTTTGTTGAGGATTATGACCCGATTGTTGATTTATTAAGGTTTATAAACTTAAAATGGATTAAGTTGAAGTATAAAACCGAGTTAAACATGTTTTGGTGTCAAAACTTGTAAATGGTGAGATTTTGACCTTATGGGTCAAAATTAGGGTTTGTGGGCGATTTTGAGAACGATAAGTGTTTAACACTTGTATTCGGGCTTAATTGGCATATTAGGACCATTATCACTTGTGTTAGTCATTATTGGTTAGTTTGGACGCGGTTTGTCCTTGGAAGTGCATTTGGGTCGAATTTGCACTAAGTGTCAAATTGGGTTGGTTTGTAAATCCAATCTAAGTGTGTTGTTGAATTTGTGATAATGGATTAGGTACTTTCCATTGAAGAGTTGCGGATTACTTGGAAGCATTTCTTCAAGGCGACAAGGTGAGTGTTAATATCCTATATGCATATGTATGTGTAGGATGGGTGCGGGTCGGGTGAAGTGGTTCTCGGTTATAGAGCTCACTTCACATATAGGTGGATTGATGGACTTGTGTGTAGGTCCGATTGGCACGGTTGTGCGTTTTGGTTGACCATCTTTGACGAGGTGCACACCTTGCGTGTACTCTATCACATGGGCGTGTGATGTGGATTATATAACCCCAATGGCAAAGGGTTAATATTGTGAGTGGAATAATTATGCGTGTACGTATATAATGTATGTATTTGTGTAGTATGAATGTGGTATTGTCACGGTGTTCAAGACACCACATTCTAAGTAACGAGTGGTAGTGTCGCGGTGTTTAAGACACTACTCATTGTTTGATTGGCATGTGGTATTGTCGCGGTGGTTAAGACACCACATTGTCATGGGAGTGGAATTGTCGCGGTGTTCAAGACACCACTCATTATTTTGATTGGCGTGTGGATTCGTCGCAGTGTTTAAGACGCCACATTGTCATGGGGGTGAATTAGTCGCGGTGTTTAAGACATCACCCGGGGGATTAGTGATTACGCGGTGTTTAAGTAACGCTAATGGATGTTACGAACTCCGACGGTCTCTTACGAGTATCGTTCCCTTGTACGATTGGTTAACCATGGTTATTGTGTTGTAAGCGTAAGCAAATTATGTTATTCGAGAGATATATACATATATATACATATATATTGTATACATATAATGTTGTATTGTCGTGTTGTAGCTAACCCTCCGGGTGTAGCTTATTGGCATTGTTCACATCGTTGTTGGCAAACTTATATTTTGTTGATGTATCTTTAGCTCATTGCTTAGTGATCTTACGGTATGCTTAGACTAGCTTGCCTTTATGTTTGGATGCTCCGGTATGCGGTATTTGCTATTTTGTGGCGTGTCCATTTTATGCATATATATGTATGTAGTATATTCTCACTCACTAAGCGTTAGCTTACCCTCTCGTTGTTGATATTTTTATAGGTTCGCATGCTTGGCGGCTCGGGTAAGCTTGGGAATTAGAGATCTCGGCTAGGTTGCTTTAGAAGATCTTGCTTTTGGACTCGATTAGGATTTGGGTAGCGTAGTCCCAAATCACCATGCTCGGTTTTGTGTAAACGTAACTAGTCGGGTCATAATGATTATAATCGGTTTACGATTTAATTAATGAACCATTGTATTAAGGAGTTTAAATCATTAATGTATGTTTTAAGTTCGATGAACTTACCTTGATAACAAATACGTTTTGGAATATGTGTAACGGGACCTAAAGTATTATTTAACGCGTATTAAAAGGAAAAATTTTTATGGGCCGGTTTTAATACGGGTTGGGTTGTTTCAAGTGGTATCAGAGCATGGTCTAAGGGATTTAGGTGACTTGAGATAGGTGCCTAGACTTAGACTTTTGTGTGTGCTATTTTGTTGCGGGACTTGTAGGATTACGGGTCGGAATGGGTTTAGTTAGTGCCTTGTTTATAGGTTGACTAACGTTTATATTGGTAATGCGGATATTATTAATATATTATTTGTGATGTGATAATAATTCTCGCGTGTGTTTATATCGCGTAGAATTTTGTTTGTGTTTGCATATATCATCGAGCGAGACGGTTGTTGTACTAACGAGCCGATACAGCGTGTATGCATAATAAGGACTTGCAAACCTTATTACGGGTGCAAATCGTGTCTAGTAAGTGATGTACGACAAATGTTTAGCAAGATGGGGCGGTGTTGTGCGTGTGATTTACACGTTCGTGGTCTAACCGCTTTGCATTCCTTAGAATGGCGACGGGAAATGGGATCGAGACGAACGACGCTGAGTTTAACGCTAGAGTTGCGGCCGCCGTTGCGGAGCAAATGAGTGCGTTTCGAGAAGAAATGGATAGGAAGTATTCCGAATTTCGAAATGGTGGAGAAATGGAGCATTGTCTTAAGAGCTTCATGAGGACTAAACCTCCGATGTATGACGGGAAACCGGATCCTTTAGTAAGCACAACTTGGATCTCGGATGTTGAAGGGTGTTCTCGTACTATTGAATGCCCTCCCGAGAAAAAGACAAGACTCGCTACTAGTTTATTGCGGGGTAGGGCGAAGGATTGGTTGGATGGTAAGATTGATCTTGTCGGTGGCGAGACATTTATGGCTTTATCGTGGGACGACTTTAAGGAGAAATTCTTCGAGGAGTTCCGGACTTCGGCCGATTTGTGGGAATTGCGTAATGAGTTGCGAAATTTGCGACAAGGATCTATGGATTTGAGTACTCTCAAGACAACCTTTATGGCGAAGGCTCGTTTTTGTCCGGAGTATTTGGGGAATGATCGTTTGTTGATAGGGGATTTCTATCGGACCTTGAATGATGACTTGAAAAGTAAAATTAGTCGGGGTCAAGCGAAATCGTTTTCGGAATTATTCGACTTGGCTAGAGGTTTCGAGTCGTATTCACGATCGAAAATGGGTGAACCTTCAAGTGAGCGAAGGGTCGTTTCTTATGGTGCTCCGAGTAAGAGGGCTAAGGGTCCGAGTGTGAGCACGGGTGGTACGCGAACGGGTATGTCGGATTCTAGTGCGGCTAGATGTTACAATTGTGGCGTGAGGGGTCACAAGTCGTGGGAATGTTCGGTACCAAAAGGCGATGGCATGGTGTGCTTCAATTGCCAAGAAGAAGGACATCGTAAGTCGGAATGTCCCAAGTTAGCGGGGACGGGGCCGGCAAGGAGACGTTAAGGTACGTTTCGTTTTAATAAATATGTCTTTTGATTATTTATTAAGTGCCGTTTGAAGTTGAGTTTATTAAATGCATTGTGTTGTGCATGTTATTGATATGGGTGACGTTCCTAATGGAAGTACCCTATGAAGACGTTTTGATTGACGGGCGAAGGGCGTAAGACTTGGTGCAACCAAGCATTCCTTAGTATTTGGGAAACGTTTCTACCAAGCCACGGAAATGGTTTTGGTGTTTGGTTGTTAAGCGCGTGTTCGCTTTTATGTTGAAGTGACGAATCATGAGGTTCGTCAGTTGGTTGGAACCCTTGAGATCGAGTGTTTTAAATCTCGATGTGTGTTGGTAATGGAGTCTTTATGACGCGACATTAGGTGCCTCTTTTATACCTACTAGCGTGGTGTTCGACTCCGATTGTGTTGCGGTTACATTGTACTTAGGGTACCGAAGTGAAATCCTTAGGTACATGAGTGACTAGGTGTAATTTGACAAACTAAAGCAATTGGATGATTGCGAAGGTATGGTTTGTGTAATCGTGGTACACTTTTTGCTCGAAGTGTTTAAGGATTGATTGAAATCCTTTGTGTGCTCAAGGCTGGAGCAAGATATGGTGACGGGTCGTGTGAGCCCAATCTTTGTAAAGTCTACCTTAGGTAGCATTGTACGGTTGTACGAGTTGTGGATATGGGACGTAGTTCCAAATGGGGGAGTTACACTCCCGCACGAGGAAGTTTTAGTGTGAGATTTCGGATGATGCTTTTGGTAGATCCGGAAAATGTTGTCGAGACCTGATTTTGGTCGATTTGTGGTACAGTACAATTTCGGATAAATTGTACTTATGGTTTGGATTTGAATTATCACTGAGGTGGTAACGTGGTAAATCTCGTTGAGAGACAATGGACGTGTTTGGCGAGCAAGGTGAAATCCTTCGGTTAAGGGAGGTGTGTGTCGGATTCTCTTTTGGAGAATTATTGTGGGTACCTATGTTTGATATAAGTGGTTCTTGCTCGATTGTGGGAATGGTTAGTGGTATCCGTTAGGATTCACTATGGCGTAGCAGAGCGCAATGTTACGCTACTCGTCGTTCGAGGCCAAAAAGGTGTTGCTTGATGAAGCATGACCTTCGGGGTCCGCTGACTTCATCCTGGTATTGTGAATAATGAAGCATGACCTTCGGGGTCCGCTGACTTCATTATGGTATGGTTGATTGGTGAAGCATGATCTTCGGGTCCGCTGACTTCACCATGAGCGAGGTGTTGAGATCGGTGAAGCATGACCTTCGGGGTTCGCTGACTTCATCATGGTAGTGAATCGCGTGTAGTTCGGATTCACTAAGGCGCGTGTGTTTTCGGCCAGCCTTCGTGTTGTGTGATCTGTCGGTTGTTTTATACACCGATGGTGGGGTCGTAAGGACCGTGATGTTGATCTGTTGGTTGTTTTATACACCAATGGTGGGGTCGTAAGGACCGTGTTGTGTGATCGATCGGGTGTTTTTATACGCCGATGGTGGGGTCGCGAGGACCATGTGGTATGATTAGTGATGCAATAGCCGTGTTTCGCTCACGTGTTGTTACGGGTGTGACGATAGTCGATTTTGTACACCTTTGGATTTGGCGTTTTCATAGTCGTTTTGGGCGCTATCGGTTTTAGCCTTTTGATTATGATGTTACGGTAGTTGCGTATTGATCGTATTGCGCACTACAAGGGATGTTTAGTGATTGGTGTTATCCGTCAGGATTCGTTTGGTTCGGTCTTCATTGTTTCAGGTTGTTGACCTTAGGTTGAGACTTGGTTGCTTTTAGCATTGTACTCGGTAAGGGTACGCTAAGGGATTGATATCTTTGTACGAGATTGATTGAGTTTTCCCGATGTCAGGGAATGAGCATGGTTTTAGTGCTCGGATTGTGGATTTGATAAATCGCGGGTGACGATTTAGTTGTTAAAGGCAATTCGGTGGGAAGAATTGCTTAGGAAAGTCGGTTTGGACTTAAGTTTGAGGACCGTGAAGTGTGGGTCCGTTTGGGTTCGTGACTAGGATCACGAGGACGTGATCGAATTTAAGTGGGGGAGAGTTGTAACACCCCGTTTTTCCCCGTACATGATTTATAGGTGAATTGGGTATGTACGATAGGCGTATGAAGGGTTCGGGACATTTTCTAGTATTAAAGCTTTGAGTGCGAAAGGTTATGTCAGATCACGCCTTGGGTCGCGGCGCGACACAGAAGGTCGCGGCGCGGCATTACACTAGAATCAGGATCAGAAAGCATGTAAACAAAGCCACCAGTTCGAGGCAATCGTCGCGGCGCGACGAATAGGGTCGCGGCGCGACCATGCTGGCAAATTGATTCCGGATTTTGTAATTTTAAGAGAATAATAAGGGCATTTTGGTCTTTTCGCGTTTGAACCAGATTGAGATCTTAAATCTCATCCACTCCTTTCATTTCCTAATTTCTTTTCCCTTTTCATTTCATTTTCCTCTCAAAAACTCAAACACCCAATTGGATTCAAACGGATTTTTGGAAAGGAAGAATCGGGAATTGATCTTTGGCGTAGTTGACAAGTGTGTTCTCCTCGTTCTTAGCTACACGGTGATACTAGTGGTAAGCTCTAACTCCGAAATTCATTTTCGTGTTCATCATTCAAATTTGGGGCTTTTGATTGTATGATTCATAGGTGAAACCCATTTAGTTGCTAATTGGAGATTAACACCAAGATTCGGGTATATAAGTGTTAAAGGCGGGTTTTGGGTTGGTTAATGATTTAACCATGTTTAAGACTTGAGAATGGTGTATAATCATTAGCATTAGTGATTATTGGTGTTTTGAAGACTTTTAGGGTTTTCATGGTTGACTAATTTTGACTAGAGTCAAAATTAGGGTTTGTTGAGGATTATGACCCGATTGTTGATTTATTAAGGTTTATAAACTTAAAATGGATTAAGTTGAAGTATAAAACCGAGTTAAACATGTTTTGGTGTCAAAACTTGTAAATGGTGAGATTTTGACCTTATGGGTCAAAATTAGGGTTTGTGGGCGATTTTGAGAACGATAAGTGTTTAACACTTGTATTCGGGCTTAATTGGCATATTAGGACCATTATCACTTGTGTTAGTCATTATTGGTTAGTTTGGACGCGGTTTGTCCTTGGAAGTGCATTTGGGTCGAATTTGCACTAAGTGTCAAATTGGGTTGGTTTGTAAATCCAATCTAAGTGTGTTGTTGAATTTGTGATAATGGATTAGGTACTTTCCATTGAAGAGTTGCGGATTACTTGGAAGCATTTCTTCAAGGCGACAAGGTGAGTGTTAATATCCTATATGCATATGTATGTGTAGGATGGGTGCGGGTCGGGTGAAGTGGTTCTCGGTTATAGAGCTCACTTCACATATAGGTGGATTGATGGACTTGTGTGTAGGTCCGATTGGCACGGTTGTGCGTTTTGGTTGACCATCTTTGACGAGGTGCACACCTTGCGTGTACTCTATCACATGGGCGTGTGATGTGGATTATATAACCCCAATGGCGAAGGGTTAATATTGTGAGTGGAATAATTATGCGTGTACGTATATAATGTATGTATTTGTGTAGTATGAATGTGGTATTGTCACGGTGTTCAAGACACCACATTCTAAGTAACGAGTGGTAGTGTCGCGGTGTTTAAGACACTACTCATTGTTTGATTGGCATGTGGTATTGTCGCGGTGGTTAAGACACCACATTGTCATGGGAGTGGAATTGTCGCGGTGTTCAAGACACCACTCATTATTTTGATTGGCGTGTGGATTCGTCGCAGTGTTTAAGACGCCACATTGTCATGGGGGTGAATTAGTCGCGGTGTTTAAGACATCACCCGGGGGATTAGTGATTACGCGGTGTTTAAGTAACGCTAATGGATGTTACGAACTCCGACGGTCTCTTACGAGTATCGTTCCCTTGTACGATTGGTTAACCATGGTTATTGTGTTGTAAGCGTAAGCAAATTATGTTATTCGAGAGATATATACATATATATACATATATATTGTATACATATAATGTTGTATTGTCGTGTTGTAGCTAACCCTCCGGGTGTAGCTTATTGGCATTGTTCACATCGTTGTTGGCAAACTTATATTTTGTTGATGTATCTTTAGCTCATTGCTTAGTGATCTTACGGTATGCTTAGACTAGCTTGCCTTTATGTTTGGATGCTCCGGTATGCGGTATTTGCTATTTTGTGGCGTGTCCATTTTATGCATATATATGTATGTAGTATATTCTCACTCACTAAGCGTTAGCTTACCCTCTCGTTGTTGATATTTTTATAGGTTCGCATGCTTGGCGGCTCGGGTAAGCTTGGGAATTAGAGATCTCGGCTAGGTTGCTTTAGAAGATCTTGCTTTTGGACTCGATTAGGATTTGGGTAGCGTAGTCCCAAATCACCATGCTCGGTTTTGTGTAAACGTAACTAGTCGGGTCATAATGATTATAATCGGTTTACGATTTAATTAATGAACCATTGTATTAAGGAGTTTAAATCATTAATGTATGTTTTAAGTTCGATGAACTTACCTTGATAACAAATACGTTTTGGAATATGTGTAACGGGACCTAAAGTATTATTTAACGCGTATTAAAAGGAAAAATTTTTATGGGCCGGTTTTAATACGGGTTGGGTTGTTTCAAAACCTTAAGCACCTGAGAAAAACATGCTTAAAAATGTCAACACAAAGGTTGGTGAGCTATAGTTTAAGTATAACAGTAATGTAAGGTAGGCCACGAGATTTCAGTGCTTTAACAGCGTTTCAAAACAGTATGAAAAGTATATGTAACTGTGGGCACTTGGAAACTAACTTAACGTTTATAACACCCCCTAAAATTACACTTGGCGAGTGCGTAAGTTTACGAAGTATTAAACATCCATTAAATGCTAGCGCTACTAGCCCGAGTGGGGATGTCAAACCCTATGGATCCATATCTAAAATTCGCGTTCACCGGTTCAAAGACCAATGACTAAATGTTACTGAGCTAAGGGGAAAGTTTATGCCGTTGTATAACCCACACATATATAAAGTTTAAGTACTCGTGCCTAGTATGTAAAAAGTAAAATGCGCATGTATTCTCAGTTCCCAAAATAGTTAAAGTAAAAAGGGATGCTATAACTCACAGTGAAAAGTAGTAGTAAAGTTGACACGGGAAAAGTAAGAAAGTAGTTAGTCCGAAAGTCCTCAACCAAAGTAAAAAGTTACTAAGTCAGTAAATCGTTCCCAAAGGTTTAAATGTATGTAATTTAGGTCTTAAGTATCATCATCATCATCCATCGTTAATAGGGTGTAGTGACTTTCGGGAGGCCATAGATCCTAAACCGTAACTCGGATTAAGACGAGGTCTAAAAGAAAAATCATCTACTCGAACCGAAATAACTGAAAATTAACTTTCCAGTAGCCCAGGTAGTCTGATCAGTTCCAGAAACAGTAAGAAATGTGTTCCGGTGGGTTCTTGGTGCTTGATGCTCATCACGGTTCTCATCCTTGATGCGTATAGCTTCAAGTGTACAACTCGTTGATGGGTTTGCATCATCTTAGCCAAGTTTTGACCATCATAAAACTTGTGTAGGTCTAAGATAAGTTGCACAACTCACTTAAGAGTTGTATGTAGTTTGATGAACCAAAGTTACATCAAGATCTTAGATCCGACACATACATGAGTTACAAAAGTAATATTAAGCTATAAATTTGAAAGTAAGTTAAATAATCAAGATCTTAAGTTGTAGAACTTAGATCTTAGCTAGATCTTAAAGATCCTAGACTAGAAAGTCTAGATCTAGTGTTCCTAAGTTAGATCCTAAGTTACAAAACTTGGATCTACACTTTAATGAAACCATAAGTTATGAAACTTAGATTTTCAACTTGAATAATGTATGTAAACTCATAAGCTCTTGTTTACAACAAAATTAGAAGACCATAAGTTATAGAAACTTAGATCCAACACAAGTATATGAAGTTATAACTAGAAAGTTATACTTCCATGTTCTTGAACTTATAAAGTTAACTTTAGTTCAAGAAAAATGAGATCAAGATTAACTAGTAATACTTGACCAATTTAACAACATCACAACTTTAAAGTACATAAAATGAAGAAATAAATTAAATCTACAAGTAACAAGTTCATGGTTGTTCATACTTTAAAGATTCAAGCCAAGGCTTTGATCTTTAAGGAAAGTAAACCTTAAGTTTACAAACATGAATACAAGTATGATTATAAACTCATGAACTTTAAATCTTTTAAAACATTAAGTGTAGAACCATAACTAGGAAGTTTAGGTTCTTGTATGAACAAGATGATATGAAGAATAAACTAGATAGTTTGATTCTTACAACTAGTAAAGAAACAACAACTACTACAAGTAATTAAACAACAACAAGGAACAAGTAAAAGAATGATGATGATATGGATGCTTATGCTTCGATTTCAAAGAGAAAAAGAAGGGAGAAGTGAAGCTTGTAACTTACAAAGTTAGAGAGAAAATGAAAGTAAGAAATGAAGTGTGTGAGAAATGGGATGAGATGCTAGTAAATAAGTCACCAAAATTTGAAAACAAAACCTCCCTATTACCCATTGAAGGCCGACGGTTTCTCAAGGGACCAAGGAGGCAAGAGTCCACTAGTTATTTGCATGTATGGGTGAAGATGCTAGCTAAAAATGGTAATAAAGCAAGTTAGCATGGGAAAGGTGTGTAAGTGTGCATGTAAATAGCCTCCACATGACACTAACTAATCTAGTTAAGCCTTAATGTAATACTTGCATAATAATGGGCTAATTAGTCCATTAAGATAAGTAGGGTGGGCTTCTAAGTCCATTAACACAAGCCCAAGTCCAAATAAGTAATAATCTAAATAAAAGCCCAAGTAATTAACTAGTAACCTTAATTAAAAATGATTAATAAAAATTAATCATGAATGTAAATAATATTCGAAAATATTATTCGTGTAAAGTACGTGTGTCACAAAGACAAATCAGGCATGTAGAGTTAAAAACGGTAACAAGTAACACGTATAAGAATACATTCATTAAAACGCAAGCATTAATAATAAATTATTAATAATTAAACGTTGGAAAATCCAGGGTCGTTACAACTTCTCTCAGAAAATAAGAATCACTCTCAATTGCTAAACCCTTACAACAATGAAACAGAACAGAAAACAAAATGATACACAAAAATGATGAATCAAAATAGCAGATGCAAAAATTGAGAGGAATATAATAACTTTATCGGCTATAAGAATAAGAGATCAATTAACCCAAATTTCTATGGGTTGTATGTATTAGCATTTGACCATAAAACGCCCCTTAGATAATCTTCAAACGGCTACATATCTTTTCCTTGGCACACAATGCAACCTTGAACATCCTTACATCTACACTGCAACCCTTAAGCCTTTAGCAAAATACACTTTAGCCCCTCATCTTTCATAAACCTGTACATTAACTAGAAAACACCACAAGTAAGAAACTTGTATAAATGTTAAGTTTGATTCAATTCTTATACTTTAAACATTCCCCCTCAAACTTAACTTGCAGCATAAATAAAATAGTAACCAATGGCGATTCCAGGATTATAGGTCAACGGGATACCGAAATTTTTTTTCGGTACCACTTATATTTGTATGTTATTTTAGTGAGAGTTTACTTTAAAAAAAACTATAGGATCCGAGTAGTTAAATTTAGTGGTGTTCAATACAATTTAAAATAAAACCTATAAATCTGGAAAATATATGGGGTCCTACACTTAAATTTAGTGGCGTCTTATACAACTTAAAGAGTTTTTTTTACTTAAAATTTTCGAACTAGTGGTGTCCCGTGACCCCACGGGCATACTACTAGATTAGCCTCTGATAGTAACCAACCGCGGTAGTTTGTTTTGCAACATTCTTTAAAAACATATCTTTAACACCCAATTTATTTAAAAGAAAAGGATGTTGTTTATCTCTAAATCTTTTAGTCAAAATATCAGCTAAGGATACGCATAATGATCCGTCTCAAAACGACATTAACAAAGTAGCGACCGGCTAGGATCTTACCCGGCACAGTTCATCCCGGAAGAAGGGCTACTCCCCGACATCATCCGTCATCATGTAGCCTGTCATGATAACTATAACCATGAAGAAACACTTGGAACAAGTAGAAAGCAAAACCTTCTCGGATTAGACTGAGAGCTCCGTGACACCTTAGACAGAACCGACATGCTGCTGGTACCGTCACCACTTCTCGGTTCGGTATTTCTACCCAGCATAAAGATACCCTCCCGGGACAAGCACGCCGTCCCGGAGAAAGTGCACTGTCCCAGAGTAGACACGTCATCCCGGAACGAATAATCGATCCCAGAACAAAAATACAAACAAGTTGCATGCCACGTCAGCCCACGAATCTTGAAAAGTTTCTTAGGATCTGCTCGATTATTCCCATGAAAAGGACAGGTGCCACGTCACCCCTCAGGATTGAAAAAGTTTGTTACAACCATGAAAGGGACATGTGCCACGTCATCATTCCCTCGCAACACCTATAAATACGATGACAAGATCATTCATTCACACAACATTGGATGCATTAATGTTACTCTGCCCAAATCAACTACGGTAGCATTACTCCAGTCATTAACTCTATTCCGATAAATGCTCCGATCATCGTCGGAATTAATCCCCACTCTTAGATATTAACTTTTTCGATAATAATCGAATAAGGTTAATTCAATCGATTGTTTTACACCCTTGGAATCCAGATTCCAAATCGGGGTTTGCACAATAATTGGAGTTAAAACATTTGACTTACTCTTTTTCCTAAATCAAGCACTCAAACCCGAAATCTATCTACACTAAACGATTTTGGTTTGATCAAATGGCGCTATCTAAAGGTACAAAGTTAATCACTGCTTACCCTAACGAGCTAGAAGACGAAGAAGCAAGCCCGAATAACACAGCCGACGCTGATGTGTACATGTTTCACTCATGGGTCGCCGGACAACGACGCAAATCAGGAGTGCTGATGAATGGAAGCACGAACCAATCGTCTTCCCGTCATTATTTAATATTAACTCGTGTTCAGATTCTGTCATCATTCGGGCACACATCTCAAATTGTAAAATTGAACGAATTTACACCGACACAGGTGCAGGAGTAGAGGTCATGTTTGAACACTATTTTTTGCAGTTACCAGAGAGCATTCGCCGGCAAAAGAAAGCCGCGACATCCCCATTAGCAGGGTTCAATAGTGCCGCAACCTGGCCAGTAGGCTCCATCACGCTGGAAGTTGTACTAGGAAAATTACCTTTTCTAAGCACTGCAGACATAGAATTCTCTATCGTCAAAACAGACTCCCGGTACAACGTCATCCTTGGGCGTAACGCCATGCAAAAATTTGGGGCAATCACGTCCACAGTACACGGCATGCTAAAATTTCCAACCCCAGCCGACATAGCTACCATCCGGACACAGGAGATGGAGCCGGTTGCGTGCTTGCAAATCTTTAAAGGGGCAGATCACATCACAGTGCATGATGATGGCTATGTATCACTGAACCCTAAATACCCAGAGTAAAGGATCCAAATAAGGACGACTTTGAGTGGTGACGCAAAGGATACACTTTGCAAACTCCTAGCGGAAAACATCGATGTCTTCGCCTGGGAGCCATCCGATATGACAGGAGTCCCTCGTGAGATAGCACAGCACCGGCTAAACGTAAACCCGAACATCACACCGGTCGTTCAGAAGAAAAGAGCAATGGCGCTAGAACAGAGCGAATTCCTGGACAACGAGGTACAACGACTGGTCGATGCCGGTATAATGAAAAAAGTAATATAACAAACATGGGTGGCGAACCCGTGATGGTAAAAAAGGTAAACGGATCTTGGCGCATGTGCGTCGACTACAAGGACATCAACAAAGCATGCCCAAAAGACAATTACCCTCTGCCGGAAATCGACTAGAAGGTGGTGTCCCTCTCGGGTTTCCAGTTTCTAAGCTTCCTGGATGCATACAGGGGTTACCAACAAATCCCAATGGCAGAAGTTGACGAAGAAAAAACTGCATTCTTCACAAACAAAGGCATTTTCTGTTGAAATGTCCCGTTCATATCGATTATAAACATTTCATATTAATTGATTTCCTTACGAGGTATTGAACTCTATATGAGACATTTTTCAAAGACTGCATTCGATTTTTTTAAACAAACCATAACCTTTATTTTATTAATAAAGGTTCAAAATATTATGACGTTTATCAAACAATGATAATCTAAAACATAGCGTTTTCACATGACCATTACATAATGGTTTACAATAATATTACACAACAATATAAGTCTTCAAATGCAGTTTTTAAACAATATTATACAAGCATGCAGACTCCAATCTTGTCTTTATTTAGTATGCAACAGCGGAAGCTCTTAATAATCATCTGAGAATAAACATGCTTTAAATGTCAACAAAAATGTTGGTGAGTTATAGGTTTAACCTATATATTTATCAATTCATAATAATA
This sequence comes from Rutidosis leptorrhynchoides, assembly GCF_046630445.1. Taxonomy (NCBI): domain Eukaryota; kingdom Viridiplantae; phylum Streptophyta; class Magnoliopsida; order Asterales; family Asteraceae; genus Rutidosis; species Rutidosis leptorrhynchoides. Next base: position 428,310,592 of record NC_092333.1, on the reverse strand, counting down.
GACCACAAGATTTTCAATTTTCATTTCTCAATAACATGCAAACTGCATAAAAATCATTCATATGATGAACACCTGGTAACCGACCTTAACAGGATGCATATAGAATATCCCCATCATTCCGGGACTCTCATCGGACATGATAAATCGAAGTACTAAAGCATCCGTAACTCGGATGAGGCTTGTTGGGCCCAATAGATCTATCTTTAGGATTCGCGTCAATTGGTGGCAATTATAATAAACACCAATTCTTAGGCTACCAAGCTAAAAAGGGGCATATTCGGTTCGATAATTCAACATAGAATGTAATTTTGATCACTTGTGTCTATTTTGTAAAACATTTATAAAACTGCATGTATTCTCATCCCAAAAATAATAGATTTTAAAAGTGGGACTATAACTCACTTTCACAGATTTTTCCTTTGTCGAGAAAATAAGACTTGGCCACGGGTCGATTCACGAACCTATAACGAATATATACATATATATCAAAGTATGATCAAAATATATTCACAACATTTTTTATTACGTTTTAACGATTTAAGTTTGTTAAGTTAGCAGTCCAACGTTAGTAATCTATAACTAGTTGTCCACAGTTAGATGTACAGAAATAAATCAATATATATTATCTCGAATCAATCCACGACCCAGTGTATACAAGTATCAGGCTAGATCACAACTCAAAGTATATATATTATTTTGGAATCAACCTCAACCCTGTATAGCTAACTCAAGCATTACTGCATATAGAGTGTCTATGGTTGTTCCGAAATATATATATTTATATATATATATATATATATATATATATATATATATATATATATATATATATATATATATATATATATATATATATATATATATATATATATATATATATATATATATATATATATATATATATATATATATATATATATATATATATATATATATATATATATAGATGGGTCGATATGATATGTCAAAACATTGTATACGTGTCTATGGTATCCCAAGATTACATAATATATCTTAGAATACATGTATAATACAATATAAGTTAGTTAAGTTACGATTTGTATAGATTTGTTACAAATTTCACGTAGCTACAACAAGCAAAATTATCCAATCTTGTTTTACCCATAACTTCTTCATTTTAAATCCGTTTTGAGTGATTCAAGTTGCTATGGTTTCATAATGAATTGAAATTTATGAAACTAAACAGAAAAAGTATAAGTTTATAGTCGGAAATACAGGTTACAAGTCAATATTGTAAGAGGTAGTTATTTCAGTCGAAAGAACGACGTCTTTATGACCATATTGAAAAATATACTTCCACTTTGAGTTTAACCATGATTTTTGGATATAGTTTCATGTTAATAAGAAAAATAATTTTTCCAGAAGAACAACTTTTAAATCAAAGTTTATCATAGTTTTTAATTATCAAACCCAAAACAGTCCGCGGTTTTACTACGACGGCATATGTCCCGTTTTACGGTGTTCATCGTGTTTCCAGGTTTTAAATCATTAAGTTAACATATCATATAGATAAAGAACATGTGTTTAGTTAATTTTAAAAGTCAAGTTAGAAGGATTAACTTTATTTCCAAACAAGTTTAGAATTAACTAAACTATGTTCTAGTGATTACAAGTTTAAATCATCGAATAAGGTAGTTATGTATATATGAATCGAATGATGTTATGAACAAAATTACTATCTCAAGTTTAGTAGGTAGACCTACTGGAAGTGATAAGAAATGATCTAACTTCAAAGGATCTTGGATGGCTTGAAAGTTCTTGAAGTAGAATCATGACACGAAAACAAGTTCAAGTAAGATTTTTACTTGAATTAAGATAGTTTATAGTTATAGAAATTGAATCAAAGTTTTAATATGAGTATTACCTTGAATAAGAAAGATAAACTACTGTAAATAACAAAGGTTTCTTGATCTTAGATGATTACTTGGAATGGATTTGAAAGCTTGGAAGTAGACTTGCAAACTTGAAAGTATTCTTGATTTTATGAAACCAGAACTTATAGAATTTATGAAGAACACTTAGAACTTGAATATAGAACTTGAGAGAGATTAATTAGATGAAGAAAATTGAAGAATGAAAGTGTTTGTATATGTTTTTGGTCGTTGGTAATGGATTAGATATAACGGATGTGTAAGTTTGTTTTCTTGTAAATAATTCATGAATGATTTATAATACTTTTGTAATTTTGTGAGATATTTCATGCTAGTTGCCAAATGATGGTTCCCACATGTTTGATAACTCATTAAGGGCTGCTAAGAGCTGATCATTGAATGTATATACCAATAGTATATACAGTTAGAAGCTGGGTATTGTACGAGTACGAGTACCGAACGAATACGAGTAGAATTCTTGATGAAAATGTATAAGAATGCAATTGTAACCAATTTTGTTAAGTACAAGTATTTTGATATATATCTTGAAGTCTTCCAAAAGTATATTAATACATCTTAATACACTACATATATATACATTTTAACTGAGTCATTAAGTCATCGTTAGTCGTTACATGTAAGTGTTGTTTTGACACCTTTAAGTTAACGATCTCATTTAATGTTGTTAAACCATTGTTGATTATATCTAATGAGATGTTAAATTATTACATTATCATGATATTATGATGTATGAATATATATTAATATGATATATATACATTAAAATGTCGTTACAACGATAATCGTTACATGTATGTCTCGTTTCGAAAATCTTTAAGTTAGTAGTCTTGTTTTACATTTGTAGTTCATTGTTAACACACTTAATGATATAATTAGTTATCATTTTACCATGTTAAATATAGTGTAACAATATCTTAATATGATACATATGTATTTAGTAAGACGTTGTTATAACGGTAATCGTTATATATATCGTTTCGAGTTTCTTAACTTAGTAGTCTCATTTTTATGTATATAACTCATCGTTAATATACCTAATGAGATACTTAGTTATCATAATATCATGTTAACTATATATATATATATATATATATATATATATATATATATATATATATATATATATATATATATATATCATCATATAGTTTTTACAAGTTTTAACGTTCATGAATCGCCGGTCAATTTGGGTGGTTAATTGTCTACATGAAACCTATTTCAATTAATCAAGTCTTAACAAGTTTGATTGCTTAACATGTTGGAAACATTCAATCATTGAAATATAGTTTTCATTTAATATATATAATCATGGAAAAGTTCGGGTCACTACAGTACCTACCCGTTAAATAAATTTCGTCCCGAAAATTTTAAGCAGTTGGAGGTGTTGACGCATCTTCTGGAAATAGGTGCGGGTATTTCAGCTTCATTTGATCTTCACACTCCCAGGTGAACTCGGGTCCTCTACGAGCATTCCATCGAACCTTAACGATTGGTATTTTATTTTGCTTAAGTCTTTTAACCTCACGATCCATTATCTCGACGGGTTCTTCAACGAATTGTAGTTTTTCGTTGATTTTAATTTCATCTAAAAGAATAGTGAGATCTTCTTTAGCTAAGCACTTCTTCAGATTCGAGACGTGAAAGGTATTATGTACATTGGCGAGTTGTTGAGGTAATTCAAGTCGGTAGGCTACTGGTCCGACAAGATCTAAAATCTTGAATGGTCCAATGTATCTTGGATTTAGTTTCCCCCGTTTACCAAATCGAACAATGCCTTTCCAAGGCGAAACATTAAGCATGACCATCTCTCCAATTTCAAATTCTATATCTTTCCTTTTAAGGTCCGCGTAGCTCTTTGGTCGACTCTGAGCGGTTTTCAATCGTTGTTGAATTTGGATGATTTTCTCGGTAGTTTCTTGGATTATCTCTGGACCCGTAATCTGTCTATCCCCCAATTCACTCCAAAAAATCGGAGACCTGCACTTTCTACCATAAAGTGCTTCGAACGGTGCCATTTCGATACTCGAGTGGTAACTGTTTTTGTAGGAAAATTCTGCTAACGGTAGATGTCGATCCCAACTGTTTCCAAAATCAATAACACATGATCGTAACATGTCTTTAAGAGTCTGTATCATCCTTTTGCTCTGCCTATCGGTTTGTGGATGATATGCAGTACTCATGTCACGAGTTCCCAATGCTTGCTGTAATGTCTGCCAAAACCTTGAAACAAATCTGCCATCTCTATCAGAGATAATAGAGATTGGTATTCCATGTCTAGAGAAAACTTCCTTCAAGTATAATCGCATCAACTTCTCCATTTTATCATCTTCTCTCATTGGCAGAAAATGTGCTGACTTGGTGAGACGATCGACTATTACCCAAATAGTATCATAACCACTTGCAGTCCTTGGCAATTTAGTAATGAAATCTATGGTAATGTTTTTCCATTTCCATTTCGGGATTTCAGGTTGTTGAAGTAGACCTGATGGTTTCTGATGTTCAGCTTTTACCTTAGAACACGTCAAACATTCTCCTACGTATTTAGCAATATCGGCTTTCATACCCGGCCACCAAAAGTGTTTCTTGAGATCTTTGTACATCTTTCCCGCTCCAGGATGTATTAAGTATCTGGTTTTATGTGCTTCCTTAAGTACCATTTCTCTCACATCTCCAAACTTTGGTACCCAAATTCTTTCAGCCCTATATCGAGTTCCGTCTTTCCGAATATTAAGATGTTTCTCCGATCCTTTGGGTATTTCATTCTTCAATTTTCCTTCTTTTAAAACTCCCTGTTGCGCCTCCTTTATTTGAGTAGTAAGGTTAGTACGAATGATTATATTCATAGCTTTTACCCATATAGGTTCTCTGTCCTTTCTACTCAAAGCATCGGCTACCACATTCGCCTTCCCCGGATGGTAATGAATCTCAAAATCATAATCATTCAACAATTCAATCCACCTACGCTGCCTCATGTTCAATTGTTTCTGATCAAATATATGTTAGAGACTTTTGTGGTCGGTATATATAATATTTTTAACCCCATATAAGTAATGCCTCAAAGTCTTTAATACAAAAACAACAGCGCCCAATTCCAAATCGTGAGTCGTATAATTTTGCCCGTGAATCTTCAATTGTCTGGACGCATAAGCAATTACCTTTGTTCGTTGCATTAATACACAACCAAGACCTTGCTTCGAGGCGTCACAATATATCACAAAATCATCATTCCCTTCAGCTAATGACAATATTGTTGGGATTTAACAAGTTCCATTATTTCTAAAACCATTTAAGAATCATTATAATCGGAAGCGTGTAATTATCAAGTTTTACTTGTTAAACTTTAACCAATTTAAAGCTAAATCCCATGGATCAAGTTGTGAACATATGCTTACTAATTGTTAAGAAAGGAAAGAAGTTATACCTCCTCAAAACAAGTTTGAGGGCTGCTCAAGAAGTGCAGAAACTTTGATGAAGATGAAGGTGGAAAGAGCTCCTAACTTGAAACTTCAAGTGTGTAGAACCCCAAGCTCTTATGCTCCAACACCACCCTTAATCTTAGCTATACTTTGGAACCTTAATCACCTTTGAACAAGCTTGAAAACCTCTCATAAGTTGCTGGAAAATTTGGACAGCAACAACCCTCAAAGATGATGATGAAATGAGCTTCTAACTTGAAGCCTCAAGTGTAGTATACCCCAAGCTTTGAACCCCAACACTCTTGCTTTTGGTTAGGATTTATTTGACACTTGAAACAAGCTTGTAAAATGAAATTAAGGACCCCTCTATGGTGCTCAAAGCTCACGGCCAGAATCAGTATTTTTTTACTGATTTTGTGCAGTTTTTACAAGCATGTATGTATGTGTTTACTTGAGAGAATTTATTCAAACTTTGGTCCTTGAGTTGCACATGCACCTAAGGACTTGTGAAGTCTTAAAAGCAACAAAATAAGACAAGCATGTGAGTGTCTAGGAGACCCAAAATCTGCTCACTTATTTTATAAAACAATGTCTTAATAAATATATAAACATGTTATATATATATATATATAAAACATGTAATTGTTTTGTTACTTTTATATTTTATAAGCCTTTTATAAAATATAACACAATATAATCATTTAAACCTATAAATAATTATATATATATAAATTGTCCAAATAATTTATCTCAAGTGATAGTGTTTCAGAAAACCGATTTTCTGAAATTTAAGTGTCGCGTATTTATTTAACAAACCAATTGTTAAGATTAAATACGTTTAAGGTGTCGGTAAGCTTGTTATTGGGTATGACCCGACTTGGATCATAATATATTAGCCACATTAATTTAATACGTCTCTCGGGCATACTAAATACCTTCAATCTCCCACTTGCACGAGAAACATAAGAAATTAATGCAAGTGATGGATACAGCCTAACACACCGTCCATCACCCCTAATATGTTATGACTTTGTTCCATTCAATAACATCATCCCTTTCGAGCTCCCTACTCGAGCTGATATATGTAGGTGAATCTTTCATTATATCCTTTCATCCTAGATGTCATGTTAAATCCAAGAGATACAGAGTGATCACTCTCTTATAGATTTAACTTTTCAGGCCTTAGACATCTGACTCTCAACGAATAAGAGGGACAAATTCCATCTTGACTACATACGTCCTAGATATACACTTTGTAATATACCTGAGTTCTTCCTTATGTACTACCATGTTTCAGAATAGCGAAGGAAAGAATCAAGGCACAGTTCTTGGTGAATATCCGAACCCAATATGTATCTCAGGTCAGAGGATACAATGATATTCGCCTTTACTCAAGATTACATGTGATCAACCACAAAGGCTCTATACAGTAATTCTTGAGAGCGGGTCTTCCAATATTTGTTTCCCACAAATATCTATGAACCTTGGTTGCAACCTTGCCCCACATTCAACCTATGAATGTATACCAATCCAAGTTCATAATAGTCTAAACCTCACACTTGTTCCCACAAATGTGATCGACTACGGAAATTTAGAATAGTTGCTTATTCATGGATGAAATATGCAAAATAACCATAGTTATATTAATGAGTTTGAATAATTTCGTTCCGGTACAATACATAAAATAGATCATATCCAATCACTAGAATATCAAAGCCCTAATGCACAAACATGTCCCTCATGTTTTGGCCCATGTAAAAGCTTCGTGAGTGGATCCGCAACATTTTGATCTGTGTGAACTTTGTGAATACATATCTTTCCCTTTTCAACCTCATCCCTGATGTAGTTGAATCTCCGCTCAATGTGACGAGTCTTTTGATGAGCACGAGGTTCCTTGATTTGAGCAATCGCACCCTCGTTGTCACAAAAGATCTCAAGAGGGTCCTGAATGGAAGGGACCACTCCTAAGTCGTCGATGAATTTCTTCATCCATGCAGCTTCCTGAGCTGCCAGTGAGGCGGCAATGTACTCCGACTCTGTAGTGGATAACGCAACAACTTCCTGTTTCGAACTCTTCCAAGAGACCGCACCACCATTTAACATGAAGACATAACCGGATTGTGATCGAGAGTCATCTCGATCAGTTTGGAAACTCGCGTCCACGTAACCTTTTACAGCGAGTTCCTCCTCACCAGACCCATATATTAGAAACATATCCTTAGTCCTCCTAAGGTATTTCAATATGCTTTTAACAGCAATCCAATGACTATTTCCTGGGTTATTCTGGTATCTACTTGTCAAGCTTAGAGCGCATGACACATCCGGTCTAGTACATATCATTGCATACATGATAGACCCAATAGCAGATGCGTATGGGACTTTCTTCATTCTCTCTTGTTCATCTTTCGTGGTAGGACACTGAGATGAACTGAGAACGGTTCCTTTTTGAATAGGTACCAAACCTCTCTTAGAGTTTTCCATCTTGAACCTTTTCAAGATTTTATCAATGTATGTACTTTGACTTAAACCTATCAATCTCTTGGATCTATTCCTATAGATCCCTATCCCCAATATGTATTGTGCATCTCCAAGATCCTTAATGGAGAAGCAACTCTTTAGCCAAGTTTTGACTCCTTGCATTGTCGTAATATCATTCCCAAATAATAATATATCATCCACATATAGTACAAGGAACATGATAGTGCTCCCACTAGCTTTCTTATATACACAAGCTTCATCACCATTTTTAATGAAGCCAAATTTCTCGGCTTCCTCATTAAAACGATGATTCCACATTCTAGATGCTTGTTTCAATCCGTAGATTGACTTCTTTAACTTGCATACACTTTTAGGATATTTTGGATCAACAAAACCTTCAGGCTGGACCATATAGACATCTTCCATAAGATATCCATTTAGGAAAGCGGTTTTGACATCCATTTGCCATATTTCATAGTCGTAGTGAGCAGAAATCGCAAATAATATCCTAATAGACTTTAGCATTGCCACAGGCGAGAAAGTTTCATCATAATCAACCCCTTGAGTTTGAGTGAAACCTTTTGCAACAAGTCTAGCTTTATATGTATCCAAGTTTCCATGTATGTCGGTTTTCATTTTGAAAAGCCATTTGCAATCAACTAGCTTAGAGCTAGGAGGTTGCTCAACAAGTTCCCACACTTGGTTTTCATACATGGATTGCATCTCGGCGTTCATGGCTTCCTGCCATTTATCTTTATCAATCCTTGATAAAGCATCTTGGTAGTTTGTTGGTTCATCCAAATCAACCGTATAGCAACCATCTATGAGAAACCCATATCTCTCAGGAGGATTGCTAATCCTACCAGATCTACGAATGCCTTGTGTATTTTGATCATCCATTTGATCACTATCAACATTTTCATGTTGAGTGCTAGTGTCAACCAATTGTGTATCATCTACTTGATCTTGAACCTCTTCAAGATCTATCTTCCTTTCACTATTTCCTTCCATTAGGAACTTAGTTTCAAGGAATTCCGCCTTCCGAGCAATAAATACATTTTGCTCGGATGGATCATAGAAATAGTATCCCATATCATCCTTGGGATATCCTATGAAGATACACTTCGTGGATCGAGCATTCAACTTATTAGGGACGTAACGCTTAGGATAAGCTTCACATCCCCATACCTTTAAGTACGATAGAGATGGAGGTTTACCAAACCACATCTCGTGAGGAGTTCGTTCCACTTTCTTGGTTGGGGCCATATTTAAAATACGAGCCGCGGAGCTTAGACAATAACCCCAAAATGATAGAGGCAACGAGCTTCTTGCCATCATAGATCGAACCATATCCATTAGGGTTCGGTTCCTCCTTTCGGAAACTCCATTAAGTTGGGGTGTTCCGGGTGGAGTAAGTTGTGAGATAATCCCACAACTCCTAAGATGATCTTGGAAGGTATCGCTTAGGTATTCACCTCCTCTATCGGTACGTAGTACCTTAATTGTCCTATTGAGTTGATTTTGTACTTTGTTTTGATATTCTTTGAATGCTTCAAACGTTTCGTCCTTGTGTCTTAATAAATAGACATATCCGAAACGACTAAAGTCATCAATGAAAGTAACAAAGTATCTTTCACCATTCCTAGTTATGGGTTTAAAGGGTCCACATACATCCGAATGTATTAATCCCAATAAATCTTTAGCCCTTTCATAAGTCCCTTTGAAAGGTGCTTTAGTCATCTTGCCTTGTAAACAAGATTCGCATACATCAAATGAATCCATTTCATTTGATTTCAAAAGTCCATTCCTTTGAAGTGTATGCATTCGGTTCTTGTTTATGTGACCAAGGCGACAATGCCATAAATAGGAATCACTCAAATCCCTTTTGAGTTTCTTGGTGCTTGTATGGTACATTGAGCTACTAGATGATGTGTCATCATGAACCAATTCATAAATTCCATTTGAAGGTGAAGCCTTGAAATAGAATACATTATCTAAATAAATATGGATATCATCATTAACAAAATTAAGATAAAAACCACATTGTTTCAAACGGGAAATGGAAATAATGTTTCGACATAAATCGGGTGCATACAAAACATCTTTCAAAATAAGTTCCAAACCACTTGGAAGCTTCAACACAAAGTCTCCTTGAGCCTTCACTTGCACTTTGGCTCCATTACCCATGTAGAGACTTGATGTTCCCGTTTGCTTGCTACTTCTTTTGAACCCCTGCAATGAATTGCAAATGTGAGTTCCACATCCAGTGTCTAATACCCATGTATTAGAAGAAGTAATACTAAGCTCTATATATACCATATATATATTACCTGAGGTTTGCCCTGCATCCCTCTTGTCCTTCAACTCCTTAAGATAGACCGGACAGTTTCGTTTCCAATGACCCATTTCACCGCAACCGAAACATGGGTCTTCCTTGGGGTTTGCCTTCTCGGCTACCTTTTGCTTCTTAGCCTTGTTCTTGGTTGGGGTAACCATCTTCCCCTTCCCTTTGCCTTGATGGGCGGGTCCTTTCCTCTTAGCCACCTTTGGCTTAGAGGTGTTACCTTTGGATCCACCTTGATCGATTGCTAACACGGGTAAAGCCCTTTTACCCATGCTAGTTTCCGCCGTTCTAAGCATACCGTGAAGCTCACCTATGCTCTTATCCATCCCATTCATATTGTAATTAATTACAAATTGATCAAACCTTTTTGATAGGGAGTTAAGGATAAGATCGGTGGCTAACTCATTAGATATGTTTAGGTTAAGACGGTTAGCACGATCGATAAGGCTTTTCATCTTAAGTACATAAGATGAAACCGATTGGGTATCGTCCATACGACAAGCATGTAGCGCCCGAACCGTTTCGAAGCGTTCGACACGCGCTTGTTGGAGGAACATCTCCTTCAATTGCGTTATCATGTCGTATGCACTATGATGCTCGAAATCCTTTTGGAGTTCGGGTATCATAGTCCCAAGCATTAAGCATGAGACTTGAAGGGAGTCGTGGCAATACTTATCGTAAGAGGCCATTGCCTCCACATCATTCTCATCCGGTTGATCGGGAATGGGGTCCTCAAGCACATACATTTTATCCTCTTGTTTGAGGACAATCCGAAGATTGCGAAACCAATCCATAAAGTTTGTATGGTTGAGTTTGTCTTTCTCTAAGAGAGACCTTAATGATAGGTGGTTTAGGTTAAGTGGTGCGTTAGGAATGTTGTTGTTGTTATTGGCGGCCATCTACAAAATTAACAAAGTTCGTTTAAGTATCGATTTTAATTTAACATTCAATACCCTTTAAATCAAATTGAATTATTAAATTCTAGAATCCAACGGTAAACCAAATTTCGGTTAGGTGACCTTTATCCCGCAATTTGATTTAGCTAGGTAGTCAATAAATGACAATTGCAATCCATTTGCAACTTCTAGAGTATGGGATCATGCAATCCTTTTGCATGGCATATTTATCCCATCAACGCCTATTTGTTCCTCATGCTTCGGTGACCCTAAGTTCATGATTCCCAAATCAAGTCGTCCCACTTGTGTAAACATGTAAATTCAACATACAAGTGGTTAGGTGACCTTTATCCCACAAGTGTGCGAAATTTACCTTATTGATATTAGTCCGCTCATGACGGTTAGGTGACCTTTATCCCGTCAAGAGTTTCTTAATATGTCTAAGTGTTTTCACAAAAGGATGGCGTTAAACTTGTTAAGCTCGTTGGTTAAAGGGATTTTGAGTTTTCGTTATTTCTAGTTTAGGAAAACTTTTGCACCATACACCAACATGCATTTAGTGTATGGTTTATTTGAAAATCCATTTTCATGCTTTGTAATTAAGCCAATTACTTGATATAAACCATTTTATATGTATGATCCTTATCATTTTCTTAATAACCATTTATTAAGGTTCTCAGTTGCCTTTTAAATTTAACCATTTAAATTGCCGTTTTGCATGTACTTAGCACGTCTAATTTAACCAATTAAAATGTCGTTTTGTTAGTTGTTATCTTGTGATTAATTGTATCAACCAAACATACAAAACAATAATCATACAAACAACCACACATGCAAAATAAGTATGTTCACAATCTAGCCATTTTGGTGGACATTTGTTTAGCCGAAAACAAATGTCACCGGGTAAGGGTTAATCATACAAAGTAGGAGATTTCAATCTCCCACTTAACCTTGCATCCATATGCTCCTTGTGTTCTTGAAGTCTTCATGATCTTGTTCTTCATTTTTACAAAATATGTATCCTAATACATTTTTATCTAGAAAATGAAATACAACCTATTCTATTTTACATACCAAATGTAAAACAAATTACATAGCCAAAATAATAATTATTACATGCCAATTGAATGAATAATATTACATACCAAATGAATATAACAAATCAACCAAATATAACATGCAATCAACACAAGGTCAAGGCTAGGATTGTGAACTTTAACATGCAACCAAAATTGACCAAAATGCAAGTTCCAAACCCTCTTGGAACCTCTTTCAAATTCGGCCAAGCTTACAAACCCACCCAAACCCATTTGTTTTTGCAATCTACATTCATGCATGTTAGTAGATTGCAAATGTAGTGGGTTTTAAACAACAATTCGAAGCATATTTCAACAACCTCGGCTCTAGATACCATTGTTGGGATTTAACAAGTTCCATTATTTCTAAAACCATTTAAGAATCATTATAATCGGAAGCGTGTAATTATCAAGTTTTACTTGTTAAACTTTAACCAATTTAAAGCTAAATCCCATGGATCAAGTTGTGAACATATGCTTACTAATTGTCAAGAAAGGAAAGAAGTTATACCTCCTCAAAACAAGTTTGAGGGCTGCTCAAGAAGTGCAGAAACTTTGATGAAGATGAAGGTGGAAAGAGCTCCTAACTTGAAACTTCAAGTGTGTAGAACCCCAAGCTCTTATGCTCCAACACCACCCTTAATCTTAGCTATACTTTGGAACCTTAATCACCTTTGAACAAGCTTGAAAACCTCTCATAAGTTGCTGGAAAATTTGGACAGCAACAACCCTCAAAGATGATGATGAAATGAGCTTCTAACTTGAAGCCTCAAGTGTAGTATACCCCAAGCTTTGAACCCCAACACTCTTGCTTTTGGTTAGGATTTATTTGACACTTGAAACAAGCTTGTAAAATGAAATTAAGGACCCCTCTATGGTGCTCAAAGCTCACGGCCAGAATCAGTATTTTTTTACTGATTTTGTGCAGTTTTTACAAGCATGTATGTATGTGTTTACTTGAGAGAATTTATTCAAACTTTGGTCCTTGAGTTGCACATGCACCTAAGGACTTGTGAAGTCTTAAAAGCAACAAAATAAGACAAGCATGTGAGTGTCTAGGAGACCCAAAATCTGCTCACTTATTTTATAAAACAATGTCTTAATAAATATATAAACATGTTATATATATATATATATAAAACATGTAATTGTTTTGTTACTTTTATATTTTATAAGCCTTTTATAAAATATAACACAATATAATCATTTAAACCTATAAATAATTATATATATATAAATTGTCCAAATAATTTATCTCAAGTGATAGTGTTTCAGAAAACCGATTTTCTGAAATTTAAGTGTCGCGTATTTATTTAACAAACCAATTGTTAAGATTAAATACGTTTAAGGTGTCGGTAAGCTTGTTATTGGGTATGACCCGACTTGGATCATAATATATTAGCCACATTAATTTAATACGTCTCTCGGGCATACTAAATACCTTCAAATATAGGTGCCGTAGTTAACGTTTTCTTCAATAATTGAAACGCTTTCTCTTGTTCATCCTTCCATTCAAATTTCTTCCCTTTATGCGTTAATGCAGTCAAGGGTTTTGCTATTTTGGAAAAATCTTGTATGAACCTTCTGTAGTAACCAGCCAGTCTTAAAAATTGGCGTATATGCTTCGGAGTTTTTGGGGTTTCCCACTTTTCAATAGTTTCAATCTTCGCTGGATCTACCTGAATACCTTCTTTGTTCACTATGTGACCGAGGAATTGAACTTCTTCCAACCAAAATGCACACTTTGAAAATTTAGCATACAGTTTTTCTTTCCTCAACAACTCTAGCACTTTTCTCAAATGTTCTTCGTGCTCTTGATCATTCTTTGAGTAAATAAGTATGTCATCGATGAAAACAATGACAAACTTGTCAAGGTATGGTCCACATACTCGGTTCATGAGGTCCATGAACACAGCTGGTGCGTTAGTCAACCCAAACGGCAAAACCATAAACTCGTAATGACCATAACGCGTTCTGAAAGCAGTCTTCGGAATATCATGCTCCTTCACCCGCATTTGATGATACCCAGAACGTAAATCAATCTTCGAATAAACTGACGAGGCTTGTAGCTGATCAAATAAGTCGTCGATTCTTGGTAGTGGATAACGGTATTTGATGGTAAGTTTGTTCAACTCTCGGTAGTCGATACACAACCTGAATGTACCATCCTTCTTTTTGACAGACAAAACAGGAGCTCCCCATGGTGATGTACTTGGTCGTATGAAGTCACGTTCTAAAAGTTCTTGTAGTTAGCTTTGGAGTTCCTTCATTTCACTGGATGCGAATCTGTATGGAGCACGAGCTATTGGTGCAGCTCCAGGTACAAGGTCTATTTGAAATTCAACGGATCGGTGTGGAGGTAGTCCCGGTAATTCTTTCGAAAATACATCGGGAAATTCTTTTGCGACGGGAACATCATTGATGTTCTTTTCTTCAGAATTGACTTTCTCGACGTGTGCTAGAACAGCATAGCAACATTTTCTTATTAGCTTTTGCGCCTTCAAATTACTAATAAGATTTAGTTTCGTGTTGCTATTTTCTCCGTACATCATTAAGGGTTTTCCTTCTTCTCGTACAATGCGAATTTCATTTTTGTAACATACGATCTCCGCTCTCTCCTTTTTCAACCAGTCCATGCCAATTATCACATCAAAACTCCCTAACTCTACTGGTATCAAATCAATCTTAAACGTTTCGCTAACCAGTTTAATTTCTCGATTCTGACATATTTTATCTGAAGAAATTAATTTACCTTTTGCAAATTCGAGTAAAAATTTATTATTCAAAGGCGTCAATGGACCACTTAATTTAGCACAAAAATCTCTACTCATATAGCTTCTATCTGCACCCGAATCAAATAAAACATAAGTAGGTTTTTCATCGATAAGAAACGTACCCGTAACAAGCTCCGGGTCTTCCTGCGCTTCTTCCGTATTAATGTTAAAAAATCTCCCACGGCTTTGTCCATTATTATTTCCCTGGTTTGAGCACGTAGTTTTGTAGTGGCCCTTCTTCCTACATTCGAAACAAATAATGTGGGCAGTATTTGTTCTTTTAGTCACTGGTCCGAAAGCTTCACACTTCGTTGCAGCATGACCCTTCCTATTACATTTGGTACATACTACTTCACAAAATTTACCTGGATGATATCCTTCACACATATAGCATGGAATTTTTTGATTGTTGTTGTCATTGTTGTTATTGAGATTGTTATTGGGATTGATGTGGTTGTTATTGTTGTTGGGACGGTTGATGTAGTTATTGTTGTTGGGACGTTTGTTGTAATTATTGTTGGGATTTCGATTGTTGTTGTTGCGATTGATGTTGCGGTTGTTGGAATAGTTGTTGTGATTATTGTTGTTGTTGTATTGGTGACCCTTGTCACTGGTTTCTTCCCACTTTCTCTTGGCATTGTTTCATGTTGGCTTCTTCGTCCGCTTGCTCTTTAATTCTTCCCTCAATTTGGTTTATGAGTTTATGAGCCATTCGACTTGCCTTTTGTATGGAGGCAGGCTCATGTGAACTCACATCTTCTTGAATTCTTTCTGGTAACCCTTTCACAAACGCGTCGATCTTCTCTTCTTCATCTTCGAACGCTCTTGGACATAATAGGCACAACTCTGTGAATCTTCGTCCGTACGTAGTAATGTCGAAACCTTGTGTTCGTAATCCTCTAAGCTCTACCTTGAGCTTATTGACCTCGTTTCTGGGATGGTAATGCACGTTCATCAAGTACTTGAATGCTGACCATGGTAGTGTATAAGCAGCATCTTGTCCCACTTGTTCTAGATAGGTATTCCACCATGTTAACGCAGTACCTGTGAAGGTATGTGTGGCGTACTTCACCCTATCTTCTTCAGTACATTTACTTATGGCAAACACCGATTCGACCTTCTCGGTCCACCGTTTCAATCCAATTGGTTCTTCGGTTCCATCAAATTCCAAAGGTTTGCAGGCAGTAAATTCTTTGTAGGAGCATCCTACACGATTTCTTGTGGCATTAGTTGCATTGTTAGATTCAGAGTTATTATTGTTGTTTTGCATTGCAGCCTATACTGCGGCTATGTTGGCAGCAAGAAAAACAAAGAAGTCTTCCTCGCTCATGTTCAAGTTCTGACGAGTAGTCGGTGCCATTTCCTTCAAAAATAGCCAAAAGAATTAAGTTAATCATATAGAATATTAAGAGTAGTCAATAGTATTTTGTAGCATAATATGAACTTATTTATAAAAGATTTTTCTTCATATTAGCATTTTATAAGTTTTAATTCGGGTAGTACTTACCTGTTAAGTTCATACTTAGTAGCTAACATACAATTCAACTACTACAATTCTATATGAAAAACTGATTACAATAATATTTCGCGTTCAAACTATTATACAATATTTTTCAAACTTACAATACTGCTATATTACTTATAGCTCAAGATATAGCACACAATAACTTTGATACAAAGCACTTGCGAAGACAATTCTAGTTAATACGCAAGTCGTTCAGCAAATGCAATAAAGGCACGTAATTCATAAGTCCAGAAGCAAGTCATGCATTCAGGTTTTACTAGTATTATTTCCCATCCTTGATCTTGTGGAAAATAACCGTTGTGACCGTTGGATAGGCAGCATGTTGTAACGTTTTCAAAAGGACGGGGTTATGTAATGCCCAACAGCCCCGTAATAATCTAAAAACCTTGTTTCTCACCCCAACTACTGAGTCTGTCACTTGTGGGAATGTTTTATTTAGCAGTTGTAATCCAATGTTCTTTTTCTCACTTTGATGAGAAGCGATCATCACTAAACCGTAAGCATAACATGCTTCTTTATGTTGCATGTTAGAAGCTCTTTCTAAAGAACGAAGTCCTATATTGGGATATGTGGAGTCAAAGTAGGTTCTTAACCCGTAGCGTAAAATTGCATCTGGGTTTAATGCCTTAAAGAAAACACGACGTAACTTAAGGTCTCCCCAATGTGATATACCCCATCTATCAAAGGAAAGTATTTTATTAACAAAGGCATTCCTGGAACGTCTTTCAAATGTTTGACAAACTAATTTTGCCGTAAATAATTGTGCCGACAAATTCTGGCCGACTCTAGACAAGATTTCATCGATCATATCCCCTGGTAGGTCTTCTAAAATATTGGGTTGTCTATCCTTAACGTCCATTGTGTGTTTTTATATTGTAAAATAGACGAGGATTAGCTTCGTAAAAGATAATTAACGAACAAACAAGCAATTTTTACATATAACATGAAAATACAAACACACTACAATACATATATTACATATCATGATTATAACTCTTTATTCCGACTCATTCGTTTCTTCCTCTTCGGACTTGTTTCGTTTCGCTAATTTCCTAGGGATATATGGTACTCCCCTAATACGAGCCGTTCTTTTCTCAAAGGGTCTAGAAAAACCTGGTGGCTTAGATGTTCCCGGGTTATAGTGAAAGTTTAAGAAATACGGGTGTTTACGGTACACCCCATCAGGGTACTTCATGTTAACATAAAGTTCATCGGGTTTGGGTTCGGGTTTTTCTATTTTGATGTCTTTTCCCTTATTGTTTTCTTTTGCTTTATCAAATTGGGTCGAGGTAATTTCTATAACATCATCGAAATCCTCATCGGGATCCGATTCATCAGAAAACTGGTAATTTTCCCAATATTTGCTTCCTTGGCGGAAACTCCATTGACCATTTTTAACTTTGGTCCATTGGTTGAGGATTTTCTTTTATTTAACCGTTTTTCTGTAGTTATTAATATTTCTTCCTCCGAAACCTCTTCTTCTTCCGGTTCCTCCTCTTTCGATTCCTCCTCTTCCGGTTCCTCCTCTTCCGTTTCCTCCTCTTCCGATTCCTCCTCTTCCGGTCCTTCCTCAGGAATTTGTGAATCTTCCCAAAATATATTTGACTCTTCATTATTATTAGGTGAGTCGATGGGATTTGTACTAGAGGTAGACATCTATCACACAATATCAAACACGTTAAGAGATTAATATATCACATAATATTTACATGTTAATAATATATAGTTTCCAACAAAAAGTGTTAAGCAATCGTTTTTAAAGAAAATACGGTCGAAGTCCAGACTCACTAATGCATCCTAACCAACTCGGTAAGATACACTAATGCAAATTTCTGGTTCTCTAAGACCAACGCTCGGATACCAACTGAAATGTCCCGTTCATATCGATTATAAACGTTTCATATTAATTGATTTCCTTGCGAGGTATTGACCTCAATTGAGACGTTTTTCAAAGACTGCATTCGATTTTTTTAAACAAACCATAACCTTTATTTTATCAATAAATGTTCAAAATATTATGACGTTTATCAAACAATGATAATCTAAAACATAGCCTTTTCACATGACCATTACATAATGGTTTACAATAATACTACACAACAATATAAGTCTTCGAATACAGTTTTTAAACAATATTATACAAGCATGCAGACTCGAATCTTGTCTTTATTTAGTATGCAACAGCGGAAGCTCTTAATAATCACCTGAGAATAAACATGCTTTAAACGTCAACAAAAATTTTGGTGAGTTATAGGTTTAACCTATATATTTATCAATTCGTAATAATAGACCACAAGATTTTCAATTTTCATTTCTCAATAACATGCAAACTGCATAAAAATCATTCATATGATGAACACCTGGTAACCGACCTTAACAGGATGCATATAGAATATCCCCATCATTCCGGGACTCTCATCGGACATGATAAATCGAAGTATTAAAGCATCCGTAACTCTGATGAGGCTTGTTGGGCCCAATAGATCTATCTTTAGGATTCGCATCAATTGGTGGCAATTATAATAAACACCAATTCTTAGGCTACCAAGCTAAAAAGGGGCATATTCGGTTCGATAATTCAACATAGAATGTAATTTTGATCACTTATGTCTATTTTGTAAAACATTTATAAAACTGCATGTATTCTCATCCTAAAAATAATATATTTTATAAGTGGGACTATAACTCATTTTCACAGATTTTTCCTTCGTCGGGAAAATAAGACTTGGCCACGGGTCGATTCACGAACCTATAACGAATATATACATATATATCAAAGTATGATCGAAATATATTCACAACATTTTTTATTACGTTTTAACAATTTAAGTTTGTTAAGTTAGCAGTCCAACGTTAGTAATCTACAACTAGTTGTCCACAGTTAGATGTACAGAAATAAATCAATATATATTGTCTCGAATCAATCCACGACCCAGTGTATATAAGTCTCAGGCTAGATCACAACTCAAAGTATACATATTATTTTGGAATCAACCTCAACCCTGTATAGCTAACTCAAGCATTACTGCATATAGAGTGTCTATGGTTGTTCCGAAATATATATATATATAGATGGATCGATATGATATGTCAAAACATTGTATACGTGTCTATGGTGTCCCAAGATTACATAATATATGTTAGAATACATGTATAATACAATATAAGTTAGTTAAGTTATGATTTGTATAGATTTGTTACAAATTTCACGTAGCTACAACAAGCAAAATTATCCAATCTTGTTTTACCCATAACTTCTTCGTTTTAAATTCGTTTTGAGTGATTCAAGTTGCTATGGATTTTTAATGAATTGAAATTTATGAAACTAAATAGAAAAAGTATAAGTTTATAGTCGTAAATACAGATTACAAGTCAATATTGTAAGAGGTAGTCATTTCAGTCGAAAGAACGACGTCTTGATGACCATTTTGAAAAATATACTTCCACTTTGAGTTTAACCATGATTTTTGGATATAGTTTCATGTTAATAAGAAAAATCATTTTTCCAGAAGAACAACTTTTAAATCAAAGTTTATCATAGTTTTTAATTATCAAACCCAAAACAGCCAGCGGTTTTACTACGACGGCATATGTCCCGTTTTACGGTGTTCATCGTGTTTCCAGGTTTTAAATCATTAAGTTAGCATATAATATAGATATAGAACATGTGTTTAGTTGATTTTAAATGTCAAGTTAGAAGGATTAACTTTATTTCCGAACAAGTTTAGAATTAACTAAGCTATGTTCTAGTGATTACAAGTTTAAATCATCGAATAAGGTAGTTATTTATATATGATTCGAATAATGTTATGAACATCATTACTACCTCAAGTTTAGTAGGTAGACCTACTGGAAGTGATAAGAAATGATCTAGCTTCGAAGGATCTTGGATGACTTGAAAGTTCTTGAAGTAGAATCATGACACGAAAACAAGTTCAAGTAAGATTTTTACTCGAATTAAGATAGTTTATAGTTATAGAAATTTAATCAAAGTTTGAATATGAGTATTACCTTGAATAAGAAAGATAACCTACTGTAAATAACAAAGGTTTCTTGATCTTAGATGATTACTTGGAATGGATTTGAAAGCTTGGAAGTAGACTTGCAAACTTGAAAGTATTCTTGATTTTATGAAACTAGAACTTATAGAATTTATGAAGAACACTTAGAACTTGAAGATAGAACTTGAGAGAGATTAATTAGATGAATAAAATTGAAGAATGAAAGTGTTTGTATATGTTTTTGGTCGTTGGTAATGGATTAGATATAAAGGATGTGTAAGTTTGTTTTCTTGTAAATAATTCATGAATGATTTATAATACTTTTGTAATTTTGTGAGATATTTCATGCTAGTTGCCAAATGATGGTTCCCACATGTTTGATGACTCATTAAGGTCTGCTAAGAGCTGATAATTAAATGTATATACCAATAGTATATACAATTAGAAGCTGGGTATTGTACGAGTACGAGTACCGAACGAATACGAGTAGAATTCTTGATGAAAATGTATGAGAATGCAATTATAACCAATTTTGTTAAGTACAAGTATTTTGATTTGTATCTTGAAGTCTTCCAAAAGTATATTAATACATCTTAATACACTACATATATATACATTTTAACTGAGTCGTTAAGTCATCGTTAGTTGTTACATGTAAGTGTTGTTTTGAAACCTTTAAGTTAACGATCTCATTTAATGTTGTTAACCCATTATTGATTATATCTAATGAGATGTTAAATTATTACATTATCATGATATTATGATGTATGAATATATATTAATATGATATATATACATTAAAATGTCGTTACAACGATAATCGTTACATGTATGTCTCGTTTCGAAAATCTTTAAGTTAGTAGTCTTGTTTTACATATGTAGTTCATTGTTAACACACTTAATGATATAATTAGTTATCATTTTACCATGTTAAATATAGTGTAACAATATCTTAATATGATACATATATATTTAGTAAGACGTTGTTATAACGATAATCGTTATATATATTGTTTCGAGTTTCTTAACTTAGTAGTCTAATTTTTATGTATATAACTCATCGTTAATATACCTAATGAGATACTTACTTATCATAATATCATGTTAACTATATATATATATATATATATATATATATATATATATATATATATATATATATATATATATATATATATATATATATATATATATATATATCATATAGTTTTTACAAGTTTTAACGTTCCTGAATTGCCGGTCAATTTGGGTTGTCAATTGTCTACATGAAACCTATTTCAATTAATCAAGTCTTAACAAGTTTGATTGCTTAACATGTTGGAAACATTCAATCATGCAAATATAGTTTTCATTTAATATATATAATCATGGAAAAGTTCGGGTCACTACATCTGTTATACAAAAATGCCATTTGGGTTAAAGAATGCTGGAGCAACATACCAACAGGTAATCGACAAAGCATTCCAGGACCAAATCGGACGAAATATCGAAGCATACGTGGACGACATCATCATCAAGAGCAAAACAGAGGAACAATATGAAGTTAAATCCATCAAAATGCTCTTTCGGAATGGAAGAAGGCCGTTTCTTAGTCTTCAGGATAACTTCGAGAGGAATCAAGGCAAACCCGAAGAAAATCCAAGCAATCAAAGACATGCAATCACCCAGGAATAAAAAAAGACGTGCAAAGCTTAAACAAGAAGCTAGCGGCACTTACAAGGTTTCTGTCACGAGCCGCCGACAAAGCTCTCCCCTTTTTCCAGACATTAAAGGGCTGCCTGAACAAAATAGATTTCATTTAGACGGATGAGGCTGAGAAGGCCTTCCAGGATGTAAAGGCATTCTTACAGGAGCTGCAAACATTAACGGCACCTATACAGGGTGAAACCCTCACGGTATACCTTGCCGTCTCCTCTGAAGCAATCAGCTTGGTTCTAGTTGCCGACAGAGGTAATATCCAAATGCCGGTGTACTTCGTAAGCAAAGTATTACAAAACGGAGAAGTAAACTACCCGGCCATGGAAAAACTAATTTACGCCTTAGTGCACATAGCCAGACGGTTGCGGCGATATTTTCAAGCACATCCGATACAAGTCTTCACAGACCAACCGATCAAACACGTTCTGACTAGACCAGAAATTTCTGGAAGAATGGCAAAATGGACAATAGAACTTGGCGCACACGAAATCACCTTCCTCCCGAGACATTCAGTAAAGGGCCAAGTCATAGCCGACTTTTGGTAGAGCTCCCATCTGACATGATCAAACAAGGAGAAACCACTGTTACAAGAAGGGAAATAGACGAATTCTGGGAACTATATACGGATGGAGCGTCAAGTGAGAAAGGAGCCGGCATAAGACTACTCCTCATTTCCCCAAATGGAGAAAAAATAACCTACGCTATCCGGTTGAAGTTCGCCGCCTCAAACAATGAGGCCGAGTACGAAGCACTAATATCCGAATTACGCTTGGAAAAAAGTATTGATGTACGACAACTTACAGCTTATGTCGACTCACAACTAGTAGCAAGCCAGTTAAACGGCAGCTTTGAAGTAAGAGATACATCAATGCAAAAATACCTAGAGCTTACGAAAGTACTAACCAACACCTTCGCAATATTCGAAATAAACAAATACCCCGTAACCGTAATAAGAAAGAAGATGCTTTGAGCAAGCTTGCCTCTCTGCTCTACGACCACTTCACCAAAAAGGTTATGGTTGAAGTACTGTAAAGAAAGTCAACCGAAGAGGATACTCTCATGGCAACAATCACGACGGAGGAAGAGTGTTGGATGACACCTTTCATAAAATACCTTGCTGATGGTACCCTCCCAGAGGACAAACTACAAGCCCGCAGGATACGAATGCGGGCACTAATGTGCAACTTTAAAAATGGCATCCTGTATAGGAAATCATTCACAGAGCCTTACTTAAGATGTATTGGCCCAGCGCAGTCCAAAGAGATCACACAAGAAATACACGAAGGAGCCTGCTCCACACATTCTGTGTAACACCCCGTTTTCCCGTGCGCGTTTAAAGGTACAAACTTAATTATTAGCATGCTTATAACGTGTTCGTTTATGTGATTAAATGAGCCAAAGTGTTAGTTTATGAGTTAGTGCATATATGTGTGTGTGTGTGTATATATATATATATATATATATATATATATATATATATATATATATATATGTTTGAATGCGTGCATGAACGTGTTTATGAATGTGTCACGTTGGTGTCGAGTCGTGTGAGACCTAAGGTCGAGGTTTAGACATGCATAGGAAGGGTGAAAGATGTTGTGCTTGTTGTTTGAACCTTTGATTTATGTTAAATTGTCGAAGTGATCAGGAATAGGCCACTGCCACGACGAGAGGAAAGGGGCCGCGACGCGACAATCAAAGCAAATCCAGATCAGAACATGAGTTAAGAAGGGTCGTTTTTCCTTCTTTATGTCGCGCCGCGACAAAGGAGCCGCGCCGCGGTACCTCTGCAGTTTTGACTCCGATTTCTGCTCAAATTAAAAAGGGTTTTAGGGGTAATTTGGTCATTTTGCATGTAGATCTGATGGGAGCTTTTAATATCAGCCACTTATCCTATATTTCTCATTTCTTTTCCTTTTCTTTCATAATTTCCTCTCAAAACTTAAAATCCACTTAGATTAAACTTGAGATTTGAAGAAGAAGTTTTGTGAATCAATCCTAGGAGCAAGAATTAAAGTTGTTCTCCTTGCTATTAGCTACAAGAGGATAGTTTTGGTAAGTCTCAACTTTAAGTTTTGAGTTTTATTTAGTTTAAGCTAGGGTTTGGTTCATATGGAACTTGTGTGACCCATTTGAGGGTTAAATGGGTGAATTTTGGGTTAGATTGCTGAAAGGAAACCCTAATTACCATAATATAGGGTTTGGTCTAATGAAATGAGGTTTGTAAGTGTTAATGGTGTTGTAAGCATTAAAACACTTGTTTAAAGTTGAATGATGTTAATTGGGTCATGTTTGACTAAGCTTGCAGGTGTAAGTGTTAAAATGGGTCATATGAGTCAAAGTTGACCTAATTGGGTAAAATGGGTATGTAATACACCAAGTTTATGTTAGTTGATGTTAATAGACCCTAATCACTAGCTTTTAGTGATTTATGACAAGGAATGGTCATTAATGGGCGGTTTTGGTGTAGTTGATCATTTAATGCAATCGGGTCATAAAATGCTCAAGGGTTAGAAGTTGGCATTTAATTCAACTAGATTGTATTATAATAAATGCATAATGTAATAGGTACGTTACATTGAAGGGTTGCAAGCTCGGTTAGCTTTCACAAGAGACTTGAGGTGAGTGGAATTATTATATATGTATGTATATAATTTATTTACTTGTGGGGTATGGGTTAAAGTTCGTTGTTGATGATACCTCACACGTATGGACTTAAAGTTCGATGTTGACAACGCCATACGATTATTATAGTGACGTTGATGTGGGTTTAAAGTTCGTTGTTGACGATACCTCATATGTGGGTTTAAAGTTCGGTGTTGACGATACCACATTAATATAGGCGAATGGGATTTAAGTTCGATGTTGACGATACCATTCGTTGGGCTAGCCTTGGGATCTTGAGTACTATGGATGTTGTGAACATCATCGTTATACTTGTGTTTTAGTATATTGTATTGTTGTGTTATATGCTATTGTTATACTAGCCTTGTTATCGTGGTACTTAGCGTTATACATGTGAAAGGTATGCTAATTATGTAACTAGTATGTATGCGAATTTGGTAAGTGTTTGCAAGTAAGTAGGTTATATATATGTATGTATAATTGTTGCACTCACTAAGCCTTGCTTACCCTCTCGTTGTTTACCATTTTATAGGTTCCGGCTTGGACAAGGGTAAGGGCATACGTTTGGACTAGTGGTCTTCTGCTTATGTTGCCGGGGGGTGCTTTTGGTGTTAGCTTTTTGAAATTGGCCTAACGTTTTGGGTAGTTTAGCCCCAAACCATGCTCGAGTGTCGTTTGGATTATAAACTATCATTGTAGTGGGTTAAACTTGTATTAAACATAATTAATGGCCTTCGTGCCTTTTGTAAACAATTAAATTGATGTACGTTTAAATGGAACTTGTAGAATGGTTTACATATTTAATTGGCGCGTAAATGTGTATTATATAAAAAAAAATTATCGTATGGAATACGGGTTGGGATGTTTCAAGTGGTATCAGAGCAATGGTCTAAGGGATTTAGGCGACTTGAGATAGGTGCCTAGACTTGGGCTTTATTGTGTGAGCGCTTTATGCGGGACTTGTAGGACTTTGGGTCTAATCGAAATTTGTTAGTGCTTTGGTTTATGTGAACTACCCTTGTGCTAATTGTTTTGAGTTGTGTTTATCAATCATCAAGCAAGACGGACATTGTACTAGCAAGTTAATGCGACGTGCTCGCGTAACAACGATTAGCTACCGTTGTTACGGGTGCAAATCGTGTCAAACGAGTAATGTACTACGATTATTGAGCAAGATGGAATAGTGTGGTGCGCATGTATATACTTACGTGTTATGCCTTTCGTTCATGGTTTAACCTTTTCCATTTTATAGAATGAAGACGAGAAACGGACACGATAACGATATCGGTGGTACAAGCGAGGACCTCGAATTCACGGCCAAAGTTGAGGCCATCTTGAAGAACTACAAGGAGGATTTTCTTGTTAGCGTGATAAAAGTTTTCAAGGAATCGGTTGACGAGCAAATAACCGATTTAATTAATGAACGAATGAAGGCCACTGTCGATGAGGCTCTTGAAGCTAGAAACATTTATCCTCGTGGTGAAGGAGGTGAAGGAAGGCGAGACTTCCACTACAAAAACTTCAAGGATACTCAACCTCCGATGTTTAATGGGGTGAGGGATCCATTGAAAAGCATTTGTTGGATTTCCGATATCGAGGGAGCGTTCTGTACCGCGGAGTGTCCTCCCGAGAAGAAGACGATATATGGGTCTAGCATGCTACGTGAAGAAGGCAAGTTGTGGTGGGACGATAAAATCAATTTATATGGTGAAGAGCAATGCATGATCTTGACATGGGAGGAGTTTAAGAAGGAATTCTTCCAAGAATACCGAACTTCTTTCGACCTTGATAGAATCCGGGATGAGTTGCATCATTTGCAACAAGGTTCAATGGACTTGGTTACTCTCAAGTCTACCTTTTTGGCAAAGACTCGTTTTTGCCCGGAATATGTTGGTGACAATCACAAGCTAATGAAAGATTTCTACCGTACCTTGAGCGACGAGTTAAAGGGTAAGATTAGCCGGGGAATGGCTAAGACTTTTGAAGAGCTATTCGAGTTGGCTCGGGGTTTTGAGCCGGAGGTTCCAAGGAAGAGTGATTTCACTTTTTCAAAAAGAAAGTTTGAAGGTTCGAGTTATTCGAATTTTTCAAATAAAAAGAACAAGAACAAAAAGGGTTTCGAAAGTTTCAATAGTGTGAAGAAGGGCGCTACCGGCGGTTTTGGAAACTTTGTCCCTACTTGCTACAATTGTGGGGTACGTGGACATATGGCTCGAGATTGTCCGAAGCCAAATTCAACAAACAAGCTCACTTGTTTTAATTGCAACAAAGAAGGACACCGAAAGTCAGAGTGTCCCGATTTGAACAACGATAATGTTAAAAGGCTAGAGAAGGCGGCGGGTACAGCTCGAGGGCAAAACTATTTGTTGACTAACGACGAAGCCAAGCAATCCAACGAAGTTGTCTAAGGTACTTTCTTGGTTAATTCCAATCCGGCAAGGATTCTTTTTGATAGCGCTGCAAATTTGTCGTTTGTGTTTCCAAAATTTGTGCCTAAACTTGATAGACCGTTAGCTAAGTTAAGTCGTCCCGTAGAAGTCAAAATAGCATACGGCAAGACGGTTCTAGTGGTTGATGTGTGTAAGAATTGTGACGTTGTTTTTGGTGACGAAAACTTTAAAATTGATCTCATCCCGATGACTTTGGGAGACTTTGATATCGTTGTTGGTATGGATTGGCTCGATCGAAATAGAGCCGATATTGCATGCCATGAGAAATTTATCCGTGTGAAGACCCCAAGTGGGGGAGAGTTAATTATTCACGGTGATAAACGAAGAAGATTTGTGCCGATATGTTCTTTTGCACGGGCACGTCGTTTTCTTGTTAGTGGTGGCATGGCTTTTCTTGCCCATGTTGTTGATACTCGTGATGAGCCACCACCCATTTGTGAAATTCCAGTGGTTAGTGAATTCGAAGACGTTTTTCCGGACGAGCTACCGGGTGTTCCGGCGGCAAGATAAGTTGAATTTCGCATTGAGTTGGTTCCGGGAGCTACTCCCATTGCTAAAACTCCTTATCGTTTAGCACCAACAGAAATTCAAGAGTTGTTAAATCAAACCCAAGAGTTGCTTGAGAAGGGTTTTATTCGACCGAGTGCTTCGCCATGGGGCGCTCCGATTTTATTCGTGAAAAAGAAGGATTGTAGTATGCGGATGTGCATCGATTGTCGAGAGTTGAATAAGGTGACGATCAAGAATCGTTATCCATTGCCTCGGATCGATGATTTGTTTGATCAACTCCAAGGTGCGACGTATTTCTCAAAGATTGACCTACGGTCCGGCTATCACCAAATGTGGGTCCGTGAGGAAGATATTGAGAAAACGGCTTTTCGAATGCGTTATGGGCATTTTGAGTTCGTAGTAATGCCTTTTAGTCTTACAAATGCACCGGCGGCATTCATGGATCTTATGAACCGAGTGTACCAACCTATATTGGACAAGTTGGTGATTGTGTTCATTGATGACATACTAGGCTACTCAAAGAGTATGAACGAACATGAACGTCATTTGCGGGAAGTACTGAAGACGTTACGAAGGGAGAAGTTGTATGCTAAATTCTCCAAATGTGAACTTTGGCTAAGGGAGGTTCAATTCCTTGGCCATATTGTGAACAAAGACGGTATTCAAGTAGATCCGGGGAAGATAGAGACGGTGAAGAGTTGGAGACAACCGACTACGCCTACGGAAATCCGAAGTTTTCTCAGATTGGACGGTTATTATCGTCGGTTTATCCAAGACTTTTCTAAGATCGCTTCTTCGTTGACGAAATTAACGAGGAAGAACACGAGGTTTAATTGGGAGAACGAGCAAGAAATTACTTTTAAACTGTTAAAAGAGAAGTTGTGTCAAGCTCCTGTGTTAGTGTTGCCGGAAGGAGTGGAAGACATGACGGTCTATTGTGATGCTTCGTTAAATGGGCTCGGGTGTGTTCTAATGCAAAGAGGTAAAGTCATCGCTTATGCCTCTCAACAATTAAAGGAACATGCGTTGAAAATTTGGCGCCACTACTTGTATGGTGTCAAGAGTACAATTTATTCGGATCATAAGAGTTTGAAACATCTCTTTAATCAACGAGATTTGAATTATCGTCAACGTAGGTGGATGGATGTGGTGAAAGATTATGATTGTGAAATACTTTATCATCCGGGCAAGGCGAATGTGGTCGCGGATGCGTTAAGTCGAAAGAGTCATCACCCGGCATTACGATTGGGATTGTTACGTATGATTATTACTAACGATTTTCTTGAAAAACTCGGTGTGATTCAAATAGAGGCTTACGTTCACAACAAGCATGCGGAGCGAATTGTGGGACAATCAGAGTTCATTACTATGGGCTCGCGTGGTTTGTTGACTTTTCAAGGAAGAGTGTGGGTGCCTAAGATGGGTAGTTACCGACAAGTGCTACTTGATGAAGCACATAAGTCAAAGTATTCCATTCATCCGGGCGCACCGAAAATGTATCTTGATTTAAGGAAGGATTATTGGTGGCTGGGCATGAAACGTGATGTTGTGAAGTATGTTGAGCAATACGTCACGTGTTTGCAAGTTAAGGCCGAGCACCAAAAGCCGTATGGTAAGTTACAACCGTTGGAAATCCCGAAGTGGAAATGGGAGCACATTACCATGGATTTCATCACAAAGTTACCTAAAACGGCGAGAACCCAGTTTGATTCGATTTGGGTTATAGTTGATCGACTGACGAAGAGTGCTTTGTTTCTTCCCATTAAGGAAGCGATATCGTCGGAGACCTTGGCTAAGTTGTTTATCAAGGAAGTCATCTCTCGACAAGGTGTTCCTATATCTATTATTTCGGATCGAGATACTCGCTTTACATCTCGGTTTTGGGAAAAGTTTTATGAAGATATGGGTACACAATTGAAGTTGAGCACGGCGTATCATCCTCAAACGGACGGTCAAACCGAACGTACGAATCAAACATTGGAGGATATGTTACGGGCATGTATTATCGATTTTGGTGGTAGTTGGGACGAGCACTTACCTTTGGTGGAATTCTCGTACAATAATAGTTATCATACTAGTATTGGGATGCCACCTTATGAGATGCTTTATGGGCGTAGGTGTCGAACCCCGATTTGTTGGGGTGAAGTGGGACAAAAGGAAATCGGGAGTACCGATTTAGTTTTAGACACGAATTGTAAGATTGATATGATTCAAGAGCATTTAAAGAAGGCTCAAGATAGGCAAAAGTCGTATGCCAAAAAACGTAGACGAACGATCAAATTTCAAGAAGGTGACATGGTGATGCTTAAGGTTTCACCATGGAAAGGTATTATTCGATTCCAGAAATGAGGAAAGTTAGCTCCTCGGTTTATTGGACCATTTAAGGTTTTAGCTCGTGTTGGTGAAGTCGCGTATCGTTTGGAATTACCCGAAGAGCTTGCGGGGTTCCATAATACATTTCATGTTTCCCATCTCTGTAAGTGTCTTGTGGATGATTCATCTTGGGTGAAACAATAAGTTAGAATATATTGAGGAACCGATTGCCATACTTGATGAGAAGGTCAAAAGGTTGAGACATAAAGAGGTTAGGACTTTTAAAGTTCAATGGCGTCGAAGTAAGGGTTTCGAGTTTACTTGGGAGCCCGAAGAGTTTGTGTTGGTTTATCTTCCTTCTTGTCATGCGGCTTGGATCGCGAGGACACACTTCGATTCAAGTGGGGGAGAGTTGTAACATGTAGTGACCCGAACTTTTCCATGTTTATATATATTAATTGAGATTGATATTTACATGATTAAATGTTTCCAACATGTTAAGCAATCAAACTTGTTAAGACTTGATTAATTGAAATAGGTTTCATATAGACAATTGACCACCCAAGTTGACCGGTGATTCACGAACGTTAAAACTTGTAAAAACTATATGATGACATATATATGGTTATATATATAGTTAACATGATATTATGATATGTAAACATATCATTAAGTATATTAACAATGAACTACATATGTAAAAACAAGTCTACTAACTTAATGATTTTGAAACGAGACATATATGTAACGATTATCGTTGTAACAACATTTAATGTATATATATATCATATTAAGAGATATTCGTACATCATAATATCATGATAATATAAT
The DNA here is from genome assembly GCF_046630445.1 of Rutidosis leptorrhynchoides. Classification (NCBI taxonomy): domain Eukaryota; kingdom Viridiplantae; phylum Streptophyta; class Magnoliopsida; order Asterales; family Asteraceae; genus Rutidosis; species Rutidosis leptorrhynchoides. The sequence continues at coordinate 428,279,742 of NC_092333.1, read as the reverse complement.
AATTTAAAATCTCTTTTGATATTATAAACATTGGGTTAACAACATTTAACAAGATCGTTAACCTAAAGGTTTCAAAACAACATTTACATGTAACGACTAACGATGACTTAACGACTCAGTTAAAATGTATATACATGTAGTGTTTTAATATGTATTCATACACTTTTGAAAGACTTCAAGAAACTTATCAAAATACTTCTACTTAACAAAAATGCTTACAATTACATCCTCGTTCAGTTTCATCAACAATTCTACTCGTATGCACCCGTATTCGTACTCGTACAATACACAGCTTTTAGATGTATGTACTATTGGTATATACACTCCAATGATCAGCTCTTAGCAGCCCATGTGAGTCACCTAACACATGTGGGAACCATCATTTGGCAACTAGCATGAAATATCTCATAAAATTACAAAAATATGAGTAATCATTCATGACTTATTTACATGAAAACAAAATTACATATCCTTTATATCTAATCCATACACCAACGACCAAAAACACCTACAAACACTTTCATTCTTCAATTTTCTTCATCTAATTGATCTCTCTCAAGTTCTATCTTCAAGTTCTAAGTGTTCTTCATAAATTCCAAAAGTTCTAGTTTCATAAAATCAAGAATACTTTCAAGTTTGCTAGCTCACTTCCAATCTTGTAAGGTGATCATCCAACCTCAAGAAATCTTTGTTTCTTACAGTAGGTTATCATTCTAATACAAGGTAATAATCATATTCAAACTTTGGTTCAATTTCTATAACTATAACAATCTTATTTCAAGTGATGATCTTACTTGAACTTGTTTTCGTGTCATGATTTTGCTTCAAGAACTTTGAGCCATCCAAGGATCCATTGAAGCTAGATCCATTTTTCTCTTTTCCAGTAGGTTCATCCAAGGAACTTAAGGTAGTAATGATGTTCATAACATCATTCGATTCATACATATAAAGCTATCTTATTCGAAGGTTTAAACTTGTAATCACTAGAACATAGTTTAGTTAATTCTAAACTTGTTCGCAAACAAAAGTTAATCCTTCTAACTTGACTTTTAAAATCAACTAAACACATGTTCTATATCTATATGATTTGCTAACTTAATGATTTAAAACCTGGAAACACGAAAAACACCGTAAAACCGAATTTACGCCGTCGTAGTAACACCGCGGGCTGTTTTGGGTTAGTTAATTAAAAACTATGATAAACTTTGATTTAAAAGTTGTTATTCTGAGAAAATGATTTTTATTATGAACATGAAACTATATCCAAAAATTATGGTTAAACTCAAAGTGGAAGTATGTTTTCTAAAATGGTCATCTAGACGTCGTTCTTTCGACTGAAATGACTACCTTTACAAAAACGACTTGTAACTTATTTTTCCGACTATAAACCTATACTTTTCTGTTTAGATTCATAAAATATAGTTCAATATGAAACCATAGCAATTTGATTCACTCAAAACGGATTTAAAATGAAGAAGTTATGGGTAAAACAAGATTGGATAATTTTTCTCATTTTAGCTACGTGAAAATTGGTAACAAATCTATTCCAACCATAACTTAATCAACTTGTATTGTATATTATGTAATCTTGAGATACCATAGACACGTATACAATGTTTCGACCTATCATGTCGACACATCTATATATATTTCGGAACAACCATAGACACTCTATATGTGAATGTTGGAGTTAGCTATACAGGGTTGAGGTTGATTCCAAAATATATATAGTTTGAGTTGTGATCAATACTGAGATACGTATACACTGGGTCGTGGATTGATTCAAGATAATATTTATCGATTTATTTCTGTACATCTAACTGTGGACAACTAGTTGTAGGTTACTAACGAGGACAGCTGACTTAATAAACTTAAAACATCAAAATATATTAAAAGTGTTGTAAATATATTTTGAACATACATTGATATATATGTATATATTGTTATAGATTCGTGAATCAACAAGTGGCCAAGTCTTACTTCCCGACGAAGTAAAAATCTGTAAAAGTGAGTTATAGTCCCACTTTTAAAATCTAATATTTTTGGGATGAGAATACATGCAGGTTTTATAAATGATTTACAAAATAGACACAAGTACGTGAAACTACATTCTATGGTTGAATTATCGAAATCGAATATGCCCTTTTTTATTAAGTCTGGTAATCTAAGAATTAGGGAACAGACACCCTAATTGACGCGAATCCTAAGGATAGATCTATTGGGCTTAACAAACCCCATCCAAAGTACCGGATGCTTTAGTACTTCGAAATTTATATCATATCCGAAGGGTGTCCCGGAATGATGGGGATATTCTTATATATGCATCTTGTTAATGTCAGTTACCAGGTGTTCACCATATGAATGATTTTTATCTCTATGTATGGGATGTGTATTGAAATATGAAATCTTGTGGTCTATTATTATGATTTGATATATATAGGTTAAACCTATAACTCACCAACATTTTTGTTGACGTTTTAAGCATGTTTATTCTCAGGTGATTATTAAGAGCTTCCGCTGTCGCATACTTAAATAAGGACGAGATTTGGAGTCCATGTTTGTATGATATTGTGTAAAAACTGCATTCAAGAAACTGATTTTGTTGTAACATATTTGTATTGTAAACCATTATGTAATGGTTGTGTGTAAACAGGATATTTTAGATTATCATTATTTGATAATCTACGTAAAGCTTTTTAAACCTTTATTGATGAAATAAAGGTTATGGTTTGTTTTAAAATGAATGCAGTCTTTGAAAAACGTCTCATATAGAGGTCAAAACCTCGCAACGAAATCAATTAATATGGAACGTTTTTAATCAATAAGAACGGGACATTTCAGTTGGTATCCGAGCGTTGGTCTTAGAGAACCAGAAAATTTGCATTAGTGTGTCTTATCGAGTTTGTTAGGATGCATTAGTGATTCTGGACTTCGACCGTGTTTTCTTTAAAAATGATTGCTTAACATTTTTGTTGGAAACTATATATTTTTAACATATGAATATTATGTGATATATTAATCTCTTAATGTGTTTGATATTATGTGATAGATGTCTACCTCTAGAACAAGTCCCATTGACTCACCTAATAATAATGAAGAGTCAAATGTAAATTGGAATGATTCGTGGACTGATTCACAAGTTCCCGAAGAGGAACCGGAAGAAGAGTCGGAACCGGAAGAAGAATCGGAACCGGAAGAAGAATCGGAACCGGAAGAAGAATCGGAACCGGTGGGGGAAATAATAAAATGGTTAAGTAAAAGAGAATCCTCAACCAACCGACCAAGGTTAATTATGGTAAATGGTGTTTCCGCCAAGGAAGCAAAATATTGGGAGGATTACCAATTCTCCGATGAATCGGATTCCGACGAGAATTCCAATGATGTTATAGAAATTACCCCAACTGAATTTAAAAAGGCAAAAGAAAATAATAAGGGAAAGGGCATAAAAATAGAGAAATCTAATTCTAACCCCGATGAACTTTATATGTATCGTCAACCCCTGAAGTCCTTAAGTTGTAACAATGACCCGGGAACCTCTAAACCACCAGGTTTTTCTAAACCAATGTGGACAACGACGGCTCGTATTAGGGGAACATCATATATCCCTATAAACTTGGCAAAACGAACCAAAACCGAAGAAGAAGAAACGAGCGAGTCGGAATAAGATAGTTGTATTCGTGTGGTGTAATATATGTAATATAGTGTTCTTATGCTTTATGATATATGTAAAAATTGCTTGTATTAATAAGTATTTTTTTTTATGAATCTAACTCTTGTCTATTTTACAGTTTAAAAACACAAAATGGATAGACAACCCAATATTTTAAGAGACCTACCCGGAGACATGATTGATGAAATCTTGTCTAGAGTCGGCCAGAATTCCTCGGCACAACTATTTAAGGCGAGATCAGTTTGTAAGACATTCGAAGAATGTTCCAAGAATGTCTTGGTTTATAAGAGACTTTCGTTTGAAAGATGGGGGATATCACATTGGGAAACCCATAAGTTACGATGTGTTTACTTTGACGCATATATTGCGGGGAACCCAAATGCTATTTTACACAACGGGTTAAGAAATTATTTTGACTCAATATATCCGAATATTGGACTTCGTGATTTAGAAAAAGCGGCTAACATGCAACATAAAGAAGCATGTTATGCTTACGGATTAGTAATGTTCGCTTCTCACCAAAGTGAGAACAAGAACATCGGGCTACAACTATTAAACAAAACGTTTCCACAAGTGACGGAGTCGGTAATTGGGGTAAGAAATGAGGTTTTTAGATTGTTACGGGACTGTTGGACATTACGTAACCCTCGTCCCTTTGACGACGTTACAACATGCTGTCTTATCAACGGCCATAACGGTTATGTTCCACAAGACCAAGGATGGGAAGTAATCCTAGTAAAACCAGAATGCATGACTTGTTTCTGGACGTATGAATTACGTGTCTTTATTGCCTTTGCTGAACGACTTGTGTACTAGCTAGAATTATCTTCACAACTATCTTGTATCAAAGTTATTGTGTGCTATATTTCATGCTTTATGTAAAATAAGCGGTATTGTAAGTTTGTAAAATATTGTATAAAAGTTTGAACGCGAAATATTATTATAATCAGTTTTTCATATAGAATTGTAGTAGTTGAATTGTATATTAGCTACTAAGTATGAACTTAACGGGTAGGTACTACCCGAATTTAAACTTATAAAACGCTAATATGAAGAAAAAGCTTTTATAAATGAGTTCATATTATGCTACGAAATACTATTAACTACTCTTAATATTCTGTATGATTAACTTGTTCCATTTGACTATTTTGAAGGAAATGGCACCGACTACTCGACACACCGTGAATATGAATGAAGAGGAATTCCGTACTTTTCTAGCTTCAAACATAGCCGCAGTACAGGCTGCGCTACATACCAACAATAACCTTGGATCTAGCAGTACAGGAAATCGTGTAGGATGCACCTACAAAGAATTCACTGCCTGCAAACCTTTGGAATTTGATGGAACCGAAGGACCGATCGGATTGAAACGGTGGACCGAGAAGGTCGAATCGGTGTTTGCCATAAGTAAGTGTACTGAAGAGGACAAAGTGAAGTACGCTACGCATACCTTCACAGGTTCTGCGTTAACATGGTGGAATACCTATCTAGAGCAAGTGGGACAAGATGATGCTTACGCACTACCGTGGTCAGCATTCAAGCACTTGATGAACGAGAAGTACCATCCCAGAACCGAGGTCAATAAGCTCAAGACAGAACTTAGAGGGTTACGAACCCAAGGATTTGGTATTACCACGTACGAAAGACGATTCACAGAATTGTGCCTATTGTGTCCGGGGGCATTCGAAGATGAGGAAGAGAAGATCGACGCGTTTGTGAAAGGATTACCAGAAAGAATCCAAGAAGATATAAGTTCACACGAGCCCGCCTCTATACAACAGGCATGTAGAATGGCTCACAAACTAGTGAACCAGATTGAAGAAAGAATTAAAGAACAGACTGCTGAAGAGGCCAATGTGAAGCAAGTCAAAAGAAAGTGGGAGGAAAACGGTGATAAGAATCACCAATACAACAACAACAGCAATTACAACAATAATCGCAACAATTATCCCAACAATCGCAACATCAATCGCAACTACAACAAAAGGCCCAACAACAACAACAACAACAGCAACTACAACAATCATCCCAACAACAATAATAACCGCAACAACAACAACAACAATCAGAAGCAGCTATGCCAAAGGTGTGAAAAGTATCACTCGGGGTTCTGCACCAAATTTTGCAACAAGTGTAAAAGAAATGGTCATAGCGCGGCGAAGTGTGAGGTCTACGGACCAGGGGTTAATAGAACGAAAGGAACAAATGGTGTCGGAACGAGTAATGGCGGAGCAAGTAGTGTCGGAGCAAGTTATGCCAATGTAGTTTGTTATAAATGTGGAAAACCGGGCCACATTATTAGAAATTGCCCGAACCAGGAGAACACGAATGGACAAGGCCGCGGAAGAGTTTTCAATATTAATGCGGCAGAGGCACAGGAAGACCCGGAGCTTGTTACGGGTACGTTTCTTATTGACAATAAATCTGCTTACGTTTTATTTGATTCGGGTGCGGATAGAAGCTATATGAGTAGAGATTTTTGTGCTAAATTAAGTTGTCCATTGACGCCTTTGGATAGTAAATTTTTACTCGAATTAGCAAATGGTAAATTAATTTCAGCAGATAATATATGTCGGAATCGAGAAATTAAACTGGTTAGCGAAACATTTAAGATTGATTTGATACCAGTAGAGTTAGGGAGTTTTGATGTGATAATCGGTATGGACTGGTTGAAAGAAGTGAAAGCAGAGATCGTCTGTTACAAAAATGCAATTCGCATTATACGAGAAAAAGGAAAACCCTTAATGGTGTACGGAGAAAAGGGCAACACGAAGCTACATGTTATTAGTAATTTGAAGGCACAAAAACTAATAAGAAAAGGTTGCTATGCTGTTCTAGCACATGTCGAGAAAGTACAAACTGAAGAAAAGAGCATCAATGATGTTCCCATTGCAAAAGAATTTCCCGATGTATTTCCGAAAGAATTACCGGGATTACCCCCACATCGATCCGTTGAATTTCAAATAGATCTTGTACCAGGAGCTGCACCAATAGCTCGTGCTCCTTACAGACTCGCACCCAGCGAGATGAAAGAACTGCAAAGCCAATTACAAGAACTTTTAGAGCGTGGTTTCATTCGACCAAGCACATCACCGTGGGGAGCTCCTGTTTTGTTTGTCAAGAAGAAAGATGGTACATTCAGGTTGTGTATCGACTACCGAGAGTTGAACAAACTTACCATCAAGAACCGCTACCCACTACCGAGAATCGACGACTTATTTGATCAACTACAAGGCTCGTCTGTTTATTCAAAGATTGACTTACGTTCCGGGTATCATCAAATGCGGGTGAAAGAAGATGATATTCCAAAGACTGCTTTCAGAACACGTTACGGTCATTACGAGTTTATGGTCATGCCGTTTGGTTTAACTAATGCACCAGCTGTGTTCATGGACCTTATGAACCGAGTGTGTAGACCATACCTTGACAAGTTTGTCATTGTTTTCATTGATGACATACTTATTTACTCAAAGAATGACCAAGAACACGGTGAACATTTGAGAAAGGTGTTAGAAGTATTGAGGAAGGAAGAATTGTACGCTAAGTTTTCAAAGTGTGCATTTTGGTTGGGAGAAGTTCAATTCCTCGGTCACATAGTGAACAAAGAAGGTATTAAGGTGGATCCGGCAAAGATAGAAACTGTTGAAAAGTGGGAAACCCCGAAAACTCCGAAACACATACGCCAGTTTTTAGGACTAGCTGGTTACTACAGAAGGTTCATCAAAGACTTTTCCAGAATAGCAAAACCCTTGACTGCATTAACGCATAAAGGGAAGAAATTTGAATGGAATGATGAACAAGAGAAAGTGTTTCAGTTATTGAAGAAAAAGCTAACTACGGCACCTATATTGTCATTGCCTGAAGGGAATGATGATTTTGTGATTTATTGTGACGCATCAAAGCAAGGTCTTGGTTGTGTATTAATGCAACGAACGAAGGTGATTGCTTATGCGTCTAGACAATTGAAGATTCACGAACAAAATTATACGACGCATGATTTGGAATTAGGCGCGGTTGTTTTTGCATTAAAGACTTGGAGGCACTACTTATATGGGGTCAAAAGTATTATATATACCGACCACAAAAGTCTTCAACACATATTTAATCAGAAACAACTGAATATGAGGCAGCGTAGGTGGATTGAATTATTGAATGATTACGACTTTGAGATTCGTTACCACCCGGGGAAGGCAAATGTGGTAGCCGATGCCTTGAGCAGGAAGGACAGAGAACCCATTCGAGTAAAATCTATGAATATAATGATTCATAATAACCTTACTACTCAAATAAAGGAGGCGCAACAAGGAGTTTTAAAAGAGGGAAATTTAAAGGATGAAATACCCAAAGGATCGAAGAAGCATCTTAATATTCGGGAAGACGGAACCCGGTATAGGGCTGAAAGGATTTGGGTACCAAAATTTGGAGATATGAGAGAAATGGTACATAGAGAAGCTCATAAAACCAGATACTCAATACATCCTGGAACGGGGAAGATGTACAAGGATCTCAATAAACATTTTTGGTGGCCGGGTATGAAAGCCGATGTTGCTAAATACGTAGGAGAATGTTTGACGTGTTCTAAGGTCAAAGCTGAGCATCAAAAACCATCAGGTCTACTTCAACAACCTGAAATCCCGGAATGGAAATGGGAAAACATTACCATGGATTTCATCACTAAATTGCCAAGGACTGCAAGTGGTTTTGATACTATTTGGGTAATAGTTGATCGTCTCACCAAATCAGCACACTTCTTGCCAATAAGAGAAGATGACAAGATGGAGAAGTTAGCACGACTGTATTTGAAGGAAGTCATCTCCAGACATGGAATACCAATCTCTATTATCTCTGATAGGGATGGCAGATTTATTTCAAGATTCTGGCAGACATTATAGCAAGCATTAGGAACTCGTCTAGACATGAGTACTGCCTATCATCCACAAACTGATGGGCAGAGCGAAAGGACGATACAAACGCTTGAAGACATGCTACGAGCATGTGTTATTGATTTCGGAAACAGTTGGGATCGACATCTACCATTAGTAGAATTTTCCTACAACAACAGCTACCATTCAAGCATTGAGATGGCGCCGTTTGAAGCACTTTATGGTAGAAAGTGCAGGTCTCCGATTTGTTGGAGTGAAGTGGGGGATAGACAGATTACGGGTCCGGAGATTATACAAGAAACTACCGAGAAGATCATCCAAATTCAACAACGGTTGAAAACCGCCCAAAGTCGACAAAAGAGCTACGCTGACATTAAAAGAAAAGATATAGAATTTGAAATTGGAGAGATGGTCATGCTTAAAGTTTCACCTTGAAAAGGCGTTTTTCGATTTGGTAAACGAGGGAAATTAAATCCAAGGTATATTGGACCATTCAAGATTATTGATCGTGTCGGACCAGTAGCTTACCGACTTGAGTTACCTCAACAACTCGCGGCTGTACATAACACTTTTCACGTCTCGAATTTGAAGAAATGTTTTGCTAAAGAAGATCTCACTATTCCGTTAGATGAAATCCAAATCAACGAAAAACTTCAATTCATCGAAGAACCCGTCGAAATAATGGATCGTGAGGTTAAAAGACTTAAGCAAAACAAGATACCAATTGTTAAGGTTCGATGGAATGCTCGTAGAGGATCCGAGTTCACCTGGGAGCATGAAGATCAGATGAAGAAGAAATACCCGCATCTATTTCTAGAAGATTCGTCAACACCTTCAACAGCTTAAAATTTCGGGACGAAATTTATTTAACGGGTAGGTACTGTAGTGACCTGAACTTTTCCATGTTTATATATATTAATTGAGATTGATATTTACATGATTAAATGTTTCCAACATGTTAAGCAATCAAACTTGTTAAGACTTGATTAATTAAAATAGGTTTCATATAGACAATTGACCACCCAAGTTGACCGGTGATTCACGAACGTTAAAACTTGTAAAAACTATATGATGACATATATATGGTTATATATATAGTTAACATGATATTATGATATGTAAACATATCATTAAGTATATTAACAATGAACTACATATGTAAAAACAAGTCTACTAACTTAATGATTTTGAAACGAGACATATATGTAACGATTATCGTTGTAACAACATTTAATGTATATATATCATATTAAGAGATATTCGTACATCATAATATCATGATAATATAATAATTTAAAATCTCTTTTGATATTATAAACATTGGGTTAACAACATTTAACAAGATCGTTAACCTAAAGGTTTCAAAACAACATTTACATGTAACGACTAACGATGACTTAACGACTCAGTTAAAATGTATATACATGTAGTGTTTTAATATGTATTCATACACTTTTGAAAGACTTCAAGACACTTATCAAAATACTTCTACTTAACAAAAATGCTTACAATTACATCCTCGTTCAGTTTCATCAACAATTCTACTCGTATGCACCCGTATTCGTACTCGTACAATACACAGCTTTTAGATGTATGTACTATTGGTATATACACTCCAATGATCAGCTCTTAGCAGCCCATGTGAGTCACCTAACACATTTGGGAACCATCATTTGGCAACTAGCATGAAATATCTCATAAAATTACAAAAATATGAGTAATCATTCATGACTTATTTACATGAAAACAAAATTACATATCCTTTATATCTAATCCATACACCAACGACCAAAAACACCTACAAACACTTTCATTCTTCAATTTTCTTCATCTAATTTATCTCTCTCAAGTTCTATCTTCAAGTTCTAAGTGTTCTTCATAAATTCCAAAAGTTCTAGTTTCATAAAATCAAGAATACTTTCAAGTTTGCTAGCTCACTTCCAATCTTGTAAGGTGATCATCCAACCTCAAGAAATCTTTGTTTCTTACAGTAGGTTATCATTCTAATACAAGGTAATAATCATATTCAAACTTTGGTTCAATTTCTATAACTATAACAATCTTATTTCAAGTGATGATCTTACTTGAACTTGTTTTCGTGTCATGATTTTGCTTCAAGAACTTTGAGCCATCCAAGGATCCATTGAAGCTAGATCCATTTTTCTCTTTTCCAGTAGGTTCATCCAAGGAACTTAAGGTAGTAATGATGTTCATAACATCATTCGATTCATACATATAAAGCTATCTTATTCGAAGGTTTAAACTTGTAATCACTAGAACATAGTTTAGTTAATTCTAAACTTGTTCGCAAACAAAAGTTAATCCTTCTAACTTGACTTTTAAAATCAACTAAACACATGTTCTATATCTATATGATATGCTAACTTAATGATTTAAAACCTGGAAACACGAAAAACACCGTAAAACCGAATTTACGCCGTCGTAGTAACACCGCGGGCTGTTTTGGGTTAGTTAATTAAAAACTATGATAAACTTTGATTTAAAAGTTGTTATTCTGAGAAAATGATTTTTATTATGAACATGAAACTATATCCAAAAATTATGGTTAAACTCAAAGTGGAAGTATGTTTTCTAAAATGGTCATCTAGACGTCGTTCTTTCGACTGAAATGACTACCTTTACAAAAACTACTTGTAACTTATTTTTCCGACTATAAACCTATACTTTTCTGTTTAAATTCATAAAATATAGTTCAATATGAAACCATAGCAATTTGATTCACTCAAAACGGATTTAAAATGAAGAAGTTATGGGTAAAACAAGATTGGATAATTTTTCTCATTTTAGCTACGTGAAAATTGGTAACAAATCTATTCCAACCATAACTTAATCAACTTGTATTGTATATTATGTAATCTTGAGATACCATAGACACGTATACAATGTTTCGACCTATCATGTCGACACATCTATATATATTTCGGAACAACCATAGACACTCTATATGTGAATGTTGGAGTTAGCTATACAGGGTTGAGGTTGATTCCAAAATATATATAGTTTGAGTTGTGATCAATACTGAGATACGTATACACTGGGTCGTGGATTGATTCAAGATAATATTTATCGATTTATTTCTGTACATCTAACTGTGGACAACTAGTTGTAGGTTACTAACGAGGACAGCTGACTTAATAAACTTAAAACATCAAAATATATTAAAAGTGTTGTAAATATATTTTGAACATACATTGATATATATGTATATATTGTTATAGGTTCGTGAATCAACAAGTGGCCAAGTCTTACTTCCCGACGAAGTAAAAATCTGTAAAAGTGAGTTATAGTCCCACTTTTAAAATCTAATATTTTTGGGATGAGAATACATGCAGGTTTTATAAATGATTTACAAAATAGACACAAGTACGTGAAACTACATTCTATGGTTGAATTATCGAAATCGAATATGCCCTTTTTTATTAAGTCTGGTAATCTAAGAATTAGGGAACAGACACCCTAATTGACGCGAATCCTAAGGATAGATCTATTGGGCTTAACAAACCCCATCCAAAGTACCGGATGCTTTAGTACTTCGAAATTTATATCATATCCGAAGGGTGTCCCGGAATGATGGGGATATTCTTATATATGCATCTTGTTAATGTCGGTTACCAGGTGTTCACCATATGAATGATTTTTATCTCTATGTATGGGATGTGTATTGAAATATGAAATCTTGTGGTCTATTATTATGATTTGATATATATAGGTTAAACCTATAACTCACCAACATTTTTGTTGACGTTTTAAGCATGTTTATTCTCAGGTGATTATTAAGAGCTTCCGCTGTCGCATACTTAAATAAGGACGAGATTTGGAGTCCATGTTTGTATGATACTGTGTAAAAACTGCATTCAAGAAACTGATTTTGTTGTAACATATTTGTATTGTAAACCATTATGTAATGGTTGTGTGTAAACAGGATATTTTAGATTATCATTATTTGATAATCTACGTAAAGCTTTTTAAACCTTTATTGATGAAATAAAGGTTATGGTTTGTTTTAAAATGAATGCAGTCTTTGAAAAACGTCTCATATAGAGGTCAAAACCTCGCAACGAAATCAATTAATATGGAACGTTTTTAATCAATAAGAACGGGACATTTCAGTTGGTATCCGAGCGTTGGTCTTAGAGAACCAGAAAATTTGCATTAGTGTGTCTTATCGAGTTTGTTAGGATGCATTAGTGATTCTGGACTTCGACCGTGTTTTCTTTAAAAATGATTGCTTAACATTTTTGTTGGAAACTATATATTTTTAACATATGAATATTATGTGATATATTAATCTCTTAATGTGTTTGATATTATGTGATAGATGTCTACCTCTAGAACAAGTCCCATTGACTCACCTAATAATAATGAAGAGTCAAATGTAAATTGGAATGATTCGTGGACTGATTCACAAGTTCCCGAAGAGGAACCGGAAGAAGAGTCGGAACCGGAAGAAGAATCGGAACCGGAAGAAGAATCGGAACCGGTGGGGGAAATAATAAAATGGTTAAGTAAAAGAGAATCCTCAACCAACCGACCAAGGTTAATTATGGTAAATGGTGTTTCCGCCAAGGAAGCAAAATATTGGGAGGATTACCAATTCTCCGATGAATCGGATTCCGACGAGAATTCCAATGATGTTATAGAAATTACCCCATCTGAATTTAAAAAGGCAAAAGAAAATAATAAGGGAAAGGGCATAAAAATAGAGAAATCTAATTCTAACCCCGATGAACTTTATATGTATCGTCAACCCCCGAAGTCCTTAAGTTGTAACAATGACCCGGGAACCTCTAAACCACCAGGTTTTTCTAAACCAATGTGGACAACGACGGCTCGTATTAGGGGAACATCATATATCCCTAGAAACTTGGCAAAATGAACCAAAACCGAAGAAGAAGAAACGAGCGAGTCAGAATAAGATAGTTGTATTCGTGTGGTGTAATATATGTAATATAGTGTTCTTATGCTTTATGATATATGTAAAAATTGCTTGTATTAATAAGTATTTTTTTTTATGAATCTAACTCTTGTCTATTTTACAGTTTAAAAACACAAAATGGATAGACAACCCAATATTTTAAGAGACCTACCCGGAGACATGATTGATGAAATCTTGTCTAGAGTCGGCCAGAATTCCTCGGCACAACTATTTAAGGCGAGATCAGTTTGTAAGACATTCGAAGAACGTTCCAAGAATGTCTTGGTTTATAAGAGACTTTCTTTTGAAAGATGGGGGATATCACATTGGGAAACCCATAAGTTACGATGTGTTTACTTTGACGCATATATTGCGGGGAACCCAAATGCTATTTTACGCAACGGGTTAAGAAATTATTTTGACTCAATATATCCGAATATTGGACTTCGTGATTTAGAAAAAGCGGCTAACATGCAACATAAAGAAGCATGTTATGCTTACGGATTAGTAATGTTCGCTTCTCACCAAAGTGAGAACAAGAACATCGGGCTACAACTATTAAACAAAACGTTTCCACAAGTGACGGAGTCGGTAATTGGGGTAAGAAATGAGGTTTTAAGATTGTTACGGGACTGTTGGACATTACGTAACCCTCGTCCCTTTGACGACGTTACAACATGCTGTCTTATCAACGGCCATAACGGTTTTGTTCCACAAGACCAAGGATGGGAAGTAATCCTAGTAAAACCAGAATGCATGACTTGTTTCTGGACGTATGAATTACGTGTCTTTATTGCCTTTGCTGAACGACTTGTGTACTAGCTAGAATTATCTTCACAACTATCTTGTATCAAAGTTATTGTGTGCTATATTTCATGCTTTATGTAAAGTAAGCGGTATTGTAAGTTTGTAAAATATTGTATAAAAGTTTGAACGCGAAATATTATTATAATCAGTTTTTCATATAGAATTGTAGTAGTTGAATTGTATATTAGCTACTAAGTATGAACTTAACGGGTAGGTACTACCCGAATTTAAACTTATAAAACGCTAATATGAAGAAAAAGCTTTTATAAATGAGTTCATATTATGCTACGAAATACTATTAACTACTCTTAATATTCTGTATGATTAACTTGTTCCATTTGACTATTTTGAAGGAAATGGCACCGACTACTCGACACACCGTGAATATGAATGAAGAGGAATTCCGTACTTTTCTAGCTTCAAACATAGCCGCAGTACAGGCTGCGCTACATACCAACAATAACCTTGGATCTAGCAGTACAGGAAATCGTGTAGGATGCACCTACAAAGAATTCACTGCCTGCAAACCTTTGGAATTTGATGGAACCGAAGGACCGATCGGATTGAAACGGTGGACCGAGAAGGTCGAATCGGTGTTTGCCATAAGTAAGTGTACTGAAGAGGACAAAGTGAAGTACGCTACGCATACCTTCACAGGTTCTGCGTTAACATGGTGGAATACCTATCTAGAGCAAGTGGGACAAGATGATGCTTACGCACTACCGTGGTCAGCATTCAAGCACTTGATGAACGAGAAGTACCGTCCCAGAACCGAGGTCAATAAGCTCAAGACAGAACTTAGAGGGTTACGAACCCAAGGATTTGGTATTACCACGTATGAAAGACGATTCACAGAATTGTGCCTATTGTGTCCGGGGGCATTCGAAGATGAGGAAGAGAAGATCGACGCGTTTGTGAAAGGATTACCGGAAAGAATCCAAGAAGATATAAGTTCACACGAGCCCGCCTCTATACAACAGGCATGTAGAATGGCTCACAAACTAGTGAACCAGATTGAAGAAAGAATTAAAGAACAGACTGCTGAAGAGGCCAATGTGAAGCAAGTCAAAAGAAAGTGGGAGGAAAACGGTGATAAGAATCACCAATACAACAACAACAGCAATTACAACAATAATCGCAACAATTATCCCAACAATCGCAACATCAATCGCAACTACAACAAAAGGCCCAACAACAACAACAACAACAACAACAGCAACTACAACAATCATCCCAACAACAATAATAACCGCAACAACAACAACAACAATCAGAAGCAGCTATGCCAAAGGTGTGAAAAGTATCACTCGGGGTTCTGCACCAAATTTTGCAACAAGTGTAAAAGAAATGGTCATAGCGCGGCGAAGTGTGAGGTCTACGGACCAGGGGTTAATAGAACGAAAGGAACAAATGGTGTCGGAACGAGTAATGGCGGAGCAAGTAGTGTCGGAGCAAGTTATGCCAATGTAGTTTGTTATAAATGTGGAAAACCGGGCCACATTATTAGAAATTGCCCGAACCAGGAGAACACGAATGGACAAGGCCGCGGAAGAGTTTTCAATATTAATGCGGCAGAGGCACAGGAAGACCCGGAGCTTGTTACGGGTACGTTTCTTATTGACAATAAATCTGCTTACGTTTTATTTGATTCGGGTGCGGATAGAAGCTATATGAGTAGAGATTTTTGTGCTAAATTAAGTTGTCCATTGACGCCTTTGGATAGTAAATTTTTACTCGAATTAGCAAATGGTAAATTAATTTCAGCAGATAATATATGTCGGAATCGAGAAATTAAACTGGTTAGCGAAACATTTAAGATTGATTTGATACCAGTAGAGTTAGGGAGTTTTGATGTGATAATCGGTATGGACTGGTTGAAAGAAGTGAAAGCAGAGATCGTCTGTTACAAAAATGCAATTCGCATTATACGAGAAAAAGGAAAACCCTTAATGGTGTACGGAGAAAAGGGCAACACGAAGCTACATCTTATTAGTAATTTGAAGGCATAAAAACTAATAAGAAAAGGTTGCTATGCTGTTCTAGCACATGTCGAGAAAGTACAAACTGAAGAAAAGAGCATCAATGATGTTCCCATTACAAAAGAATTTCCCGATGTATTTCCGAAAGAATTACCGGGATTACCCCCACATCGATCCGTTGAATTTCAAATAGATCTTGTACCAGGAGCTGCACCAATAGCTCGTGCTCCTTACAGACTCGCACCCAGCGAGATGAAAGAACTGCAAAGCCAATTACAAGAACTTTTAGAGCGTGGTTTCATTCGACCAAGCACATCACCGTGGGGAGCTCCTGTTTTGTTTGTCAAGAAGAAAGATGGTACATTCAGGTTGTGTATCGACTACCGAGAGTTGAACAAACTTACCATCAAGAACCGCTACCCACTACCGAGAATCGACGACTTATTTGATCAACTACAAGGCTCGTCTGTTTATTCAAAGATTGACTTACGTTCCGGGTATCATCAAATGCGGGTGAAAGAAGATGATATTCCAAAGACTGCTTTCAGAACACGTTACGGTCATTACGAGTTTATGGTCATGCCGTTTGGTTTAACTAATGCACCAGCTGTGTTCATGGACCTTATGAACCGAGTGTGTAGACCATACCTTGACAAGTTTGTCATTGTTTTCATTGATGACATACTTATTTACTCAAAGAATGACCAAGAACACGGTGAACATTTGAGAAAGGTGTTAGAAGTATTGAGGAAGGAAGAATTGTACGCTAAGTTTTCAAAGTGTGCATTTTGGTTGGAAGAAGTTCAATTCCTCGGTCACATAGTGAACAAAGAAGGTATTAAGGTGGATCCGGCAAAGATAGAAACTGTTGAAAAGTGGGAAACCCCGAAAACTCCGAAACACATACGCCAGTTTTTAGGACTAGCTGGTTACTACAGAAGGTTCATCAAAGACTTTTCCAGAATAGCAAAACCCTTGACTGCATTAACGCATAAAGGGAAGAAATTTGAATGGAATGATGAACAAGAGAAAGCGTTTCAGTTATTGAAGAAAAAGCTAACTACGGCACCTATATTGTCATTGCCTGAAGGGAATGATGATTTTGTGATTTATTGTGACGCATCAAAGCAAGGTCTTGGTTGTGTATTAATGCAACGAACGAAGGTGATTGCTTATGCGTCTAGACAATTGAAGATTCACGAACAAAATTATACGACGCATGATTTGGAATTAGGCGCGGTTGTTTTTGCATTAAAGACTTGGAGGCACTACTTATATGGGGTCAAAAGTATTATATATACCGACCACAAAAGTCTTCAACACATATTTAATCAGAAACAACTGAATATGAGGCAGCGTAGGTGGATTGAATTATTGAATGATTACGACTTTGAGATTCGTTACCACCCGGGGAAGGCAAATGTGGTAGCCGATGCCTTGAGCAGGAAGGACAGAGAACCCATTCGAGTAAAATCTATGAATATAATGATTCATAATAACCTTACTACTCAAATAAAGGAGGCGCAACAAGGAGTTTTAAAAGAGGGAAATTTAAAGGATGAAATACCCAAAGGATCGAAGAAGCATCTTAATATTCGGGAAGACGGAACCCGGTATAGGGCTGAAAGGATTTGGGTACCAAAATTTGGAGATATGAGAGAAATGGTACATAGAGAAGCTCATAAAACCAGATACTCAATACATCCTGGAACGGGGAAGATGTACAAGGATCTCAAGAAACATTTTTGGTGGCCGGGTATGAAAGCCGATGTTGCTAAATACGTAGGAGAATGTTTGACGTGTTCTAAGGTCAAAGCTGAGCATCAAAAACCATCAGGTCTACTTCAACAACCTGAAATCCCGGAATGGAAATGGGAAAACATTACCATGGATTTCATCACTAAATTGCCAAGGACTGCAAGTGGTTTTGATACTATTTGGGTAATAGTTGATCGTCTCACCAAATCAGCACACTTCTTGCCAATAAGAGAAGATGACAAGATGGAGAAGTTAGCACGACTGTATTTGAAGGAAGTCATCTCCAGACATGGAATACCAATCTCTATTATCTCTGATAGGGATGGCAGATTTATTTCAAGATTCTGGCAGACATTACAGCAAGCATTAGGAACTCGTCTAGACATGAGTACTGCCTATCATCCACAAACTGATGGGCAGAGCGAAAGGACGATACAAACGCTTGAAGACATGCTATGAGCATGTGTTATTGATTTCGGAAACAGTTGGGATCGACATCTACCATTAGTAGAATTTTCCTACAACAACAGCTACCATTCAAGCATTGAGATGGCGCCGTTTGAAGCACTTTATGGTAGAAAGTGCAGGTCTCCGATTTGTTGGAGTGAAGTGGGGGATAGACAGATTACGGGTCCGGAGATTATACAAGAAACTACCGAGAAGATCATCCAAATTCAACAACGGTTGAAAACCGCCCAAAGTCGACAAAAGAGCTACGCTGACATTAAAAGAAAAGATATAGAATTTGAAATTGGAGAGATGGTCATGCTTAAAGTTTCACCTTGGAAAGGCGTTGTTCGATTTGGTAAACGAGGGAAATTAAATCCAAGGTATATTGGACCATTCAAGATTATTGATCGTGTCGGACCAGTAGCTTACCGACTTGAGTTACCTCAACAACTCGCGGCTGTACATAACACTTTTCACGTCTCGAATTTGAAGAAATGTTTTGCTAAAGAAGATCTCACTATTCCGTTAGATGAAATCCAAATCAACGAAAAACTTCAATTCATCGAAGAACCCGTCGAAATAATGGATCGTGAGGTTAAAAGACTTAAGCAAAACAAGATACCAATTGTTAAGGTTCGATGGAATGCTCGTAGAGGATCCGAGTTCACCTGGGAGCATGAAGATCAGATGAAGAAGAAATACCCGCATCTATTTCTAGAAGATTCGTCAACACCTTCAACAGCTTAAAATTTCGGGACGAAATTTATTTAACGGGTAGGTACTGTAGTGACCTGAACTTTTCCATGTTTATATATATTAATTGAGATTGATATTTACATGATTAAATGTTTCCAACATGTTAAGCAATCAAACTTGTTAAGACTTGATTAATTGAAATAGGTTTCATATAGACAATTGACCACCCAAGTTGACCGGTGATTCACGAAGTTTAAAACTTGTAAAAACTATATGATGACATATATATGGTTATATATATAGTTAACATGATATTATGATATGTAAACATATCATTAAGTATATTAACAATGAACTACATATGTAAAAACAAGTCTACTAACTTAATGATTTTGAAACGAGACATATATGTAACGATTATCGTTGTAACAACATTTAATGTATATATATCATATTAAGAGATATTCGTACATCATAATATCATGATAATATAATAATTTAAAATCTCTTTTGATATTATAAACATTGGGTTAACAACATTTAACAAGATCGTTAACCTAAAGGTTTCAAAACAACATTTACATGTAACGACTAACGATGACTTAACGACTCAGTTAAAATGTATATACATGTAGTGTTTTAATATGTATTCATACACTTTTGAAAGACTTCAAGACACTTATCAAAATACTTCTACTTAACAAAAATGCTTACAATTACATCCTCGTTCAGTTTCATCAACAATTCTACTCGTATGCACCCGTATTCGTACTCGTACAATACACAGCTTTTAGATGTATGTACTATTGGTATATACACTCCAATGATCAGCTCTTAGCAATCTATGTGAGTCACCTAACACATGTGGAAACCATCATTTGGCAACTAGCATGAAATATCTCATAAAATTACAAAAATATGAGTAATCATTCATGACTTATTTACATGAAAACAAAATTACATATCCTTTATATCTAATCCATACACCAACGACCAAAAACACCTAAAAACACTTTAATTCTTCAATTTTCTTCATCTAATTGATCTCTCTCAAGTTCTATCTTCAAGTTCTAAGTGTTCTTCATAAATTCCAAAAGTTCTAGTTTCATAAAATCAAGAATACTTTCAAGTTTGCTAGCTCACTTCCAATCTTGTAAGGTGATCATCCAACCTCAAGAAATCTTTGTTTCTTACAGTAGGTTATCATTCTAATACAAGGTAATAATCATATTCAAACTTTGGTTCAATTTCTATAACTATAACAATCTTATTTCAAGTGATGATCTTACTTGAACTTGTTTTCGTGTCATGATTTTGCTTCAAGAACTTTGAGCCATCCAAGGATCCATTGAAGCTAGATCCATTTTTCTCTTTTCCAGTAGGTTCATCCAAGGAACTTAAGGTAGTAATGATGTTCATAACATCATTCGATTCATACATATAAAGCTATCTTATTCGAAGGTTTAAACTTGTAATCACTAGAACATAGTTTAGTTAATTCTAAACTTGTTCGCAAACAAAAGTTAATCCTTCTAACTTGACTTTTAAAATCAACTAAACACATGTTCTATATCTATATGATATGCTAACTTAATGATTTAAAACCTGGAAACACGAAAAACACCGTAAAACCGAATTTACGCCGTCGTAGTAACACCGCGGGCTGTTTTGGGTTAGTTAATTAAAAACTATGATAAACTTTGATTTAAAAGTTGTTATTCTGAGAAAATGATTTTTATTATGAACATGAAACTATATCCAAAAGTTATGGTTAAACTCAAAGTGGAAGTATGTTTTCTAAAATGGTCATCTAGACGTCGTTCTTTCGACTGAAATGACTACCTTTACAAAAACGACTTGTAACTTATTTTTCCGACTATAAACCTATACTTTTCTGTTTAGATTCATAAAATATAGTTCAATATGAAACCATAGCAATTTGATTCACTCAAAACGGATTTAAAATGAAGAAGTTATGGGTAAAACAAGATTGGATAATTTTTCTCATTTTAGCTACGTGAAAATTGGTAACAAATCTATTCCAACCATAACTTAATCAACTTGTATTGTATATTATGTAATCTTGAGATACCATAGACACGTATACAATGTTTCGACCTATCATGTCGACACATCTATATATATTTCGGAACAACCATAGACACTCTATATGTGAATGTTGGAGTTAGCTATACAGGGTTGAGGTTGATTCCAAAATATATATAGTTTGAGTTGTGATCAATACTGAGATACATATACACTGGGTCGTGGATTGATTCAAGATAATATTTATCGATTTATTTCTGTACATCTAACTGTGGACAACTAGTTGTAGGTTACTAACGAGGACAGCTGACTTAATAAACTTAAAACATCAAAATATATTAAAAGTGTTGTAAATATATTTTGAACATACATTGATATATATGTATATATTGTTATAGGTTCGTGAATCAACAAGTGGCCAAGTCTTACTTCCCGACGAAGTAAAAATCTGTAAAAGTGAGTTATAGTCCCACTTTTAAAATCTAATATTTTTGAGATGAGAATACATGCAGGTTTTATAAATGATTTACAAAATAGACACAAGTACGTGAAACTACATTCTATGGTTGAATTATCGAAATCGAATATGCCCTTTTTTATTAAGTCTGGTAATCTAAGAATTAGGGAACAGACACCCTAATTGACGCGAATCCTAAGGATAGATCTATTGGGCTTAACAAACCCCATCCAAAGTACCGGATGCTTTAGTACTTCGAAATTTATATCATATCCGAAGGGTGTCCCGGAATGATGGGGATATTCTTATATATGCATCTTGTTAATGTCGGTTACCAGGTGTTCACCATATGAATGATTTTTATCTCTATGTATGGGATGTGTATTGAAATATGAAATCTTGTGGTCTATTATTATGATTTGATATATATAGGTTAAACCTATAACTCACCAACATTTTTGTTGACGTTTTAAGCATGTTTATTCTCAGGTGATTATTAAGAGCTTCCGCTGTCGCATACTTAAATAAGGACGAGATTTGGAGTCCATGTTTGTATGATATTATGTAAAAACTGCATTCAAGAAACTGATTTTGTTGTAACATATTTGTATTGTAAACCATTATGTAATGGTTGTGTGTAAACAGGATATTTTAGATTATCATTATTTGATAATCTACGTAAAGCTTTTTAAACCTTTATTGATGAAATAAAGGTTATGGTTTGTTTTAAAATGAATGCAGTCTTTGAAAAACGTCTCATATAGAGGTCAAAACCTCGCAACGAAATCAATTAATATGGAACGTTTTTAATCAATAAGAACGGGACATTTCATAACACCCCGTTTTTCCGTGCGCGTTTAAAGGTACAAACTTAATTATTAGCACGCTTATAACGTGTTCGTTTATGTGATTAAATGAGCCAAAGTGTTAGTTTATGAGTTAGTGCATATATGTGTGTGTGTGTGTGTGTGTATATATATATATATATATATATATATATATATATATATATATATATATATATGAATGCGTGTGTGAACGTGTTTATGAATGTGTCGCATTGGCATCGAGTCGTGTGAGACCTAAGGTCGAGGTTTAGACGTGCATAGGAAGGGTGAAAGATGTTGTGCTTGTTGTTTGAACCTTTGATTTATGTTAAATTGTCGAAGTGATCAGGAATAGGCCAATGCCACGCCGCGAGGAAAGGGGCCGCGACGCGACAATCAAAGCAAATCCAGATCAGAACATGAGTTAAGAAGGGTCGTTTTTCCTTCTATATGTCGCGCCGCGACAAAGGAGCCGCGCCGCGGTACCTCTGCAGTTCTGACTCCGATTTCTGCTCAAATTAAAAAGGGTTTTAGGGGCAATTTGGTCTTTTTGCGTGTAGATCTGATGGGAGCTTTTAATATTAGCCACTTATCCTATATTTCTCATTTCTTTTTCTTTTCTTTCATAATTTCCTCTCAAAACTTAAAATCCACTTAGATTAAACATGAGATTTGAAGAAAAAGTTTTGTGAATCAATCCTAGGAGCAAGAATTAAAGTTGTTCTCCTTGCTATTAGCTACAAGAGGATAGTTTTGGTAAGTCTCAACTTTAAGTTTTGAGTTTTATTTAGTTTAAGCTAGGGTTTGGTTCATATGGAACTTTTGTGACCCATTTGAGGGTTAAATGGGTGAATTTTGGGTTAGATTGTTGAAAGGAAACCCTAATTACCATAATCTAGGGTTTGGTCTAATGAAATGAGGTTTGTAAGTGTTAATGGTGTTGTAAGCATTAAAACACTTGTTTAAAGTTGAATGGTGTTAATTGGGTCATGTTTGACTAAGCTTGCAAGTGTAAGTGTTAAAATGGGTCATATGAGTCAAAGTTGACCTAATTGGGTAAAATGGGTATGAAATACACCAAGTTTGTGTTAGTTGATGTTAATAGACCCTAATCACTAGCTTTTAGTGATTTATGACTAGGAATGGTCATTAATGGGCGGTTTTGGTGTAGTTGAGTCATTTAATGCAATCTGGTCATAAAATGCTCAAGGATTAGAAGTTGGCATTTAATTCAACTAGATTGTATGTTAATAAATGCATAATGTAATAGGTACGTTACATTGAAGGGTTGTAAGCTCGATTAGCTTTCACAAGAGACTTGAGGTGAGTGGAATTATTATATATGCATGTATATAATTTATTTAGTTGTGAGGTATGGGTTGAAGTTCGTTGTTGACGATACCTCACACGTATGGACTTAAAGTTCGATGTTGTCGATGCCATACGATTATTATAGTGACGTTGATGAGGGTTTAAAGTTCGTTGTTGACGATACCTCATATGTGGGTTTAAAGTTCGGTGTTGACGATACCACATTAATATAGGCGAATGGGATTTAAGTTCAATGTTGACGATACCATTCGTTGAGCTAGCCTTGGGATCTTGAGTACTATGGATGTTGTGAACATCATCGTTATACTTATGTTTTAGTATATTGTATTGTTGTGTTATATGGTATTGTTATACTAGCCTTGTTATCGTGGTACTTAGCGTTATACATGTGAAAGGTATGCTAATTATGTAACTAGTATGTATGCGGATTTGGTAAGTGTTTGAAAGTAAGTAGGTTATATATATGTATGTATATATATATATATATATATATATATATATATATATATATATATATATATATATATATATATATATATATATATATATATATATATATAATTGTTGCACTCACTAAGCCTTGCTTACCCTCTCGTTGTTTACCATTTTATAGGTTCCGGCTTGGACAAGGGTAAGGGCATACATTTAGACAAGTGGTCTTCCGCTTATGTTGCCGGGGGGTGCTATTGGTGTTAGCTTTTTGAAATTGGCCTAACATTTTGGGTAGTTTAGCCCCAAACCATGCTCGAGTGTCGTTTGGATTATAAACTATCATTGTAGTGGGTCAAACTTGTATTAAACTTAATTAATGGCCTTCGTGCCTTTTGTAAACATTTAAATTGATGTACGTTTAAATGGAACTTGTGGAATGGTTTACATATTTAATTGGCGCGTAAATGTGTATTATATAAAAAAAAATTTATCGTATGGAATACGGGTTGGGATGTTTCATTCTGGCTACAGAACGATAGTTAGCAGGATCAAGAGAATGAGTTATTTCTGGCCACACATGTATCGGGACACATATGACCTGATCGTAAACTGTGAGGCATGTCAAATACACGCTCCCGTCCACAGATCCCCTCGCCTTAACATGATTCCTATATACACCGCTTGGCCATTCTGCAAATGGGGGATCGACATTGTCGGCCCATTCCCAAGAGGTGTCGAAAATATCAAATTCCTAGTAGTCGCAATCGACTACTTTACAAAATGGGTCGAGGCAAAACCGTTGAGCACGATCACGGGAAGAAAAATCTTAACCTTTGTATGGGAGGATATTGTCTGTCGTTTCGGTTTACCACGGGAGATAGTCAGCGACAACAACACACAGTTTGCACATAATCCATTTAAGGACTGGTGTGCAGACACGGACATTCAACACTCATTTACTTCTGTGGCCTATCCATAGGTCAACGGATAAGTCGAGGTCACTAACAGAGACATCGTTGCCGGGATAAAAGCAAGACTAGGTAAACACCGACAAGGATGGGTGGACGAGCTCCAACATGTACTATGGGTGCACTGGATAACACCAAAAGACAGTACGAACGAAACACCTTTCAGCTTGGTGTACGGCACCGAAGCGGTTATCCCGGCTGAAGTGCTTGTCCCAACCAACCGAATAACAACATTCGATGAACAACAAAACGATGAAGCATTATGAGAAAACTTGGATGCTCTAGAAGAACGACGGATGATAGCACATATCCGGCAAGCCGAAAAGAAGCAAAAAATTGCAAACCACTATGACAAAAAAGTCAAGCCACTGGACTTTCAGTTAAACGACTTGGTGTTACGTAGCAACGAGGCCAGCCGATAGCAAGATGTCGGAAAACTGGGCCCAAGATGGGAGGGACCTTACAGGGTTGTCAGCATAACTAATTATGGTGCATACTACCTGGAGACACCAGACGGAGTTCCGATACAACGCCCTTGGCACGCCTTTCATTTAAAGAAATATCATGTGTAACTTGTCTGCGACCGGGAGGACTGATCACCCACTCGGATGGCAGAAATGCAAAACACTTATGTACTCAAATCATTCTATGTATAAGTCATCAATAAAGTTTCATTTTATATACTTATGCACTGTAACAACTCTGAATATGACACAAGTAAAATCAAAAGTATTTTGGCATACTTCAGACCTACCGCCAGAAGAAATGCTTTCTAGCTTTCGTTGGTAGGAGGACACCCCTTGAAGAACCTTCTCGGATAACAAGGGTGTTCGACCATATCATTGATGGTCAGGTTCTACCGTATAAACAACTCGACCATACTCATGCGTAGTCTATATATCTACGTTTTTGTCATGACAATATACGCAACTCGAAGCAAAATAAACTAGTTTATACACAATATGTAACAAGATATAAATAAGTCACATTAATCATACAAAACACAGTTGAGTGCATATCTCTACGGTTGGTAATTTAAAATATCCTCCACGGATGAGTTCTCGTCCCTGCGATTTTGTCTAACTCTTCAAAACTAATCTAGCCAAGAGCCTCATGTGCCTGCTGGCAGTCCTGGACACAGGTAGCGCTCAAATCAGTCTTCATCTTTTGGGTCGCGCTACCAGGTGGCAAGAAATACTGCACTACCTTCAACACCTTAAACGTAGTCAGCCTCTTGATAGCCTCAATAAAGGTGCTAAACGGCTGATGAACAATGGATGACTTCGGGAGAGGCCAAAAAGCACAGGAATACCATGTTGAAGGCGGGTAAGTTCGCCTAATGTGGCCGACACCTTCTCTGATAACTTCTTATTGTCATCAAAAAGTAGGGCGACCTTCTCCTGTTCCTGGGCAACTGTCACCTTCAACGTTTCCTGCACTTCCCGGGAAACACGTTACTCGTCCCAGGTGGGCTCCAAGGCCTCCTTCGCCGACACCAACTCCCTCTCAAGGCGAGTGATCGTCCCCGAAAACTCCGCCACACGACGGTTATCAATCTCAAACATCACGCAATGCTCGTGAATGCGAAGAGCATCAGCCTCGCTCCGGTTTAATTCATCTGCCGCAAGATGCTGAGCAAAGACAGCAAACTGAGAACGCAAGTGTTATGCCTGGGTGGCGGAAAGAGCGGCCAACGTTTCTTTCAGAGCCGGAAAGGTTATGAAGTCCAGATATTCCCTATTGTAAGACCCTATTATTTCATCGTACATATGTGTAAATATGATATGGGTTGAGTGGGTGTTCGTTTCATATTTTAAATAAAAGGCAGAATCTGGACTGGATGACTGGCGCGCCACGCAGCCTTTTGGCACGCCGCGCCGATATGCTGTGACAGCTCACTTCCTTTTAAAATTAGATATTTTAGGGGTAAATTGGTAAAATCACATGGGGTCCTACTTTAAGGCCCTAAACCAGTTGTTGGGCCCTCATTAACTCCAATTTCCACCTTCATCAACCTCATCCATTCAATTTTAAAGAGAGAGGGTTTTTCTAGAGTGAGAGAGCTCAAAATAAGGAAGAAGAAGGTTGAATCGGGTCTAAGTGCAAGCTTTAAAGTTGTTCATCTACCCTCTAGCTACGTTTTTGTGACGACCTGGGAATTTTCGACTAAATTTAAACTTAATCTTTATATGATTTCAATAAGATAAGCAAAGTCTGTAATGTTGAAGTCTCAAAAACTGTGAACTGTGCTCATGTATACATTTTACCTTTGACTACTCTCGACGATTCACGAACAACTAATTTGTAAATAGTTATATATAATTTTATTTGAAATATTATTTGAAATAATATACGATTTAATTGTTGAAAATAAATATATAAAATATTAGAATAGTTAATATTATTAATTTAATATATAATATATAGAAATGCATATAATTAAATATATATATACAAATATATATGTATATTATAAAAAGAAATATTATATACTGTAATTGTTATAATCAATGTTGAAAAATAAAAATAATATATAATAATTAATATTTAATGAGTATATATATAAATAAAGTATATAGAATATATATTTTGTGATCTTGAAGTTATTTAATAAACGACGGTAACGCTCTATTGTCATTTGATAGGTATTTAACGAGTTAAAAAGGAACTTATGTTATTTTAAAATAAACGGTGATTCGAAAAGGGGATTTATAAATTATAGGCTTAGTAAAAATATATTTAGGAACTATTTATTTAATTTAAAAAAAAACTTTTTATATGGTACTTGGGATTGGGAGTGAATAATTAATGTATTTTTTAATTAATAGTTAATGACTGAATTTTATACCATAATGACCAAAATAAATAATTATAGTAATTTAAAAATATGGATTTTTTTTTTCGAAGACTCTTATCCGCCACTAATTAACAACGATGCACGAAATAATAATCTAATAAATATGTCGACACAAAATATCTATGTATAATGTACTTGATTGATTGCTTTATTAATTCTAACCACATACACAGAGCTTCCACTTGATTCATTTCAATCCAAATTAATCACTATGCGTTTCTTTTCTTTTACTTTTGCATACACTAATATTATTATTATAATTATATATTAATATATTATATATATAATGATGGAGAATATGTAAGATAGATATATCCGTATACATAAACACTATCATACATATTCAATAACAAAACCCACCACTACCACTATCTTTCTTTCTCTTGTTTTTTTTTTTATCTTGCAAACACCTTGCAAACCGCCACTCTCCATTACACTTTAAAACTATGAACACTTTCGAACCATCCAATAACTATCGAGCTGTTGCACCTTCATTATCTTTATCTAACACCAACACACATACATTCTCCTTGGTGCTACAACCTGTCAACGGCCACCCTCAACCATCACCTATCCACCTTTGACCACCATCCAACGGCATCCATCACCACCCTTACACCATCGAAGAACCATGTCAATTTCTGCTACAATTTATTTTTCTGTTTTAATCGCATTACCAAACCAAAGCATCACATTTATTGTTTCTATTTTTCTGTCGTGAGAACCATGAACGAGACCTGCAAATTTACTTCTGTTATTTGACTATACTGCTGCTATTGTTTCGGTTCAACACAAGCACCACAAAACTCACCACCATCGAAAACCACCTCACCACAAAAACGCCATCTACAGCTACTGCTATGTTTGAGGTTCGACTACTGCAGCCTCTATCTTAATAGTTCGAACACTACAACAATCACCATAGTTAAATACTACTGCTACACTAATTTTCGTTTCTGTTTCAGATCAAATCAAACCCACTCAAACACAACCAAGAACTACCACCATACAATCCACAATAGCACCCAATTATTCGTTATTAGTATATAGTGTTTCTATTTTATGTGACTAGCAAATCCGTCACCCAACTCACTTTCACCTCCATCTCACCATAACCACCACAACCTTTTAACCATTTTATTCTCCTGATCAACCATAATTACCATCACACCTTGAAACCACATCAAAACCACCGATTGTTTCTGTTTTATGACAATCAAACCCACAATCGAAATATCAAACAATAATCTAAAAACCTACAAATACATATGACTGCTACTGCAGCTTTATATTTTCTGTTCTGTCCTAGCTATGTGTCGAAACCACCATCATCGACAAAAACATCACATTAATTGTTGTTATAAGATGAGGATTAGGATATGATGAAGGAGAGAATACCTATAATAATGAAGATAATGAAGATGAAACACGATGGTGTGAGCAAAAGTCTCTCTGATTCCTATTCCGATCCAAAACCATCACCGATCTTCGAATTATGCTTTATTGATGTTACTGTTTCTGTCAGATTTCCAAACACCACCATAAGCCACCGCTGCACGTCACCAGACTCTGTTGAGGAAGAAGAACGACGGCCTGATTTCTTATGAATGGATGAAAGATTAAATACAACCGAGTATGAAACAAGTCTCAATCGATTGTGATTTATGTTCTTGATCGAGTGAATTTTATTTTAATTGAATGAGATTGTTGAAGCGTACCCCTGATGCTAAAAGGCTCCCTGAAAACCCTCATCCCAACCGATTATTTATTTTTGGGTAAAGATATTAACTTTAGTTTTAATTTTATATTTTATCTCTTTGATTTACTATAAGGAATGGATTAAATAAATTAAGGTTCTAAAATATAACAGAATGTAAAGAGGAGAGGAATGGTTAGGGCTGTATCAGGTTAGCGAGAGGTCGCAGGTTCGAGTCCGGATAGTGGTGATTGTTTTCCTTTAAGCTTGTTACATGAAGGTAGTTTTTTTTATTTTATTTTATTTTTATTTATTTTGATTATTATTATTATTATTGTTATGTTACTATTATTATTTGTATTAGTTAACATTTATCATTATGATTATAATTGGGAATATTGTTATCATAATTATTATTATTACAATTTTAGGAATTATACTAATACTATTATCTATATCAAATATTATTATTATTTAGTATTATTTTTATTTTTATCATTTCTATTAAATAGTATTATTCTTAATATTATCCGTGGTATGATTATAAATGTTACTAACACTACTATTATTAGTAAAAATTATCATACTAAATATTATTATCATTATTATAATTATGATTAGTATTATTATTAATATTATAAAAATAATACCATTTTTCATAAATATTAGTATTATTATCATTTTATAAATATTAGAATTATTATTAGTAACATAAGTACATTAGTAATAATATTATCATCATTTTTATAATTACCAATATTAACTTAGTATAATTAAAATTACTGTTTTGATAAACAAATGATATATATAAATAAAAAGATATTTAGTGCATATAACATAATAAAAGTTATATTTACATTACATATAAGTATGTATTAATCGTATTAACAAATTTTATATAAATAATCATATATAATAAATTAGGTGTTCTTAATATAATATTAATCAGACAAATATATATATATATATATATATATATATATATATATATATATATATATATATATATATATATATATATATATAATATAAAGATATAATATAAAGATATAATTTATATACATTAGTTCGATATAAATTATGTGTGTTAATATACATACGAATGATATAGGTTCGTGAATCCGAGGCCAACCCTGCATTGTTCAGTTATTCAATATAGTCGTATGTATTTTTACTACAAAATACAGTATGGTGAGTTTTATTACTCCCTTTTTATATATATTTTTGGGACTGAGAATACATGCGCTGCTTTTATAAATGTTTTACGATATAGACACAAGTAATCGAAATTACATTCTATGGTTGAATTATCGAAGTCGAATATGCCCCTTTTTATTAAGTCTGGTAATCTAAGAATTAGGGAACATACACCCTAATTGACGCGAACTCTAAAGATAGATCTATCGGGCCCAACAAGCCCCATCCAAAGTACCGGATGCTTTAGTACTTCGAAATTTATATCATGTCCGAAGGAGGATCCCGGAATGATGGGGATATTCTTATATGCATCTTGTGAATGTCGGTTACCAGGTGTTCAATCCATAAGAATGATATTTTTGTCTCTATGCATGGGACGTATGTTTATAAAAAATGGAATTATTAAATCTTGTGGTCTATTAAAATTATGAAATGATTATTTATGTTAAACTAATGAACTCACCAACCTTTTGGTTGACATTTTAAAGTATGTTTATTCTCAGGTACGAAAGAAATCTTCCGCTGTGCATTTGCTCATATTATAGATATTACTTGGAGTCATTCATGGCATATTTCAAAAGACATTGCATTCGAGTCGTCAAATTCATCAAGATTATTATTAAGTCAATTATAGTTGGATATATTATGAAATGGTATGCGAGCCTGTCAACTTTCGATGTAATGAAAGATTGTCTTTTCAAAAATGAATGCAATGTTTGTAAAATGTATCATATAGAGGTCAAGTACCTCGCGATGTAATCAACTGTTGTGAATCGTTTATAATCAATATGGACTTCATCCGGATGGATTAGGACGGGTCTTCACAGTTGGTATCAGAGCGGTGGACTTAGCGAACCATGTCTGCATTAGTGTGTATAACTGATAAGTCGTTAGGATGCATTAGTGAGTCTGGACTTCGACCGTGTCTGCATATCAAAAGTGTTGCTTATTATTTCGTGTCGGAAATCATCTGTTTATCATCCTTAGGAAATTACCTACTTATCATTTTTAGTCTAGACACATCTTACTGCCTCTATTGCATAGACAGTGTATAGATAAATTCATATCTTAGCGTATCTGTTATTGTTACTTTTGTCTGATAGTTTCCGTAGATTCCTCCGTAACTTATGGGATTTTAGTATTATATATGCGTATGTAAATTATGTATTGCAGGGTACTAATCTACATCCTATGATCTATTTTTTTATCGAAAATAATTCATCTGATCGTACAAGATGAATCCCTCAACCAGTTCGAGTCCCTCAGATTCCGATAGTTATTCCGACAGCTATTCCGATATGGATTTCCACTCGAACTCCGAAAGCAGTATAACTAGAATGAATCAACCAATCATCCATCCCCAATTCATCTGATGGGTTCGTAGTCGACTTAATCAATGGAGACGCGAATAAGGCGATCCCTTCCACCAACCGAATTTACCTCTTGGCGATGAACCTGAAGCACTTATCAGCGAACCAGCCGGAATCATTATTTTCACCCTCATTTCCCGAATATCTCACCACGATTATATTCTATCCACAATTCTAAACCTTATCCATCCGCTAGTTTATGACAATCATCCCGGAATAATGGAAGGAGTCAATGAGCTTCGCACCCGAGTTGTAGCCTTGGAAAAATATGGTGCAAAACGTACCAGCTTCAGCAACATCACCGGCACCAACAGTACCATCAGTAACAGCACCAGTACTATCAACAATCCATGCCTCAACATCCCATTCAGTACCTCGAGTACAATCATCGTTCTACGTATCGTTCTACATCATTTATTTTCGTACGACATGCCGATTATGTAATCTCTAATGTTTTAGAGATTATATATCCTTGTTCTAATGGTAAATCAAATGAGTATCATATTGACTCATTAAATCCATGGTTACATCTGAAGAAAAATATATGTAAGTATATTTTCATAAAGATTGTAATTAAAAACTCTTTCGTACAAACTGTTAATGGTGAAAATATTTTAACGGGTAGGTAATACCCGAGGAATATTTAGTTTTCACATTAGTAAGTTACAGTGTACATTCTTCGAATCTAATTCAACAGTCAATTACAACCCTACTTACATCCATCGATATACGTATCCGTTCACCACAGAATAACCATATTCATCCAATTTCATATTTATATTTTGATTTATCAGAATCCAACAAGTGGCATAATGAAGAAAACATTGGACAAAATAAAATTTGTTAGAAATAAACAAATTAACTACGAGAAATTTTGTTAAGAATCCACGCTAACAAAATCCTAGCTAACTGTTCCTAGCTAACTGTTAATTCCGTATTACATTTTAATTATCGCAATTTATTTTATCGCAATTTAATTCTCGCAATTTTATTTATTGTCATTTAATTTCTGCTATTTACTTTACGCACTTTATTTATCGTCATTTAATTTCTGTTATTTATTTTTACGCACTTTAAATATCGGGACACGTATACAAGGTTTTGACATATCATATCGACGCATCTATATATATTATTTGGAATCACCATAGACACTCTATATGCAGTAATGATCGAGTTCTCTATACAGGGTTGAGGTAGATTCTACAATAATATATACACTTTGAGTTGTGATCGAGTCTGAGACATGTACACGGGTAACGATACGTATTAATAAATTCAAATATTATATATTAAATTATGTATGAATTATTATACTGATAACTGTGGACTATCGACTGTGGACTAATGACATTGGACAATTAAAATGAATTAAAATATAGATTATAACATATGAAACTAAATAATTCTTCAAGTTTGCCACTTGATCTCATCTTAAACCTCATTTGTATCTCGACGATTACAATCTGCGTTCAAACCTTTCATGATTCTTGAAAACATCTCAATCGAGAGGATGAACCAACCGCACTTCATCCACGGAAGGAAAGATTTAAGCATATAGTCATGCACCTGAAAACACTCGGAACCTGTGTAAACGTTTAACACGTATCTGTGCTAGCTCCTTTGGCGTTGTTATTATCGAAAATAACATTGTAATTCTTTTCAAATTAGTCAATTTTGTCACAGCTCCAACAAGTGAACTTCGACTTTTCGTTCTAAACAACCTTATTAAAACCTTGATATATATACGTGCTCTTTTATTATTGCCGGGTAACCTTTTATATTCCATCATAGTACCAGCAGACGTACCAGCAACCTCGTTACTCCTTGGTATAAATCTCTCAGACAAATCACTATATTTATCTATTGAAGTCTCATCATGTACTCATTCGCATCTTGTAACAAAAATTGCCAAACCGATTACCGGGAATCAGCAAATCTGTATTGTGAGTCTCGCAACGTTTCCACATCAACAGTTATATGTATCCATATAATATTTATCTCTTAAAACTATGATCTTCTATTCTGAAATTCTGAAAAGCACCCAGTCTGCGAATTAATACTCTGAATTTTGAAAAGTTGAATGAAGCAACAAAAACTGTAAACGACCTCAACAGCCAAAAGTTGATGATAAAGAATTGTATGTTGGCAAAGCTCAGAAAAAGTTTGAAACTAAAAAATTGATTGAGCAAACTACGAAGGAATCTCTGAACAAATCACAAGGACTAAACTTGTACATTAAGAATCCTGATGATTCTGTTTCTGATGAAATCTTTAGCGAATATCTTGCTTCTGACTCTAAACTCTTGCGGACAAATTTTCTTCACCATCCTTCGATATTAGAAATTCCAAGATATCATCGTATCTTTCATTATAAATATCCTCCATATTTTTGAAGATATTTTCATAACTATTCTTATCTGAAATCATTAATCTCTTAGTGCTATCAGTGTTACATCATATAGAAACTGTTAGTTTCTATATTCTGTAA
Source organism: Rutidosis leptorrhynchoides (assembly GCF_046630445.1). Lineage (NCBI taxonomy): Eukaryota > Viridiplantae > Streptophyta > Magnoliopsida > Asterales > Asteraceae > Rutidosis > Rutidosis leptorrhynchoides. Next base: position 428,244,890 of record NC_092333.1, on the reverse strand, counting down.
ACTTTCGAGCTTAAAATATGAATGTTATTGAAGTAATGTTGGGAACTGATGCATGAGTTAGTGTAATATAATGACACTTGATCAACGTGATTATATTACAGTAAGTCATGCTGAGTTTCTAATGGAATGTGATGATTCACAGATTATAACGTCATCATGTGCCATGTTACACGACTCTTACATTTTATCTGATATATAAACATATCAAGAACATATTTTCTTGATAGTTCTATCTTTCTCGGATATTCTGGTAATTTGACGAATCAAGATCGTGCTATTACCATTTCTTTCTTAGAACATTAACTATGTTCATTTCGAAATTCATATCTATGAATTCTGGACCGTTGCTCGCTTTACTAGAGGTCGAGAGGATAATAAAAAGGCAAAGAGATCCAAAATATAAGAGGAAATATAAAGCCTAATGACAACACCGAAATTACAAACCGTGGATATCAGTACGTATAGAAATATAAAGACACGGGAGGATTATAAATATAATAATCCCTAGAGCATAATAGAAATAAACAGATTCTTCAGGTGGGAGTTGGAAAAGAAGAACGATCATTGCGATAGTTAGAATAAGAACAAGGATCAGAACAGGGTTAAGCATTGTCATAAATCTTTTGAATTTGGGAATTGAGTATAGAAGTGGTGAAAACTAATGGAACGGAAAAGGTAAATTTATAAAGGAAATATCGGACAAAGCAATCGAGAGAGATGGTCGCATTTAATTAAAGAGATTCTATTTTCCTTATTCGTCGAAGAATCAAATCTTTTAGATTTCGAAGATTTTGTTTAAATCCCTTGAATTCCGGAATTCAACCATGACTAGTCAAAGGTTATGATGAAATTTATCTTTCTCATTTCACTATTTAGTGATAACTACATTCGTACTATTCGAAGTAATCGAAATATCTTATCCATATCACTCAACAGTAATAAAACTCTATTTATCAGCTCATATTCGTCATGAAAACATTTTTATTGTTAGCCACGACGACCACACTCAAATTTCGGGAAGAAATTTCTTTAACGGGTAGGTACTGTGACGACCTGGGAATTTTTGACTAAATTTAAACTTAATCTTTATATGATTTCAATAAGATAAGCAAAGTCTGTAATGTTGAAGTCTCAAAAACTGTGAACTGTGCTCATGTATACATTTTACCTTTGACTACTCCCGATGATTCACGAACAACTAATTTGTAAATAGTTATATATAATTTTATTTGAAATATTATTCGAAATAATATACGATTTAATTGTTGAAAATAAATATATAAAATATTAGAATAGTTAATATTATTAATTTAATATATAATATATAGAAATGCATATAATTAAATATATATATATATACAAATATGTATGTATATTATAAAAAGAAATATTATATACTGTAATTGTTATAATCAATGTTGAAAAATAAAAATAATATATAATAATTAATATTTAATGAGTATATATATAAATAAAGTATATAGAATATATATTTTGTGATCTTGAAGTTATTTAATAAATGACGGTAACGCTCTATTGTCATTTGATAGGTATTTAGCGAGTTAAAAAGGAATTTATGTTATTTTAAAATAAACGGTGATTCGAAAAGGGGATTTATAAATTATAGGCTTAGTAAAAATATATTTAGGAACTATTTATTTAATTTAAAAAAAAAACTTTTTATATGGTACTTGGGATTGGGAGTGAATAATTAATGTATTTTTTAATTAATAGTTAATGACTGAATTTTATACCATAATGACCAAAATAAATAATTATAGTAATTTAAAAATATGGATTTTTTTTTTCGAAGACACTTATCCGCCACTAATTAACAACGATGCACGAAATAATAATCTAATAAATATGTCGACACAAAATATCTATGTATACTGTACTTGATTGATTGCTTTATTAATTCTAACCACATACATAGAGCTTCCACTTGATTCATTTCAATCCAAATTAATCACTATGCGTTTCTTTTCTTTTACTTTTGCATACACTAATATTATTATTATAATTATATATTAATATATTATATATAGAATGATAGAGAATATGTAAGATAGATATATCCGTATACATAAACACTATCATACATATTCAATAACAAAACCCACCACTACCACTATCTTTCTTTCTCTTGTTTTTTTTATCTTGCAAACACCTTGCAAACCGCCACTCTCCATTACACTTTAAAACTATGAACACTTTCGAACCATCCAATAACTATCGAGCTGTTGCACCTTCATTATCTTTATCTAACACCAACACACATACATTCTCCTTGGTGCTACAACCTATCAACGGCCACCCTCAACCATCACCTATCCACCTTTGACCACCATCCAACGGCATCCATCACCACCCTTACACCATCGAAGAACCATGTCAATTTCTGCTACAATTTATTTTTCTGTTTTAATCGCATTACCAAACCAAAGCATCACATTTATTGTTTCTATTTTTCTGTCGTGAGAACCATGAACGAGACCTGCAAATTTACTTCTGTTATTCGACTATACTGCTGCTATTGTTTCGGTTCAACACAAGCACCACAAAACTCACCACCATCGAAAACCACCTCACCACAAAAATGCCATCTACAGCTACTGCTATGTTTGAGGTTCGACTACTGCAGCCTCTATCTTAATAGTTTGAACACTACAACAATCACCATAGTTAAATACTACTGCTACACTAATTTTCGTTTCTGTTTCAGATCAAATCAAACCCACTCAAACACAACCAAGAACTACCACCATACAATCCACAACAGCACCCAATTATTCGTTATTAGTATATAGTGTTTCTATTTTATGTGACTAGCAAATCCGTCACCCAACTCACTTTCACCTCCATCTCACCATAACCACCACAACCTTTTAACCATTTTATTCTCCTGATCAACCATAATTACCATCACACCTTGAAAACTCATCAAAACCACCGATTGTTTCTGTTTTATGACAATCAAACCCACAATCGAAATATCAAACAATAATCTAAAGACCTGCAAATACATATGACTGCTACTGCAGCTTTATATTTTCTGTTCTGTCCTAGCTATGTGTCGAAACCACCATCATCGACAAAAACATCACATTAATTGTTGTTATAAGATGAGGATTAGGATATGATGAAGGAGAGAATACCTATAATAATGAAGATGAAACACGATGGTGTGAGCAAAAGTCTCTCTGATTCCTATTCCGATCCAAAACCATCACCGATCTTCGAATTATGCTTTATTGATGTTACTATTTCTGTCGGATTTCCAAACACCACCATAATCCACCGCTGCACGTCACCGGACTCTGTTGAGGAAGAAGAACGACGGCCTGATTTCTTATGAATGGATGAAAGATTAAATACAACCGAGTATGAAACATGTCTCAATCGATTGTGATTTATGTTCTTGATCGAGTGAATTTTAATTTGATTGAATGAGATTGTTGAAGCGTACCCCTGATGCTAAAAGGCTCCCTAAAAACCCTCATCCCAACCGATTATTTATTTTTGGGTAAAGATATTAACTTTAGTTTTAATTTTATATTTTATCTCTTTGATTTACTATAAGGAATGGATTAAATAAATTAAGGTTCTAAAATATAACAGAATGTAAAGAGGAGAGGAATGGTTAGGGATGTATCAGGTTAGCGAGAGGTCGCAGGTTCGAGTCCGGACAGTGGTGATTGTTTTCCTTTAAGCTTGTTACATGAAGGTAGTTTTTTTATATTTTTTTTTATTTTTATTTATTTTGATTATTATTATTATTATTGTTATGTTACTATTATTATTTGTATTAGTTAACATTTATCATTATGATTATAATTGGGAATATTGTTATCATAATTATTATTATTACAATTTTAGGAATTACACTAATACTATTATCTATATCAAATATTATTATTATTTAGTATTATTTTTATTTTTATCATTTCTATTAAATAGTATTATTCTTAATATTATTCGTGGTATGATTATAAATGTTACTAACACTACTATTATTAGTAAAAATTACCATACTAAATATTATTATCATTATTATAATTATGATTAGTATTATTATTAATATTATAAAAATAATACCATTTTTCATAAATATTAGTATTATTATCATTTTATAAATATTAGAATTATTATTAGTAACATAAGTACATTAGTAATAATATTATCATCATTTTTATAATTACCAATATTAACTTAGTATAATTAAAATTACTGTTTTGATAAACAAATGATATATATAAATAAAAAGATATTTAGTGCATATAACATAATAAAAGTTATATTTACATTACATATAAGTATGTATTAATCGTATTAACAAATTTTATATAAATAATCATATATAATAAATTAGGTGTTCTTAATATAATATTAATCAGACAAATATATATATATATATATATATATATATATATATATATATAAATATATATATATATATATATATATATATATATATAATATAATTTAAAGATATAATATATATACATTAGTTCGATATAAATTATGTGTGTTAATATACATACGAATGATATAGGTTCGTGAATCCGAGGCCAACCCTGCATTGTTCAGTTATTCAATATAGTCGTATGTATTTTTACTACAAAATACAGTATGGTGAGTTTTATTACTCCCTTTTTATATATATTTTTGGGACTGAGAATACATGCGCTGCTTTTATAAATGTTTTACGATATAGACACAAGTAATCGAAATTACATTCTATGGTTGAATTATCGAAGTCGAATATGCCCCTTTTTATTAAGTCTGGTAATCTAAGAATTAGGGAACATACACCCTAATTGACGCGAACTCTAAAGATAGATCTATCGGGCCCAACAAGCCCCATCCAAAGTACCGGATGCTTTAGTACTTCGAAATTTATATCATGTCCGAAGGAGGATCCCGGAATGATGGGGATATTCTTATATGCATCTTGTGAATGTCGGTTACCAGGTGTTCAATCCATAAGAATGATATTTTTGTCTCTATGCATGGGACGTATGTTTATAAAAAATGGAATTATTAAATCTTGTGGTCTATTAAAATTATGAAATGATTATTTATGTTAAACTAATGAACTCACCAACCTTTTGGTTGACATTTTAAAGTATGTTTATTCTCAGGTACGAAAGAAATCTTCCGCTGTGCATTTGCTCATATTATAGATATTACTTGGAGTCATTCATGGCATATTTCAAAAGACGTTGCATTCGAGTCGTCAAGTTCATCAAGATTATTATTAAGTCAATTATAGTTGGATATATTATGAAATGGTATGCGAGCCTGTCAACTTTCGATGTAATGAAAGATTGTCTTTTCAAAAACGAATGCAATGTTTGTAAAATGTATCATATAGAGGTCAAGTACCTCGCAATGTAATCAACTGTTATGAATCGTTTATAATCAATATGGACTTCATCCGGATGGATTAGGACGGGTCTTCACAGTTTTGGTGGTAGTGGTATGCTCTAATCTTGATTTCTTAATTTTAATTTGATTATTGGTTAGGGTTTGGGGTAAATGATGAACCTAAAACCCATTTGTTAGTAAATTGGGTGTTTTGGGTGAATTTGGGTCATGTAGACCCAAAGATGATGAACTAGGGTTTTCAAAGTAGTAAACTATGTTTATGAGCCTAAATTGGTTAATTAAAGTACTAGCACAGTTATATATATATGTAAATGGGTGTTAAGTGGGTTAGTTGGTGACCCGAAATGGGTGTATTGACTTTTAAGTGGTCAAATGGGTCATAATGGACATAAGATAGTTATTGTATGTTTAAGATGCATATACCTTGTGTTGAAAAGTGTTTTAAGACCTAATTTGGCAAATGTTGGGGTTTTGGTTATGATTGACCCAAATATTAGGGTTAAGGGTGTAAATGGGTCGAGATTGCACCATGGGTCAAAATGACTATAGAATGGAGTTTGAGTTGGTTGACCAACTTGAGTTTGTGATTGATATTATGTATAATGTAATAGGTACGTTACATTGAAGATTTTCGAGCTTGTCTATCTCTCATCAAGACTTTGAGGTGAGTGGAAAATCTATATATGTATGTATAGGATTTACGTGCCGTATTAATGGTGTCACATAGCCGTTTTGTGACCATGGTTGTGAGGCATAGCCATTTTGTCCACGTTTTATATTTATGCACATAGCCGTGTTTGTGCATATAGTGGCGAGTAATAGCCGTGTTTTACTCCCACATTATTATCCGAGTTATTGTGCACATAGCCGTGTTTGTGTACGTGATTGTGAGTAATAGCCATGTTTTACTCACACGTTGATCAAGTGATGCCATAGTCGTTTTTGGGAACACTTGGGGGTGATGCCATAGCCATTTTTGGAACACCTCGGGGATTAGCATACCATAGCCGTTTTTGGGAGCTAATGGTTGTTATGAACATCGATGACTTGTTTCGCGAAGTCATTCCCTTGCGAAGATATTGGTTAACCATGGTTTATAGTTGTTGACGTTAGCATTAAATTATTATTATGAATATTATGTTATTGATGCTGCTAGTTGTACGATTGTATGCGTTATATGATATCGTGGATGCGAGTAGGTAAGTCTTATATGCATGTATATATTTATTCTATTCACTAAGCGTTAGCTTACCCTCTCGTTGTTTACCATTTTATAGGTTCCGGCGTGGATAAGGGTAAGGGCATACGGTTGGATTAGAGATTCCCGCTTGTTAGGGGACGCTTTTTGGATTGTGTTAGCTTTTGGAGTTTGACCGAGACTTGGGTAGTTTAACCCCAAACACAGTGCTCGTAGTATCGTTTGGAAATTAAACTCACGTGGTCGAAACTCAAACTTTTGTATGAAACTCGTAAAACGGCCGATGTGGGCCCTACTTTGTAAAACTTATTTTATGTTTGAATCGTGTTATTTTACATATTGGAACTTGTTGTTAAAAGCGTTTCGTCTAAAGATGTCGGGAAGTGGCCGATCTTTTTCATGTTTAAAGACTTTTTGGACAGACCAGTTTGGCGCGCCGCGCCATATGCTGTTCCAGCAAATTTTTTTATTTTATTTTTATTTTGAGATTTTAACGCGGGTTGTTCGTGGTTAGGTTTGGGTTGTTACTAGTGGTATCAGAGCATGGTCTAAGGGATTTAGGCGACTTGAGATAGGTGCCTAGACTTAGACTTTATTGTGTGTACGCTTTATGCGGGACTTGTAGGACTTTGAGTCTAATGGGGAATTGTTAGTACATTGGTTTATGTGAACTAACCTTGTGCTAATGGTTTTGTGTTGTGTTTAGCAATCATCAAGTGAGATGGACGTGGTACTAGCAAGTTAATGCAACGTGAATGATTAGCTACCATTGTTACGGGTGCAAATCGTGTCAAACAAGTAATGTACAACGATTGTCGAGCAAGATGGAGTAGTGTGGTGTATATGTATATACATATGTGTTAAGTCCTTTCGTTTCGTTGTTTAAATCTTTTCCCGTTTTATAGAATGAAGATGAGAAATGGACACGACACCAATGACGGAAGTACGAGTGAGGACGTTGAGTTCACGACCAAAGTTGAGGCCATCTTTAAACGTCAAAAGGTAGAGTTCCTCGAGGATGTTAAGAAAATGTTTCTAGATAAGATTGACGAGCAATTAGTCAATGTAGTCAAGGAGCAAGTGAAGGTCGTTCTTTAAGAGGATAATGTGGGGAGACGGGACTTCTTCTATAAGAATTTCAAGGACTCTGAACCTCCCACCTTCGATGGTGAACGGGACCCACTTAAGAGTGCCCGTTGGATCTCTGACATGGAGGGGGCTTTTCGTACGTGTGAATGCCCTCTTGATAAAAAGACGAGATATGGTTGTAGCATGTTAAGAGGTGATGCTAAATTGTGGTGGGACACGAAGATCCGACTTTATGGCGAAGAACAATGCATGGAGTTCACATGGGATGAATTCAAGGCGGAGTTTTTCGATGAATACCGAACTTCGGCCGATCTTACAAGGCATAAGGATGAACTACGTTCCTTGAGGCAAGGGTCCATGGATTTGAACACTCTCAAATCCGTGTTTTTGTCCAAGACCCAATTTTGCCCGGAGTATGTCGGGAATGATAAAATGTTGAAAGAAGATTTCTATCGAATCTTGAATGATAACTATCAAGAGAAAATTAGTGTGAATGTGGTGAAGAGCTTTAATGAATTGTTCAATATGGCAAAGGGTTTTGAAGCGCTTGTGTTGAGAAAGAGTAGTTTTACTTTTGGAAAGAGGAAGTTCGAGAATTCGAGTCAATCGAGCTTTTCCCACAAAAAGAACAAGAAGGGGTCTGAAAGCGTCGGAAGTGTGAAGAAGGGTGGTTCAAATACTTTTGCGCCTACTTGTTATAGTTGTGGGAAGTCGGGTCATTACGCTCGTGATTGTTTGATCAAGTCGGTCGCGTGTTTTAATTGTAAGGAGGGGCACAAGAGGCCGGAATGTCCCGATTTAAATAAGGATCATGTTAAGAAGTTAGAAAAGGCGGCGGACACGGCTAGGGGTCGCAACTATTTGATGACGAATGAGGAGGCCAAGCAATCCAACGAAGTTGTTTCAGGTACTTTTATGGTTAACTCAAATCCGGCAAGGATCCTATTTAATAGTGGTGCAAATTTGTCGTTTGTATCTCCAAAATTTGTGCCTAGACTTAATAGACCGTTAGCTAAGTTAAGTCGTCCGGTAGAAGTCGAAATAGCGGACGGCAAGACGGTGCTAGTGGTTGATGTATGTAAAAATTGCGATGTCGTTTTTGGTGCCGAAAACTTTAAGATCGATCTTATCCCGATGACTTTGGGCGATTTCGATATCGTTGTTGGTATGGATTGGCTCGATCATAATAGATCCGATATTGCATACCATGAAAAATTTATTCGTGTAAAGGTCCCAAGTGGGGGAGAGTTAATTATTCACGGTGATAAGCGTAGAAGACTTGTGCCGATATGCACTTTTGCACGGGCACATCGTCTCCTCGATAGTGGTGGCATGGCTTTTCTTGCCCATGTTGTTGATACTCGTGATGAGTCACCACCCATTCGTGAAATTCCGGTGGTTAGTGAATTCGAAGACGTTTTTTCGGACGAGTTATCGGGTGTTTCGGCGGAAAGACAAGTTGAATTTCGCATTGAGTTGGTTCCGGGGGCTACCCCCATTGCTAAAACTCCTTATCGTTTAGCGCCGACGGAAATGCAAGAATTGTTAAATCAAACCCAAGAGTTACTTGAAAAGGGTTTTATCCGACCGAGTACTTCGCCATGGGGCGCTCCGGTTTTATTCGTAAAGAAGAAGGATGGTAGTATGCGGATGTGCATCGATTATCGGGAGTTGAATAAAGTGACGATCAAGACTCGTTATCCATTACCTCAGATTGACGATTTGTTTGACCAACTCCAAGGTGCAACGTATTTCTCTAAAATCGACCTACGATCCGGCTATCACCAAATGCGGGTCCGTCAGGAAGACATCGAGAAAACGGATTTTTGAACGTGTTATGGGCATTTTGATTTTGTAGTTATGCCTTTCGGTCTTACGAATGCACCGGCGACATTCATGGACCTTATGAACAGAGTGTGCCAACCTATTTTGGACAAGTCGGTGATTGTGTTCATTGACGACATACTAGTCTACTCGAAAAGTATGAACGAACATGAACGTCATTTGTGTGAGGTGTTGAAGACTTTACGAAAGGAGAAGTTATATGCTAAGTTCTCCAAATGTGAATTTTGGCTAAGGGAGGTTCAATTCCTTGGCCACATTGTGAACAAGGACGGTATTCAAGTAGACCCGGAGAAGATAGAGACGGTGAAGAGCTGGAGACAACCGACTACGCCTACGGAGGTCCGAAGTTTTCTCGGACTGGCCGGTTATTATCGTCGGTTTATCCAAGACTTTTCTAAGATCGCTTCTTCGTTGACGAAATTGACGAGGAAGAACGCGAGGTTTGTTTGGGAGAACGAGCAAGAAATTGCTTTTCAATTGCTAAAGGAGAAATTGTGTCAAGCTCCGGTGTTAGTGTTGCCGGAAGGAGTGGAAGACATGACGGTCTATTGTGATGCTTCGTTAAATGGGCTCGGGTGTGTTCTAATGCAAAGAGGTAAAGTCATCGCTTATGCCTCTTGACAACTAAAGGAACACGAAACGAGATATCCGACTCATGATCTTGAGTTGGCGACGATTGTGCATGCGTTGAAAATTTGGAGCCATTACTTGTATGGTGTTAAGAGTACGATTTATTCGGATCATAAGAGCTTGAAATATCTCTTTAATCAACGAGATTTGAATTATCGTCAACGTAGGTGGATGGATGTGGTAAAAGATTATGATTGTGAAATACTTTATCATCCGGGCAAGGCGAATGTGGTCGCGGATGCGTTAAGTCGAAAGAGTCACCACCCGGCGTTACGATTGGGATTGTTAAGTATGATCATTACTAACGATTTTCTTGAAAAACTTGGTGTGACTCAAATAGAGGCTTACGTTCACAACAAGTATGTGGAACGAATTATGGGGCAATCGGAATTCATTACTATGGGTTCGCCTGGTTTGTTGTCTTTTCAAGAAAGAGTGTGGGTGCCTAAGATGGGGGATTACCGGCGAGTGCTACTTGATGAAGCACATAAGTCAAAGTATTCCATTCATCCGGGCGCGACGAAAATGTATCATGATTTGAGGAAGGATTATTGGTGGTCGGGCATGAAACGTGATGTTGTGAAGTACGTCGAGCAATGCGTCACGTGTTTGCAAGTTAAGGCCGAGCACCAAAAGCCGTATGGTAAGTTACAACCGTTAGAAATCTCGAAGTGGAAATGGGAGCACATTACCATGGATTTCATTACAAAGTTACCTAAGACGGCGAGAACCCAATTTGATTCGATTTGGGTAATAGTTGATCGATTGACGAAAAGTGCCTTGTTTCTTCCCATTAAAGAAGCAATATCGTTGGAGGCCTTGGCTAAGTTGTTTGTCAAGGAAGTAGTATCGAGACACGGGGTTCCTATATCTATTGTTTCAGATAGAGATACTCGTTTTACATCTCGGTTTTGGGAAAAGTTTCTCGAAGATATGGGTACACAATTGAAATTGTGCACGGTGTATCATCCTCAAACGGACGGTCAAACCGAACGTACGAATCAAACTTTGAAGGATATGTTACGGGCGTGTATTATTGATTTTGGTGGTAGTTGGGATGAGCACTTACCTTTGGTGGAATTCTCGTACAATAATAGTTATCATACTAGTATCGGGATGCCACCTTACGAGATGCTTTATGGGCAGAGGTGCCGAACTCCGATTTGTTGGGGTGAAATTGGCCAAAAGGAAATCGGGAGTACCGATTTGGTCTTAGAAACGAATAGCAAGATTGATATGATTCGGGATCATTTAAAAAAGGCGCAAGATAGACAAAAGTCGTATGCCGACAAGCGTAGATGAATGATCGAATTTCAAGAAGGTGACATGGTGATGCTTAAGGTTTCGCCATGGAAAGGCATTATTCGGTTTAGAAAATGGGGAAAGTTAGCTCCTCAGTTTATTAGACCATTTAAGGTTTTAGCTCGGGTTGGTGAAGTCGCGTATCGTTTGGAATTACCTGAAGAGCTTGCGGGGATCCATAATACATTTCATGTTTCCCATCTACGTAAGTGTCTCGCGGATGATTCATATTGAGTACCATTAGACGAGATTGAGCTAAATAATAGGTTAGAGTATATTGAGGAACCGATTGCCATACTCAATGAGAAGGTCAAAAGGTTGAGACATAAAGAGGTTAGGACCTTTAAAGTTCAATGGCGTCATAGTAAAGGTTTCGAGTTTACTTGGGAGCCCCAAGAGTTCGTGTTGGTTTATCTTCCCTCTTGTCATGCGGCTTGGATTGCGAGGACGCAATCCGAATAAGTGGGGGAGAGTTGTAAGACCCTATTATTTCATCGTACATATGTGTAAATACGGTATGGGTTGAGTGGGTGTTCGTTTCATATTTTAAATAAAAGGCAGAATCTGGAATGGGCGACTGGCGCGCCGCGCAGCCTTTTGGCGCGCCGCGCCGATATGCTGTGACAGCTCACTTCCTTTTAAAATTAGATATTTTGGGGGTAAATTGGTAAAATCACATGGGGTCCGACTTTAAGGCCCTAAACCAGTTGTTGGGCCCTCATTAACTCCATTTCCACCTACATCAACCTCATCCATTCAATTTTAGAGAGAGAGGGTTTTTCTAGAGTGTGAGAGCTCAAAATAAGGAAGAAGAAGGTTGAATCGGGTCTAAGTGCAAGCTTTAAAGTTGTTCATCTACCCTCTAGCTACGTTTTGGTGGTAGTGGTATGCTCTAATCTTGATTTCTTAATTTTAATTTAATTATGGGTTAGGGTTTGGGGTAAGTGATGAACCTAAAACCCATTTGTTAGTAAATTGGGTGTTTTGGGTGAATTTGGGTCATGTAGACCCAAAGATGATGAACTAAGGTTTTCAAAGTAGTAAACTATGTTTATGAGCCTAAATTAGTTAGTTAAAGTACTAGCACACTTATATATATGTAAATTTGTGTTAAGTGGGTTAGTGGGTGACCCGAAATGGGTGTATTGACTTTTAAGTGGTCAAATGGGTCATAATGGACCTAAGATAGTTAGTGTATGTTTAAGATGCATAGACCTTGTGTTGAAAAGTGTTTTAAGACCTAATTTGGCAAATGTTAGGGTTTTGGTTATGATTGACCCAAATATTAGGGTTAAGGGTGCAAATGGGTCGAGATTGCACCATGGGTCAAAATGACTATAGAATGGAGTTTGAGTTGGTTGACCAACTTGAGTTTGTGATTGATATTATGTATAATGTAATAGGTACGTTACATTGAAGATTTTCGAGCTTGTCTATCTCTCATCAAGACTTTGAGGTGAGTGGAAAATCTATATATGTATGTATAGGATTTACGTGCCGTATTAATGGTGTCACATAGCCGTTTTGTGACAATAGTTGTGAGGCATAGCCGTTTTGTCTACATTTTATATTTATGCACATAGCCGTGTTTGTGCATATACTGGCGAGTAATAGCCGTGTTTTATTCCCACGTTATTATCCGAGTTATTGTGCACATAGCCGTGTTTGTGTACGTGATTGTGAGTAATAGCCGTGTTTTACTCACACGTTGATCAAGTGATGCCATAGCCATTTTTGAGAACACTTGGGGGTGATGCCATAGCCGTTTTTGGAACACCTCAGGGGGTTAGCATACCATAGCAGTTTTTAGGAGCTAACGGTTATTATGAACGTCGATGACTTGTTTCGCGAAGTCATTCCCTTGCGAAGATATTGGTTAACCATGGTTTATAGTTGTTGACATTAGCATTAAATTATTATTATGAATATTATGCTATTGATGTTGCTAGTTGTACGATTTGATGGTACTAACTTGTTTATTGAGGCGTTATGCGTTTGTATGCGTTATATGATATCGTGGATGCGAGTAGGTAAGTCTTATATGCATGTATATATTTATTCTATTCACTAAGCGTTAGCTTACCCTCTCGTTGTTTACCATTTTATAGGTTCCGGCGTAGATAAGGGTAAGGGCATACGGTTGGATTAGAGATTCCCGCTTGTTAGGGGACGCTTTTTGGATTGTGTTAGCTTTTGGAGTTTGACCGAGACTTGGGTAGTTTAACCCCAAACACCGTGCTCGTAGTGTCGTTTGGAAATTAAACTCACGTGGTCGAAACTAAAACTTTTGTATGAAACTCGTAAAACGGCCGATGTGGGCCCTACTTTGTAAAACTTATTTTATGTTTGAATCGTGTTAGTTTTACATATTGGAACTTGTTGTTAAAAGCGTTTCGTCTAAAGATGTCGGGAAGTGGCCGATCTTTTTCACGTTTAAAGACTTTTTGGACAGACCAGCGCGGCCATATGGCGCGCTGCGCCATATGCTGTTCCAGCAAATTATTTTATTTTATTTTTATTTTGAGACACCTATAAACCGGGTAGTCTGAAGCATCACAGCGAAGAAGATCACAGAATGGCTCGACATTACAGTTGGGCAGAACGTAAACATTCTGCCCAACATTTGTTGTCAGCCGGGAACGAGCATCCGAGGCCTCCACGGCGGGCTCTTTGCCGGAGCAGTGCCCTTGAACCGACTCCCTTTCAGTAGCTGGCTCCTCCTCGGCCACCAGACTCTCCCCCACAACCGGCTCAAGCCTCTCCCGGGGAGTAGCTCCCTCCAACAACGGAACCATGGGGGCAGGTGCCTGCGCCCCCGAAAAAGTCACACCAGCGTTACCTCTGCATACATGAAAAAAAAGCAATGTAGTCAGCACAAGATACTATTAGGCAAGTTAAATAAAGTGCGAGTCAAAGGCATGCCTTCAGCTGCCGTAGACGGCTCAATTCGACGCCTGGTACAACGGATTAGCCCACCCTCTGAAGAACTGCCATTGGAAGATTCCAAGTCTTCAGGAGGCGACGCCCTGTGACGGCTGCAAGACTCCGAAGGCATACCCCCAACCTCCTTGTCGGTAAAAACCATGCCATCCAGACTCGTCGGCCTCAGAACCTCTGACACAGTTAACTCTGAACAGATCAAAAAACGTCATTTTATAAATCATGACTACGAAAAAAGGATGGAAAATATCGCACGGATAAATACCTCTCCCGCCTCTGCGAGCAACAGTAATCCTATCAGAATGGGTCCAGTTGTTGCTAACATTAGCCATTACCAACACCTGCTTATCATAAGATCGTTGTGGAATCCTCAGGCCCCTCAACTGGTCAACCATCAATTCGCCCAGCTCGGACAACTGTATCGGCTGCTGAACAGTCACTGACCTAAACAGATAGGATTGTGCATTCCTCAATGGAAAGTCAGAACACTTGGAA